>NW_026859861.1:0-318829 GCF_026571515.1 Ruditapes philippinarum
CGTGAATACAAAGAATTTCCCTTTACCGGGAACGCCCAAACGAAGCTCCTTTTTCATTACTCCATTAAAAAGATAGTAATTTTTCCCAAACAACAAAGGCAAACTTTTTTTTACCCCTTTTCCCCAATCACAATATTTACCCCGTTATTTTTATTTTTTAAAAATTGGAAAAAATCATTTCAAAAGGGGAAAAATTTATTTTATTTAAAACCCCTATTGCAATTAGCTTTAAAGTCGTAATCTTAAATATCACTGGTGCCTAAATATCTTTAAAATTTTAAATCTACCTCATAAAAAGTTATCCAAACTACGCCCCCTGGATTTTTACGGGGTTAAAAATTAACCGGGGCATTCAAATAATGCCCCCTCTTATTTAAAATTAGCAATGATCGCCTTCCCCCTGTTCTTTATTTTGCCCTTCTTGCTATTTTGAACCCAAATTTTTAAATTTCTATTCAGTGTTAACGTAATAATTTTTTAAATTTTTTATGTCCTAATTTCTTTCCCCAAAAAATAAATTGAAAGCTGAAATAATTTTTTTTTTCTTGTCAAATCTTTTAAATTTAATGACCCAAATTTAAAAAACAAACTTTTTAAAAAAATTTACGTTAAAAAAAGTATTGACTTAAACATACTGAAACAAATTTTAAAAAAGAATAAAAATTATGATTTTTTTCCGATCCATAAATTTCAAAGGGGGAAAAATAACTTTAAAAGTTTCACGATTTTCCCCTTTTTAAGAAATTTCAAAACGGCCAATTTTTCCCCAAATTTTTAAAAAAATAGCGATGGGTTTTTTGTTGTCATCAAAAATAAAAAAAAAATAAAATTTTTTAAAGACCTTCAAAAAATAGACCCGTAAGAAATCATTTTGGGTAATGGGCCCGCTAAATAACGGGTTTGCAATACGTAAATGCGAAGTCGAAAGAACCTTACTTTTTAATACCCTTTTTTTTTCAGCTATTCGTAATTTTAAATTTTTTAAAAATTTTAAATATTCTAAATTATCCCAAACTATTTTTTAAAATTTTTTCACTTTAATATATGCCCAGCTTCCCATAAAATTTTGCATACATTTTTTTGGGTTTTTTCCCCCCCGTTTTGGGGAAATTTTTTCCTTTAAAAGTTTTCATTTCAGAATATGTTAAAATTTTTTAACTTCCCAAACACCTGGAAAATATCTTTGGAAAAATGTGGTACAAAAATTTTTTTAATTTTCCCCAAACAAATAAAATAATCTAAAAAATCAAAAGTAAATTTTAGGGAAAATTAAAAGTTTCTCATGAAAAACCCCAAAAAAAAAAAAATAAATGTGACGGGAAACCAAAAACTTTTAAAAATTTTTTTAATTTTTTTGGAAACTAGACCTGTTTTTATTAAAATTAAATTTCGTTTTTAACCCCGTTTGCTTTAAAATTTTTTGGGTAAAAAATTCATTCAAAAAATATATATATATAAATGTAGACAATCTTTTTTCGAAAAAGAAATTAACGAGACCTCAACTAGAAAAACATTTCCTTATTTTAATTTTTAGCAAAATTAAAGAAATCCTGTTTAAATCAATATTTTAGTTTTTTTTATGAAAAAAATTTATGCCCCAAATGAAAAAAATTTTTCAATATTTTACTTTTCCAAAAAAATTTTTGTTAAAACATTACCCCCAATTTTCATTTCAATTAAAGGGGGGTAATTAAAAAATTTTTTTTTTTTTTTTTTTAATAAGAAATGAATGCATATATTTTAATGATGACATATAACTGGGTATTTCAGTACATTTTTTACATATTTTTTAAAAATTTTTTGAAAATTGTTTTAAAAACAAAAATTTTAACATATAAAAAATTTCACTTAATTGTGGTAAAAACCCTTAAAATTTAAACAAAAAAGGTTATTAATCCTAAGTTTTTTATGTTTTTTTTTTGAAATTTAAATTTTTCAAAGTTAAATTTTTTTAAATTTTCAAAAAAACCAGAACACATCTTCCCAAAAAGAAAAATTTTACTTTTAATTTGCTTTTTAAATTTTTAAAAGGGCCCCCGGGAAAAAAATTATTTAAAAAGGTAATCATGGGTCTTTTTTTTAAGAATTTTGTTGGGGTTAATTTTTTTGGATATTTTAATTTTTTGGGAATTTCCTATAAATGTTAAAAGAGAATTTCAAAAAACATAATTTTTGTTAATCGGGAAATTTTGGTTTTAAAGGGAAAAAACCTTAAATCTTTTTTTTTAATCAAACCTCTCAAAAGTAACAATTCTTTTGAAATAAAAAAAAGTTTTCGAAATATAAAAAAAATTTGGGAAAACCTTTTAACCAAAAGGGAATATTTAACAAATGGGCTTTTCCCTTTTAAAAAGTTATTTAAATTTATTAAAAATTTTTTTTTAAAAATATATGTTTTTGGGATATGAAACCTTTTAGTGTCATTTTTTAAAATTTAAGTTTAATTTTGCCGAAGGGGGTAAATTAAAATGTAAAAAAAAAAATTTTAAAAAAATTTATAGTTTTGGGACAAAAAGGGGGAAAATTTAATGACCCAAACATTTATGGGGTTTTTATCAATTGCCCCCAAAAAAACCAGTTTGGCGGGAAAAAAGTATTCACTTGGGTTTCTACTGGGGAAAATGAAATTTTCCCACTTTAAAAAAGAAGCAATAGAGACCTCCCTGAGCAAAAATTTCCCAATTAAAAAGACATCAAGCATATAAGGGGAATTACCCAAATTTTTTATAATACCCCATGTAGTAATACAATATTGTATCGTTTTTCTTTACCCCCTTTTCATACATAATTTCCCAATTTAATTTTTCCCAAAATTTTTAATAAATTTTTAAATAAAATGAAATTGGTATGCACAATGATTTTTTTTTTAATTTTATTTTAAATTTATATTTTAATATAAAAAAAAATTTGTAAATGAAAAAGGCCGAACATGAAAACACTTAAATTTATTTTTGTTTTAAAATATAAAAATTTTAATCTGTTAAAAAGGAAAATGAATATAAAAAACTTTAAAAAGAAAAAAAAAAAAATTTGGTTTTTTAAAATTTTTTTTAAAAATTTATAAAAAAAAAAGGGAAAAAATAAAATGTTTTTAAAAATTTAAATTTTGGGAAAAAAAAAAAAAAATACCCCGGTAGCCCTTTCAGGAGAAAATATACAAAACAAATAAACAAAAATAAACACACAAACTAAACAAAAAAAAAAAGGGAAAAAAAAAAACAACAAAGTAGTTAAATGTTTATTCACAAATGAAAAAAAAAGGTTAAAAAAAAAATTGAAAACCCCCCTTTAAACAAAAAAAATTTCCAAAGGGGGAAAAAAATTAAAAAAGGGGAAATAAAAAAAAAAAAATTTAAAAAAAAACTTTGTTTTTAAAATTTAAAAAAAAAAATAAATAATTAAAAAAAAAAAAAACGTTTTTTTTTTAAAAAAAATTTTTCTTTAAAAGTTAAATTTAAAAAACTGTATAAAAAATGCGTTAAAACAAAAAAAAAATTTTTAAATTGAAATTTTTTAAAATTTTAAAAAAAAATTAAAAATTATATTTGTTTTAAAAAAAAAAATTTTAAAAAAGGGTTTTAAAAAAGAAATCAAAAAATAAAAATTTAAAAAAAAATTTTGCAAAAAAAAAAATCTGTTAAAATCATTTTCCAAAAAATTGGCTAAAAATAAAAAGGGAAGAACGAAAAAGGGTTTAAATTCCTGCAAGGATTTTGGGTTTTCGTGTATAACAGCCATTCGACACATTTTAATTCTGTCGAATAAATTGTTTTTTTGAAAAAAACTTATTAATTAAATACTTTTTACATGAAAATGTGTGTGTTTTTTATTTGTAAGTTTTAAAATTTAAAAAAGTTATACAAATATGGACATTACCATTTAGTGTTTTTTTTATTTTCATACAAAAAGGGTTCCATTTTTTATGAAACTCTGTCGTCCTTTCTATTTTTTTGGAATCCCTTTAGTTTACTTGGGTTTTTTAGGAAAATCCCGTTGCTGTTTTTTTTTAAAGGGGGTTTCTATCTGACTTTTATTTTTTGAAATCTCTGTTTCTTGTTTTTTTTAGGAAAACTCTATCGTCGTGCTATTTTATGAAACTCTTCCCCTCCCTTTATTTTTAAATCTCCCTTTTTTACTGTTATTTTTAAGGAAACTCCCGTTGAAAGTTTTTTTTTTAAAAAAAAATTTTTAAACTTTACTTTATTTTTTTGAAAACTCTGTATGACTTTTTTTTTTAGGAAAAACTCTATCTCCGTGCATTTTTTGGGAAACTCTGTCGTCCCTGTTATTTTTTGGGAAATTTTGTTTTGATGTTATTTTTTGGAATCTCTTTGGTGACTGTTTTTTTAAAAGGAATTTCCCAAACTTTAAATGTTATTTTTTTTGAAAAACTGGGAGTGAAATTTAATTTTTTTGGAAAATTTTTTTAAACGCCGTCTATTTTTTGGGAAACTTGTCTGATGTTATTTTTAGGGAAACTTTATGTGTTTTTTTTAAAGGAAAACTCTTTGGGGACTGTTTTTTTTTAAAAGGAAATTTTTTCGTGGCTGTTATTTTTTGAAAAACTCTGTCGTGACTTTTATTTTTAAAAATTTTTATGATGTTTTTTTTGAAAAAAATTTAAGAAAAATTTTTTTTAGAAATCTTGTTTGTGACTGTTATTTTTTGGGTTTTTGATGATGTTATTTTCAGAAATCGAGTGACTGTTATTTTTAAAGGGAACCCGTATGAAATGTTAAATTTTTTGGGAAAAACTGTAGTGATTTTTTTTTAGGGAATTTTTCCCTGATTTATTTTTTGGAAAACTTGTATGACTTTATTTTCAGAAAACTTTTTTAGTGACTGTTTTTTTTTTAATTTTTTGTAGGACTGTTATTTTTTGGGAAACCCTTTTTATTTTTCTTTTTTAAAAAAATCTCTTGTGACTGTTTTTTTTTTAGGAAATTTGGGAAATTACTGTTTTTTTTAGGGTTCTCTGTATGACTGTTTTTTTTTAGGATTCTTTTTAAATGACTTATTTTGTTTTTTTTTTAGGGTCTCCGTAGTTACTGCCCATTTTTTAAAGGGAAACTTTTGGAACGCTATTTTTTTAAAAACTCCGGGCGTGATTGTTTTTTTAAAAAATCTCTTTTCAGGATTGGCCCATAAAAAAATTTTTAAAACGAAAATTTAAATTTTTTTCTGCAAATTTAAGTTTTTTTATTTTTCAAATTTTGTTTTACAAAATTTTTATTAACAAAACTTGTTTAAAGCGTTTATGCTTTCAACAATGAAAGAAGATATTTAAAAACTGGACATTTTAGATTTTCCCCCAAATTGGGAAAATTGGGTTTTGCTGGTGTCCTTTCTAAAAAGAAATTTTTTCCGACTCTTGGGAAATGTTTTATAAAGGGAAGATTTTTTTTTAATTTTTCTGACCCGTAAACGGGAGACAGATTATTTTAGCCGCGTCATGACAAAAAAACATAATGGGTTTTCGACCAGCCCTGGGGCCCCAAACCCCCTGCGCATCCGCGCAGTCGATCAGGGAAACCCTGGTTCGCTTTTCAAAATCTATTAAAAAATAGAGAAACTGATACGAAAAGTTTTGGGGCAGGGTGGTCCCGGATCCCATGCTGGGGCAAACCCATTTCGTTGGGTTTTTCGTGACACGGGTCATTTCCTTTTCTACCCTTTTGTATGAACAAAAAACAATTTGGCAGAAATATTAAGTAAAAGTTTTTTTTGATTTAAAAATACATTTTTAAAAAAAAACAAAAAAAAATAGCCCTTTTTTAAAGGGGGTTTGGGAAACATTGGGTTGGTTTTCAAGGTTATGTCTTCAAACAATATTGGAAAAATTTAATTTTCCGTGTTTCATAAATAAATTTTTAAATTACTGAACTTCCATGGGGAAAAAGGGAATACTGGCAAAGGGTTTTTTATCAGGGAAAAAATACAACAATCTTTCAGCATCAATTTGTTTAACTAATTTTACAATTTTAAGTTCCTTTTTTTCCCTTTAAAAAATTTTTACCATTTTTATATATTTTTTTTTTTTTTATAAATTAAAAGGGGTTTCAATTATTTTTTTTTTTTTTAAAAATAGGAAACTGGATCAAAACATTTTCTTTTTGGGGTATTGGGAAAAGATTAGTGTAGGGGGTTTAAAAATTTTTTTCTTTTATTAAAATTATTTTTAAATTTTTTTTAAATTTCACTTGAAGCCCCTTGTTTTTTTCATTTTTTCATTCTTAAAGTTTTTCCCCGGGATTCTCATCTAAAAATTGTAGGAAGATTTTCAACATAAATTGGGTTTTCTCCCAAACATTTTTTTTTTTCTTTTAAAAAAAATACCTTAAAAAAAAAGGAAAAAAAATTTTCCTTTTTTTTTGGCTCAGTAAATAAAAATTTTTTTAAAAACTAAAAACCTTTTTTGGGGAAAAACGCGTGCATCTTTATATTAAAAAAAATTTATAATTTTTATTTTCATATAAACCCAGTGTAATGTTTCTAAACTATTTAAATTAAAATTTTCTGTACTTTTTTTTCCCCTTTTAAAAATCCCAAAAAAAATTTTGGGGCCAAAATTAAAAATTTAAATTTATTTTAGGGGAAAAATTTAGTTTTTTTAAGTTTAACATTTATTTTTGCCCTGGATTTTTACAACTAAAAAATTTTTGTTTGTTTTAAAAGGGGAAAAGGTTCCAATTTTTAAAGTTTTAAAGAAACTTTTTTTTTTTTTGGGGAAAAAAAGGAAACTTTGTTCATTTAAAAATTTCCCGAAAATGTTGATATTGAAACGGTTTTATTATAAAACTTGTGTTAAAAAAAAGAATCACAAAGAATGATGTCGCTAATTATTTACTGGATAATTGAAACAAAGACGTAAAACGTAAAAAAAAATTTAATAGAAATATATATATTTCTAGTTTAAACAATGTTCAAAAAAATAACTTATTTACTGAACTATGATTTGTAATTTAACTATCATTGAGTTATCATTGTAATGGAATTGAAACTTTGAACAAGTCTTAATTACTGTTGACCTAACCAAAGTAGTTTATGACCCATTTGTAAGATATGTAAACCTGAGGACAGATCTCTTTAAGTTCTGTTCCAACGTTTTTTCTCGTTTAGGTACAAAACCAAATGAGACAACAGTTAAAACATTTTGGTTGACCTTAATAAGTTACTATACAAACACTTTAAATTTCACGATAAAAGCAAATCATTTTTTAAATTCCTGTCTTACATAGGTCTTTCTCAAATCTACACAGTTTGTTATTTCGGAAACCCCTAATGTTAGAACATCTATGTCAAACGGAAATGCAAAGCTGATTTTTCAAAAGGAATTCCCCATGAAATTAATGTTCCTAAGGGTATTTGTCTGTTTATTTTAGTAATACATTAACTGAATATTATACATGTTTCATTTCAGGTTACTAATGCGATACATTTCTACCTTGATCATGTATTGGTAGCGTTAAAATTTACATTCATTTATCTTTATATTTTACTTTTGCATTTTTTTTTTTTCAATTTTAAGTTATTTTTCCTATCGTCTTTTTTATACTGCTTTAAATCTGTCATTTTATTATGCTATTATCAACAAACTGTTCAATGTTTTGCTATGTCCATTAATTTTTAACCGGGCTACCAATTGTCTCCTCTGATGATCCTGGACCCTCCATTGATTTTTATTTGCGTAATCTTGCTTCAGAAGGATAACTATCTTTAGTCGCTTCAATATTGCAACACTATCTATTAGAGTCGACTATGTAAAAAGTAATTTAAATTGTTTTCCCACATAGCAGTTTTTTCAATCGTAATTATTATTTACATTAAATAATTAATTATATGATTAAAGAGCTCACTGAGTAAAAAATATATATAATTGAAATTGTACAACATCAAGTTGATTTTTTCTTTTTCCAGTAATTATTTAACTACGTTCTTATCTTCATTCCAATGCAAAATGATAAAATACGCCATACGAATTCGTTAAACTAGAAGATCGATTGACAAGAATGAATTCTATCATTTTTATCTCTTCTTTTAATGATTTACCTTTTTTTCAAACCTTCTTCTATTAATCATTTTGGATATCCACTTCCTTAAAGTCCGTTAGCTTTTGGATTAGCTTCAATTATTGCTTACTTATATCCGTCCATAATAAAAATTTCAATTTTGCCGTTTAGGGTTTTAGTGTTTCGTTCTTTTTTTATTCATTCATAGAATTGTCAGTATGCTATGATATTTAGCCATTACCGTTAAAAATTAACTTCTATATTTGTGTTAAATATTTTTAGCTCCAATAACTCAGGATATGACTGTAGTTTTTTTGAAGAAAAACGTATTCTTGCATACTTTACACAATGTGAAGGAATGCGGAATTTATTTATTTTTTATATTTATATTATTTATTTATATAACACGTTCCATGTTTTAAAACTCATCATCTAAATATTAAGATATTAATCTTCTTCTGATGGTAATTAGATATTTTAAAGAGCTTTTATTTATGGCAATTTTTATTACTTCCGGTTAGAAACGTTTTTATTTTTTATACATTTATAATATATGCCTTCTATAAAAACTTTATCCATACTTTACTTCTACGTGCTCACTTGTGAAACTTTCAATCTAACAAATAAACAAGCTTTCGATGGAGCTCATATCAGATTATCGGCATCATTGCTGTATCTTCCCGTCTTATACGTAGAAGTTGCCACCTACGCTAAGGTTACAATACTTTTGTCTAACATTATATTACCCTGTAATACTCCTTATTTCACGAGAATTACTAATATACTTCGATAGACAGTCCTTATTTTGTTTGTGTAGCTGAATGTCTTGTTGTTTCAGGCCAAAGGCTTGTAGGGATAATGGACTGCGAAACCTCCAAATTCTAGTATCTACAGATTGAGCTATGACGTGCAAATCTTTAATCGTGTCTGTATTACACAATTTAAATCTTTGGTAGCCAATGTATTTTACTTGTATGCTTCTTTCTTTGCTATTTAGCTCAAATTACGCTGACTTTAACCTGGGATGTACGTTTTAATTTTGTGTAACACGCACCGCAGATGACGTCATATGTAGTAACTCGTTTTGTAAAAGTAAAAGTATTGCACCGTAAATGGATATCTTATATCACCAACACAGCATTGTTGCGCAAATTTGGTGGACACCGACAGCAAAGTGCAAAACAGCTGTAGAAGTGTATGAACTTGATATTAAGAGAACACTTCTATCTTTCTGAAAATATCTGGATCATAAGTTCCTTTGAAATTACATGCAATGATCAGTGATTGGTCTCAGCTCTCCAGGACTATCGTATATAAATCTAATTTTTATACTACAAGTTTTCAACCAAGTGCATTTAAAAAATCAAAATAAGATGTAACAGTAGAAGTATGAGACTGAAGTGGACAAAATACGAGCAGATAGTCATTGTTACTTTAGTCTGGGTTTTGCAATCAAGATCAGGTCTCATTTAACGTCACTAGCGACAAAATGCTGGCCATCATAGTTCGATTTGGTAATATACTATTGCTCTTGTTTCCAAAGCTTTGAACGTATCTCTTTATTTATGCTCCAGCAAGACATGTCAAAACAGTATCTGTCAACTATGAAACAATCCTTTCAGGATGTAAATACTACACTAGTTTTATGGGTTCTAAGCAAATGCAGCAAGTCATAGAAATACATGAAGTTAAAAGATGTCTGCTTTGCTCCATTATCCTCAGATCAGCTATATACCTAAACAGCGCTTTTGTCATACAGACTGCTGACGATCCTCTCACAAAAGGATCATTTATGCTACTGGACGCTCTCTTTTTAGACCAGAAATTGAAGATCTTGCGAGAAATCAGAAGTAATTACACTTCTGCAGGGAGGCACCTTCGCTTAAAAATTCTTGTACTTACACAGTGCTTATATTCTGGAAATACACAGCACAACCCTCGCTAGAGCGACGAGTTAAAAATACAGCTACTAAAAAACATCTATTACAACATATTTTTCTGATAGAGAAATTACGACAGCGAATAAACATTACATTAAATCATTTTTATTGAGTTTTATTTCGACTAGCACAGTAAAATCATTGTGACTTTCACTTTACTTGGTGAGGAAGACCTCAGTGTTCTAACGCTGAACTATTCGGGCACGAACGGTAACTGAAGATAACAACGAGTTCGTACTAGCTGGATAGCTCCCTACATTAGAATCCAAGTTCCCTTGCGATTTGAACCATGTCTATGATTGCAAGTGGTTATCTTGAACAACTCAGCATTGACCGCCCATCCATAATTCTTTTACAACCTTTTCAATCGACACTTTTAATCCTTTCCGGCTTCTGATTTGCTGGTATGAATTAATGCTCGCCGCAAACATTCAATGAAATACCGTACTCGAAAATTGCCGAAATGCTGCCTAGACATATTAATTCATGAAGAATTCCGAAGAATCACTAAATACTGACAATTACATTTTTGCCTATCCCCTTCATTTCAAACACCCGTAAAACTTAGTTTGTAGCTTTAAGTGAGATCTTTTGATAAAGATAACATTAACGCTTATTACTCCTTGCTTTATTTTCATCCATGACAAATACTTAAAATTTTACTAAATGATATAATATATTTACCCTAAAATCCTGTAACAATTTATCTAAATAATGCTAAAATTAAGATTTATCATATTGTTAGATTCCCAATAGCATAATTTATAAACGAATTACAGAACACCTATTATTTCATGTAAATAAAAGGATTAATAAAAATAGTCTTGAAATAGTCTAAGTCAAATTTTTCAAAGATAGAATATAATTTTATGATAACATATAATTCCTTGCCAATATTTTAGTAATATTTTGCATATTTTTTGATTTAAAATTTGTTTCAAGGATAATTATATAATATATATATTTCACCGTGTGTAAACCTCAAAACTACACTATCACAAATAAATTTTGTGAAACAAATGATATCTGCACTAAGATCAAATCTGGTAATGTGCAGAAGAAAATATCAAATTATTGATATTTCAGAGTATGAATACATGAAATGTTATATCTTCAATGAAAATATTGAAACGGGTATTGTAATAACTTTCAATTTCTCCGGACCACATCTTAAACCACTCCATATTGTTAAACGGGCCGATCATCTAAGACGAGAGTGTCTGTATGCTGCATTACAATGATGGAAATATACATCAAAACGGAGATTTTAAAGGTTTAATTTCAGTAGTTTTGCTACTGTGAATAAGTCGCTGCTACGATCTACTAAACTTAGTTCTACCCCCATTTAAGAACGTTGTTTCTTTCTTAAGATGCGCCATTGTTGTTTGTTTATTTTTTAGTTCTTAAATAAATAGAGTAACAAAGCAGAAAATCTCATGCTAATAATTATATATAATAACGACATTTCAGAATGTTTATTTAATATGCACACACACATTTTGAAAAATTGCACTGCATGTTATAGCTACTGAAGACGAACGATGGCTATAATTGATGCACTGACATCGCGTCTTTGTTGTAGCATGAGTTTAGTTTGCCGCTCAAAGAATGCCGAGGTTAATTAAAGATGTATCAACTTTTTATCAGTATCTAAATGCTGTTAAAGAATTAAGACATTTTAAAATAATTACATTGTTTATAGCGATTGTATAATGACATGTTTTATCAATAGTGTTTCTTTAGTAGAAACCTCTGCCAAGGACTTATCATACAGACATTGTATTGTAAAGTGCCTATCACTAGGAGGGCATTTACGCCCCATGAAAGTTATTGATAATCAAATAATCTTTTAGTAAGGAAGGGCCCATCATCATAAACGGACATGCATAAATGTTTATATCTTAATTATCCTTACAGTGTGGGAACATTTTATGTTTAATGCATGATCAAAAAGCTTGTAGAGTCTACCTGGCAATGCTCCATGACAAAATATATAAGCTGCTGAGATTTGTGTGTTCACAAAAAGAGAATGTTTACACCAGTCTACAAAAACGTGACCTCAGCGCAGCACAAGTAACCTCAGCGTCATGTTATTACACTCTTTTAGAACACATCGTTCGGATACCACAAATTGTTTAACATTCACAAGAATGCAATCAACCGTGGGAAAGCATGTATGTAGTTAAAGCTTAAATGAGGGTCATCCGCCCTTCGACACCAAAATCGCTTGCGCTGTCGAAGTCTAAGGAATCCCGGCTTTTCACCATCCATTCCTTAAAAATTACCTCCATGCAATTTCACGGAGCTAGTCAAAGATTTATGAATTTTGAGCCGAAATAGTCACTATACGCGTCATGAGAACCTAAATCTTTTAACTACTGTGACTAATGGAAAGTGTTTACCCTAAATGGTTTTGGTTCCGCTATAGCCTGCCTTACAATTAAGCTCTATCTTGTACTAGGGCTCAAGCACCCTAGCACACCAATCCTCGTACGTCTCAGGCCTACTTTTTGGTAGGCCACTCCCCATCTGGCGGCGGCCATTAGTCAGACATCGGCAGTGCCGCAGAATGACCGAATTAGGATTCGTAGTACCGCCCCACGCTGGAAGCAAATTTAAGTTGTCTCCACCAAGTTTGTAAATCTTCTCGATGCCTGTGCCTTCTCAGCGACGTGCGCTTCGAGAAGTTGAAGTGCCTGTGGGTAATAAATCGTATGACGCATAATACAGCAAACAGGTGCGTAAAATATACACATTGACATCCGTTTAACAATCTATATTCTTCAACAGCGGAGGTAAAAAACAAGAAGAAACAAGTGCAGCGCCCTATTAAAAATGTCTTACGTGTCTTTGCAAAGTCGTAATGGCAAAAAACTATCGCCAATCTTTCTTCGCAACAATATCCTCGGGAAAGGAGAACATCACGCTTACAAAGTAATTATCTACTTCTGCTGTACATCGTTTAATTTTTCTGATGTTGAACTTTTCAGTCTATGGTTGTGCAATAGGGCTTAGTAATAACCACTCTACCGAACGAGACTTGTCTGGTTTTAATTCGCCTCCATGAAACGTGAGCAGACAATGAATAGCGCATTGACACACTCTATTCGACCGAATATCGCAAAAATCCCACGGTGCAATGTATCCGCGATGTGGCAAGACTACAAATGTACTTCATACCAAATATCTAAAGCTGGGCTTAAAGTTTATGTATTTAAGCTATTATTATAATAGAAAACAGTTGATGCATTTTTACCCTGACCATATTATGTATATTTTGCAGAAGTACTTATTACCGCTACTGCCAAAGTTCTAAGCTCTTGACATAAGTGTCATCCTATGACGTTGCCGACCAGAGGATTTCGACAAGCCTGCGAGACCGCGCAGTCTATCAGTATCCATGCTTTCGCTATCATTTCTCACTGCTATAGGTTGGAAGCGACAGCTATGGATCTGTCAGACTGCCGATAATGCGCAGCTGTGGATCCTATGCTGGTCGCAAACGCACCTATGCGTCTGGTTTTGTCGCGACGCCGCACATACGTTCTTGTTTCATTTATAAAGGGCAAACATGAGCTTAAAATTAAAACATGATGTTTCAGAGCATGTTAGATGCTATTACCGAAGAATAGCTTACGTGAACTTATTTATAAAAACTATATTTAAAAAGATTAAACAAAGTCGTTGTTGACTTCAATATAATAAACTTATTAAATTAGCGTTCATTTATATCACAATTAAAATATATTTTAGACGTTCATGCCGATAATGTACGCGCGAATCGGGAAAAGTGGGGAGGAACCGTTTGGACAAACCCACTATTACAAAAATCAATGAGATCGTAGTATATGGACGCGTCTCGCATAATACGAGTAATCAACGATTGTCATCTGTTTACGAAAATTACCTAGCGTGTAATCCTCGCGAATTTATTATCTATGCAAGAAAGTCAGTCACTTATACCTGTTTAAGACTTATGATTTTACAGACAAACAAAGCGTATATAATCTGTTACACCAGCAACAAAACACGATGAAAGTAGTCCAATTATTAACTTTCGCTGCTATAAAAGTATGATTGCCATAGAATGATAGTGCCACCAAAATGCCGATTCGTTGGAGTGAAACACCGTAATTGACGAATAGTTTTGTGCGCTGCAAAAAAGCTAGTTAAAAAATCCTTATTCATAGAAAGCTATTGTAAACTTGACCGGATCTACGATAGAATTCTAATGATCTATTAATATCTAGGAATTTCTAAACGTCTTTTTTTTCAAATATCAATATACAAAGTTCAGTATAGGTCACTTACACATCACTTGGACTGTCATCATTTTTTTCTTTAGAATGTTGAATATTTATATATATTGTTAACGTTCAAAGTATTAAAACATTGTGAAAGCTGAAACCAGTTACTATCAGAAGTTTTTGAAGTATCTTAGAAATATTAAATAGTGTTAATGACATTGACAAATGTCACATGAATATATTTGCTTAATTTTTTGCTAAGGTAACTGGTTTATCATTACCAAGTAGATTATCGAGTGAATTACGTAGATTATCGCGTAGAAATTCCTGTTTAACTCCAAAATCAATCCTGAGATTATCGGCAGGCGTTAACAATTAATTTTGTTGATAGTGTATGCTTATAAAAGAGATCTTATAATTACTATTACCCAAATTGTTGTACATATTGTACTCACAACTGGAGAAACTAGTAAACACGCTTTAAATAGCTTTTAATGTTGACATTTCCATAATACATTAACTTTTTTTTATATTACAATGTGATGACAATGATTTGGCGTATTTCTTCAAAAACATGTGACAGTTGTTTTGTATTTTCTTTTATCAAACTCTATAAATCGTGTCATCCTAGTTAGAGATCATGATTTTCTTTACTTTGGTATTGTTTTATTGAACAAATCCACGTGATAGAGAAAAACTCTTCTATAATCGTATATATGAAAAAAAAAGACAGCTACTGTGGACAATACACGAAACAGAGTGCCATTATTTATTAAACAATTCATATGACATATCTGATCAACGTTTTTTGACGTTTGAGCTAGGAGACGTGTGACAACACCAGGGACGGTTATTGCAAATCATTGCAGCGTTCCAATTCTTTATTCTTCGTATGTCAGAAGCCCCATGAACTTAGACTGTTCCTATTATCTCGACGTAAGCATATGAACGCATTTTCGCACTTGCTATTAATGTTTTGCAGCTTAAAGGTATTGTGCTGACATAAACCTGGTATATATGTATAAATTACAATCTTTTGTCTTAGACTATGAAGACATCAAATTGGAGCTTAATTGCTCAGCAGGACATTGAATAATTCAATTGTTTTCCCTCTGCAGATTCTAGGTCCCGTGCCATTGTACCATTAGTTGTTAAACTGTTCGTATCTTATCTTCAGAAAATAAGTTTAAAAAAAAGTATGGATTTTAAACCAAATATCATTTTGATTTCTTTCTTTACATAGCCTTACACTCATTATTATATCATCGAACGTTTGTTCACTGACTAATACAACTTTATGGACTAATGTTCTTGCATGCAAACCGAGCAAAATTCTTTTTCTCTACAGAAAACGTTTATGATCCTTCAGAATGCACCAAGATGTGCTCATGCAACACAACTGCCTCGCAACCTCTTCATACCGGAACTAAATAAATTGTGTTGATGCCAGTATAGGCACGCAGGAATAGATCAGGACGTCGGCAGAGATCAATATTCCATCAACAGCTTTTGGTTAGGTTCTTAAGTTCATTTTTGAAAAAAATGAGCTTTTATGACAGATATAATTGAAAAAATAATTTGTGTTTATTTTTCCTGATCTGTTAATTAAAATATTATTGTTTGTTCAAAATGTTCCATTTCAAACAATGGTATATACAAAGTTCATACAATACCATTTTATTTTCCAAGTTCATGAGAGAAGAAATATCAACCAATTTTCTCAATAACCTCTCACCATGACCGAGAACATTTTTGAAAATGTGAGGTTGAAATGGTGTTATTTCCTCTGACTTTCTAGTGCTTTTTATCATATCCTTGGTGGTTTTACAAAACATCGGAATATAGAGCATTGTAGTTCAAAGAAACTAGAATTATTATATATTGCCTTCCTAATGTACAAAAAAAATTCAAACACTAATACTCAATACACTAGACACGACTTAATTATGGTAAATTTCAATGGTATAGAAACAAAAAATTAACATCTGTTCCTACGATTAAGTGTTGTATTAAGGCGTCTGCAAAGCATGTTTTCACAAATGCAACCTTGTTTGTTCTAAGAGTACTAAGATAAGATCATCAAGTAAGTCTATCAGGGGTTGCAATGTAGCTCCACACACATGCATCACGATGGAACCTATCCATATTTGTTTATGAAACGATCTCCAATTCCAGGATGTACGATTAGTAACGTGACGTGCACGTTCGTCATTTCATTTATATTGCTTTTCTGAGCCAATGACGATTTACATGTCTTTTGTAGCTTATTGAACGAACAATAAATCATGAATAAAGTTTCCTCTTTATTCGAACTACATGGAGTCGGATAGCGCATCAGACGGAAAAAATGTGCCGTCGTTAGTATTTTTGATACTTTTTTTATTCGCGAACAATGTGGGCTTTGGATTCCTTCATTAATGAGATAATGTAAGGATCACATGAAAGCGAAAATAATGATAAATGGTACGACAGACATATGTGGTGTAAACTATACCGTTGAAGCAAAAATAAGGTTTTGCTTACCTCTAAAAGTGAAAGAACTCTTATCACTGGGCAGAATAAAACCTTAAAATAATTCCAAACTATAAACAGAAGTATTTCATGGATAAACTTTTTTGTCTGTAAAGTTGAACTGAATTAGCTATATATTTCAAAGGGTTGCATAATGTTAAACAAAGTAATATCCGAAGTTTTTAATATAAATTTTAATGCGCTAAGTCAAAAAAAAAAAAAAAAAAAAAAAAAAAAAAAACACACATTTACAAATGTCTTTTAAATAACAATCTGTAATCTTACAACTAATGAACATTGATTTGTCATTTTAATTGTTTCTAATATTTCGTTTCATTTCCTTTTACTTCAATGACTTTTCGCACAACTTTTTTGTATCCATTTTTTACAGTAACAAACTTTCCTTTTTATGATTTTTTGTTGGAGGAAAGTGTACCTTGAGTAGTCACATTTATACACATTTTCAACCTTAACATAAGCGTATATTATTGATTAGAGTTTCTGAAATAAAAGATACAGAATACAGTGGGTTTTGTCATCTGAATACATTTATAAGGGTTTTTAATTATCCAAATATCAAAAAGCTATTTTTTTAAGTCATACCCTTTAGTTTTTGTCTATATTTTTTGTGTCCATCCTTTCTTTCATTATTTTGTCTAACTATACACATATACAAGTATTGACATAATCTCATTTTTACAAACTCAATTGCAATAAATATCCCATAAACTATTTATGCATATGTTACGCTATCAAACATGATGGGAATTAAGAACCATACGACGTCACCATTGTAAACATTTCTACTGAAAAAAAACCTCCAACCCAAGCTAAAGTCCATTTAAGCTTTTGTTTTGTGTGACTTGTAAAAGACATTTATCATACTTATGTAAATTTGGAGCCATTTGAATGCTTGCTTTCATTTTTAATAATTTCCCAAACCTCTATCATTTAAAGTGCAAATTTCCATACTCATTTCAATGCGATGTAAAGGTTACGTACAAAGACATAAATGGTCTGATATAAAATCTAAGAAACTTAAGTGACAATAACAGATTGTTGAATTAACAGATAAAGATAATATTCAAAATATAATACAATATATTATGTTCAAAAAATATTTTTGCACAAACCAAACTTACAATCTTAATGCATATACATGTATGTATATATTTATATGTGTATGTTTATAAGTGGAAAGTGTTAAATTACATTAAGCACAAAAAAAGAACCGTTTTTCTTCAAGTTATACAGTGAGTTTAAATTTACAGTCTATACATTTGTCAGGGTCTTATATCAACTATTTTAGGGAATGCCATATACTTGTTGGATGTAAGGAAAAATAAGTCTACATATGTAATCATCATTTATGTACTGATTCTTTATGATCCGAATGTTTGTATATTATGATTGAAAAATAAAAGAGAAAAAATCCTTACAAATTCTTACCTGTTACCTGTGATTTTTGTTGCTTACAAGCTAAACGAAATCAAAACAGGATGCCTATTTGAATCTCTTTGCGCTTTTCCAATGTCCTCTTCAAATATATGTATTTGGTAGGCTGTTGTAAAAAGTGTGTTGAGGCAGATAGGGCTTAATTTAAATGGCTAAAATAAAGAAAATTGTATCATCCCGGACATCGAGGGGTGTTCAAAAATTAATGTTACTCGGGTTCTATCTCGTGGAGATCGTGCTATATCAACTCAAATCCAATACATGTCGATAACTGGAAAGTAGTTTTGGTCAATATCTCGCTCACAATTACCATAACCTTGGTACTGTTTACATTGTTTTGCAGCGAACTCGTTACACTCACACAAATATATTTGGTAAGAGAGCTGAAAATTATTGAAATTGAAATTAGGGCCTATCTCTGCTTAAAGCCTAAGGATATTCATCGCGAGGTGTGTGTTATGTAAAAGGAGGGTAAAATGTCGTTTGTAGGTGGATTTGTCGATTGAAGTCGAAACACCAGCAGCTGAAAGATGCTGCTCGCACAGACCGCCCTGCAACTACAACGACTAAACATAACATTGAAATAATTCGACAAATCCTGAAGACCAAGGTACACTGTCAGGCAGTTAGCTAGAATGACAAACTGGCCTTTAGCACGTGTTCATTGAATTTTGAAAAAACATCCATGGCTTTGCAAGATTAATGCCAGGTGGATACCACATTTACTAACTGACGACCAAAAGAGGTCCGTGTTGAAAAGGCTAAACTTTTGTTGAAAATATACCCGAAATACAGCAAAAAGGCTTTTGGCAATTTGGTCACAGGTGACGAAACATGGGTGTATTTTTTCGAACCCAAACGAAAATGATCTAATCAAATCTGGGACACCAAAACGCATGGTGCCCTACCATTGATAAAAGAATACGAATCGTGAGAAAGGTTTTTTATGTAATATTCTTTGATAACAAGGGTCCAGTCGTGCAAATTCCTGTGCCGAAAGGTAGAACTGTCACAGGCAAGTGTACTTCTCAAACTTATAAAACACTATAAACGCCGCCGCCTACAAACAGGTTTGAAGTACCTCAGACCTACATTGCCCCAGCTCACAAAGCAGGAATTGCAACGGAGTATTTGAAGCGAAAAAGGTCAATGTCCTCCCCCACCCCGCTTTTTCACCAGACCTAGCCACTGTGACTATTTCTTGTTCCACCTGTCAATACCTGTCTGGAAAAAAATACAAATCAAGACATGCTCTTTGCTCTGCCATTTACTATTATCTTACTCATTGAAGAGTTTAAAAACTGTTTCAAGAAAGTGGATTGATCGGCTGAAAAACGTGCTATAGGATAGGGGGGGGGGTACTTTGAAGGGCAGGGCAAGTTAAAATGATCTTAACGACTTATATCTAAAAGAGAACACGAAAGTAACATTAATTTTAGAACACCCCTCGTATCTTTAAAATATCCTAGGCAATTCTAGATTGCGAACATAAAACATGTTCCTCCTGTGGGTTGAGTTTATGCCAGACAAACTAACAAGCCATCATGTTTTGTGAGACGCTACAAAATTAACCATGTACGGGGACAGGGTTTAGCTTCGTCAGAAGATATTTTAAAAAATGCTAGCTATTTCAATATAATCATACTTTGTTTCGTATAACATGCATCTAACTTTATATGTATTACATTGCAAATTTCAACAGTTGTTAACATAACTGGACTCCTTTCTGCATTAATCTAACAAGTTGAATGTATATTTATTTATGAATGTATGAATAAATTTCAAAATTCATGTTCAAAAATTAGTGATTTGAAGTTATAAAATTTATATAGGTTGCATTTTGAATCAAGTGATAAAAAGTTTTGAAAGCAAGTCGTTTAGAAAAATCCATAACAAACTCTCACGAGAGATTTATTCTCCTGATCACGTGACTGGTGCAAGGAGCTTGAGATAGTAATAATAATAAAATGTGAACATCATTACAAGATTTTGTAAATTCCGGTTAAAGAATGCTTGAAAGTCCAGAAGCGGGATCTTATTCATTAGATGAGTTTTATTAATGATAATATCTTGCAATTAAAATATGAAATTTACTATACTTTACTCCACTTCATACATCTTTAGTTATTGACTAATATTTTATTCATTTTCATATTGCATTTAATACGAAACAAATAATATAAATTATGTAGTGAATGATAATTGATGTTTTCTCTATTTTTTCCGCTTATACAAGACTATCACATTAGCTGTACGGAAGTATTGGAAGAAAACAAACAAGCAAAAAGTGGAGTTTATATAATTACTCCAAACTTTGCTAAGAGCTCGGTAGATGCGTTCTGTGATATGACAACAGATGGAGGTGGCTGGACGGTATGTTAATTGACCTTCAATAAAAGACTTACTTTAATGTCGAATAGCTATAGTTAAACGAATACGATAAGGTGTTTAAGGTGTTTCATTCACTTTTTGCTTATTATTAGACTCTTCTTTAAACACCTTTATTATGAGCAACAATATTTGCGACACCTATTAATGTAATCAAAGGACTTTGAAGTTTTTTATAATTGATTATGTTCTCAATACTGAAGGTATTTCAAAACCGGTTTGATGGTTCTGTTGATTTTGTAAGAAATCTTATAGACTATGAGAATGGCTTTGGCAACTTGGAAGGTGAATTTTGGCTCGGTAAGCAAAATTGATCACATAAATAATGTAAATAATAAAAAAATGAAATATAAATAATTCTTGTTACCTTTATTTAATATATTTTACTTTAAAACGTTTATAGAGCATCATCGTTATGATTTTTTTTATTTCAATCCAGTACAAAACTTTTATTATCAGGATAATTCACTTATCTACATTTTCTTCTGTTTCCTGAAATTATATAACTGTAAATCATGAACTATCACAGTTTTAACAAACTAGTTCTGTATTATAGGACTAAACATTATCAGCTTAGATTGTCGAGAACTGGTGTAATAATTAGGCTATGAAGTAAATCATACAACCCGATTGGAAAACGACCGCGACACGAAGTATACTAAACTTTATCTTGACAAACTATAACATTTCTAGTTTTGCAGGAAAAAAGTAATAAAGCGTAACTGTCGAAATACGGTATGTGTTTGTATAACGTTATTTTATAAAATTATCAATCGAACAGTACTACAATGTTTTCATGAAAATGTACCATGTTACCAAACACACTGACGCAACGTTTCAAATCACTGGCAATACTAACGCATATATTGAAAGCGTGAAACATACTACCAGAAACAAAATTACTGTCATAGATATAGGGATAAAAAGGGGTCCTGAAAGCAGAAGTACAATATTTCCCATTATAAATAAAGCAGCACCTTTTTCTTCAGAATAAAAACGGTAAAGTAATTGAACAGCAAAACAACAACAACGTCGTAACGTATAACTCGTCAAGGATCACATTTGAAAATACGTCCGCGGTCAACTCACTTCTCCCAAGCTGTGTAGTTTAGTTTGAAATTAGAGTAGATAATGAATCATATATAATTGGTAGTTGGACTTACCTGCATTTAAAATTTTGAAATTACAGATTTAGACGAGACAGCAAATGTTCATCTTCTCTCAATCAGCGGTGTCCCATTTTTGATATTCGACCAAGACACATTCGAGAATTGTTCTGGGATCTATGGAGGTGGCTGGTGGTATAAGGATAAAGCATGTGGGGACATCAACTTGAACGGTAAATACGGACCCGGGGGAGGATTCTACCACAGAGGTTTAAAGGGCAACAAAATTATTAAAATCTTCGAAAATGATGATAAGAGGTTTTCCGCTAAAATATTGCAATAAAGTTTCTGAATTCCGATGAAATAATGTATCATTGCACATTATATGAAGCTTAAGACATCTAATTCAGATAAATAGTATGTTCATTGACTTTATTTTCAGAATCAAATGTTGAAATTATTTATTGAATTCGATGAAATTACATAGTTATTATTAACTATGTTTCCTTTTACAAAATATTTCAATTATTTTGTGAATTCTGAAGGGACTCCGCTGAGGTTTTTTGACATGAATGGGACTGAAAATATTTTTTCCAGATAAATGTGCCATTTAATGTAGGTTTAGATCACTAATTTTTGTGCAAAATTTCAGATCATTCGCGTACTTGTTTTTTTCCAAAATAATTATTCAAATTGTAAACGAATGACCCAAAATGAAAGGCGTTTAAACGCTTTTCACTCAAATCGGGCTAAAATAAGCATTAACATACGATTTTCAAATTATAGTTCTTCACGATCTTTGCATATATTTTTGTTTTAAGTGCCCCAGCTTATTTATGTAAGAAATTCAAATATTATGTTTTTAAGACTCTTCAGCCTCAGTGGAGTCCCTTGAAGAAATTGTGTGCAATGAAAGACTAAAAGATTCAGATATAGTGTATGTTTGAATGAAAGGCTCTGAAACTGTGCATCGTCTATCATTTTAATGATATAAAGTGAGCATTTCTTAGTCTCAATCCAACTCGCGTGTTCTTTAAAAAACGTATCATGTACGTATGTTTTACTGTTTATGCTTTGACCGGATTCTGTATTATTTTGTTCTACAAATATTGTTGATTAATAATCCCGTATTTACGACGTATTTCTCAACTTTCACCTTATTTAGAAATTTTGTAAAAGATAGAAATATTACTGCTAAATTACTTTAAACACACCAATTAAATAAAACGGGAAAGTATAAACATATTGAATGAACTGAAATATAACTTGTGTGAAACAATCGTTATAGAAGATGATTAACATATAACGATATCATATATGTCATGTAAATAGAATTTTAGGAATGCAGTATATTCCTAGATATTGGTAATACATGCCCAAGTCTGGCATAATTTATAGAACTTTTAAAATTCGGTTGTTATATGTAATAATATAGACTATCAATTTTCTGTATTTAAGCTTTTAAGCAAGGCAATGTTATCTTTATAAGCATTGTACTATATTATATGCAAATAATTGTATACTTGTAATGCCGATGAAGCGACATGTTAAAGTTAATTTTGCTGAATAAACTTCTGTTCTGTTCTGATTTTATTAACTTTGTGCAATTTGTAATTTTTTATGACTTCAAGTGAAATAAGTTATTGAGATGATATTTAAAGGTTCAGTTTTTAATAGCTGTGTGAAAGAACAAAAGGTTGCAATACTTTTTCAGTTCAAACGAAATAACGTTGTAATTTTAATGATTTTTTTCTATTAATATGTGTATGTGCGCAATGTTGCAATTATTATTGGAATACAGATGAAATTACTTGATATTATTGATTATGTTTTTAATTAATATATGTAATATCTAACCATTGCAATTATTATAGGAATTCAGATGAAAATACTTTATTCATTTGTCTATTTCTATAAAATGTGTGTCAGATATTCCTTTTTCAAGATTTTCAGGACTTCAGTTGAAATTAAGTCGTAAAAAATAACTCTATTTTCAATGAATATGTGAATAAAATAAATGTTACAATAATTGTATGAATTCAGATATAAACGAGAATATTAATGATTATTTTCTATAGCAATATGTCAGCACTTAATGTTGCAATATTTTTTTGGAATTCAGATGTCGTTATATAGACTGTTTTCTATAAATGTGTGTCAGAACTAACTATTGTAATTATTTTAGGAATTCAGATGAATTTATTTCGTAATTTATAACACGTTTTTACTAAAATATGACATTTTTTTCTAAAGATTTGTATGAGAACTAAATGTTGCAATCATTTTTTGGGAATTCAGATGAAATCATGTGTTACTCTGTTTTCTAGAAATGTGTGAAAGAAATAAATGTTGCAATTGTTTTATGAATGCTGATGTAATAATCTGATACATGAATTATGTTGTAATTTATGACTCTCTTTCCTGTCCATGTGCACGTATGAACTCAATGTTACAATTTTTTAAATGATTCAGATGAAGATGAAGAATGACTTAGTTTGCTATAAATAAGTTCAAGAACGTAATGTTGCAATTATTTTAGGAATTCAGATGAAATTACGTTGTAATTAATGACTCTGTTTTCTATACATGTGAGTAAGAAATAGCTGTTGCATTATTTTGTATGAACGTTTGGATACATGACTCTTTTTCTATAAATGTGCGTCAAGCAATTTTTGCAATTATTTTAGCAATTTTGATTAAAGTAATGTCTGACACATGACGCCTTTCTCGCTTAACGTGTCTCAGAATTGAATGTTGTAATTATTCTAAAAATTCAAATGAAATTACGTCAGTATTATTGTCACTGTTTCAAAGCTATATTTTGTAATTATTTTAGAAATTTTGATGAAATGACCTTGTTTTTAATGAAACTGGTTTCTGGCAATGTGTGTAAAAGCTCAATGTTACAATTATTTAAAAATATTCAGATGAAGAATGACTTAGTTTGCTATAAATGCGTACATGAATTATTTTAGGAATTCAGATGAAATTACGTTGTGATTAATGACTCTGTTTTCTATACATGTGAGTAAAAAAACTGTTGCATTATTTGTTATTTAGATGAAAAAACGTTGGGATAAATGACTCTTTTTCTATAAATGTGCGTCAAGCAATTTTTGCAATTATTTTAGCAATTTTGATTAAAATAATGTCTGACACATGACGCCTTTCTCGCTTAACGTGTCTCAGAATTGAATGTTGTTATTATTCTAAAAATTCAAATGAAGTTACGTCACTATTGTTGTCTCTGTTTCAAAGCTATCTTTTGTAATTGTTTTAGAAATTTCTTGATGAAATGACTTTGTTATTAATGAAACTGTTTCCTGGCAATGTGTGAAAAAGCTCAATATTACAATTATTTAAAAATATTCATATGAAGAATGACTTAGTTTACTATAAATGTGTACATGAATTTAATGTTGCAATTATTTTAGGAATTTAGATGAAATAACGTTGTAATTAATGACTCTGTTTTCTTTACATGTGAGTAAGAAATAACTGTTGCATTATTTTGAATGTTAAGATGAAAAAAAGTTGGGATATATAACATTTTTAAAATTGTGCGTCAAATCTCACTATTACAATTATTTAGCAATTCAATGGTTTTTTTTTAAACCGGTTGTACCATGTAATTATTCTATAGATTCTAAGATGAAGAAACATGTTTGTCAATAACTTAGTTTTCTATTAATTTTTACAAGAAATGAACTGTTTTAGGAATTCAGATGAAATTACGTGATAATTAATGACTCTGTTTTCTGAATGGTTGTTTTGTGTAGAAATATGTTTCAATAAACTTTAATATGAAAATGAGATTTTGTTTAAATAAAAGAATTTTCTTCAACTGTATACAATAACATTATTAAATCTGGTGAAATTAAAACATACATTGATATACTTCATACGTTCTATCTAGTTTGTCGTCATTTTATTCGATCAGCGTGACATTCCGCATTCATAGTTGTTCCTTGTCGCAAGTTGATGGTGTGAACCACTCTTTTGCCGTCCTTAAGCGGGGTGGATTTTCGATCTCTTCTCAACCAACCGAAGAATATTGGTGCTGTTAAAAATGACGACTGCAAGGGAAAAGGTATTATGCTGCAAACACTGCTGAACACCATCGGTATGGCGAAGGCCGAAGAATGTTCTTGTTGGAATCTGCGGTGATAGATGCACTGATGTCCTCGTTGTTATTTACTGAGGTATGCCAGGCGTTATCGAGAATATGCGATACCGAAGAAAAGCTTTAACCGGTTAACAAGTTATAGTTTCTTTTTGATGACGATAATGCTATGAACTATTTTCTATGGAAAGCCTTGACTGTCTTATCATTATAAACCTAAACGTTGTTATGTCCATATAGCAATATATTGAGTCAACCTTTCCTTATACAATGTGCACTCATTAATATATTATGTGGATCCATCTTTATATGTAGTCAACTGAACAATATATGATGTCAACGTGTCTTTATATGATGTCAATCTATCATTATACGTTGTGCATTTTTGAATATATTATGTGGAGCCATCCTTATATAGAGTCAAAATAACAATATATGATGTCAATCTGCCCTTATATGATGTGAGACTGTCATTATATGATGTGAAGTTATGAATATATTATGTGGAATAATTCTTCTATAGAGTCAACATTATATGATGTCAACGCGTCCTTATATGATGTCATTCTATCATTATACGATGTGCATTTTTCAGTATATTATGTGAAACCATCCTTATATAGAGTGAACTTAACAATATATGATGTCAACACGTCCTTATATGATGTCAATCTTTCATTATACGATGTGCATTTTTCAATATATTATGTGAAACCATCCTTATATAGAGTCAACTTAACAATATATGATGTGAATATGTCCTTATATGATGTCAGTCTTTCATTATATGATGTACTATTACGAATATACTATGTGGAACCATTCTTATATAGAGTCAAAACAACATTATATTATGTAGAACCGTCTTTATATAGAGTCAACTTAACATTATATGATGTCAACACGTCCTTATATGATGCCAATCTTTCATTATACGATGTGCATTAATGAATATATGATGTGAAACCTTCTTTATATAGAGTCAACTTAACATTATATGATGTCCACGTGTCCTTATATGATGTCAGTCTTTCATTATGTGATGTGCAATTACGAGTATATCATGTGGAACCATTCTTATATAGAGTCAAAACAACACTATAGTATGCAGAATTGTCTTTATATAGAGTCAGCTTAACACTATATGATATAGTTTACTTCGAGTTTTCCCGCTGTTGACACGAACGGTGCATCGTGAGATATAACCCGGTAAATTTAACCCCATCAGTATAATGACAGAAGCACACCATATAATGATGTTTGCACTTCATATAAAGCAGCGGTCGTATAATAATAGATGCACATCGTATAATGAAAGATTGACATAATATATTGATAAGTTGACTGTATATAATGATGCAACCACATAATATATTCATAAATGCACATCGTATAATAATAGATGCACATCGTTTAATGAAAGATTGACATAATATATTGATGAGTTGACTGTATATAAAGATTCTACCACATCATATATTCATAAATGCACATCGTATAATGATTGGTCGGCATCATATCAAGACACATTGACATCATATATTGTTCAGTTGAATTCATATAAGGATACATCCACATAATATATTCATGAGTGCACATTGTATAAAGAAAGATTGACACAACAACGTTCATTTTTACAATCATAAGACAGTCAAGGCTTTCCATAATTTTCTATTGTCCAAATAAATCGAAATGAAATCTGAAACATCGTGCAATTTAATCATTATTTTATTCGACATACTTGTATGATGCTAAAATACGTTCAATTAAAACTGAAATATTATCGCAATTAAATCTTGATTTTTATTTGCTAGCAATTTTCTTCAAATAAATGAATATACAAAGGTCTGGAACGATTCTAGCAAAAGTAATTCTCAAGAAAAAAAAAACAGATATGTGCCAGCTTTAGCTTTAAAGTCATTTTGCGTGACAACAATGACCTTGAAAGCAAAAACTAAATCTCTCGCCCTGGCGTTATCAGAAAAAAACCAAATATCAAGACTGGCATTCATATTTTGTCATGAAAAAAAAAATAATAACGAAATATCATTAAATTTCCAAAAGTAAACTATCGACATATATAAGTCCTGTTTAATGTAAAGATTTTTGAGTAAAATGCGGTGAAAAGATTTAGATAGACCAGTGACCAAATCACAATGACAAACTGTTAATTGATACAAGGCTTCCTGTTTAAAAAAGCGTATTCATGTTTATATAATTAAAAATCGTTTAATTATGTTTTTTTTTCAAAATCTTGATACAACAACAACAACAACAACAACAACACATCGTTTATTCACTCAAACATGCATACAACATGTAATATGAGGAAAATGTCAAAATATTTAACGAGGCATTTATACAAATTGAGATCAGAATATAATTACTAAACAATATCAACATATCTATTACATATTATTAAATTATATGCATATTTTGCTTAGGAAACATTTTTTTTTTTTTTTTTTTTTATCTTATTAAGAAAATGCAAACCTGAATTTTACAACATTTAAATACTGCTTGAACAGAATGTAAGATATTTATTACTAGGAGAATGTAGCTACATGTACTAGCTTCACAATGTCACACATCTAATTCTTTCGTCATAATACCATTTACTAAATAAACATTTTTTTCTGTTGTTCAAAATTCTGGAAACAAAGTGATCCATCGGAAGCATTAATCACAACAAAATAACATAAGAATTGCAGACTCGGTTTGATTGAGTCTGTACATGAGGGATAATGAATAAGTGCAACATCCCTCACGAAAAGCATGAAACGTAAACCTTGCCAAGTCATTTATAATATTTTCAGCTTGACAGTTCATTAAGATATTAAATTTATGAATATTTTCTTGGTAAATATGTTATTGTTAAATTGTCATAAGCACAGTGTATACCCTCACAAAATGATACTTTGTTTTTATGTAACCTACCATAATTTACATTTACGCTTAAATCTCTCTTCATAATGTAATATTTCAAATGACAAACTATCGCATAGTTAAAAATAGGTAAAAATAGTATAATATTAAAGAATATAAATGACAATTGCCAAGTGAAGTGGGTAACAAAAGTTCGGTATTTGCATGACTCAGATGGTTTTGTGAAAATATTCATGGACAAAAACTATTGGTTAGAAGATATTTTATATGTTAAGAAAGGGATATGTCATTTTTTAGAGCCGTTGTATATTGTCTTAATTTAAAAACGGGTAGTAATAACAATATACATAGAATTAAACGTATATGTAAAATATGGAAAAATTAATGTTTTAGAAGATGATCTCCACTTTTTTGTTTATGTGCCTATGTTAATGGACTTTACAAAATGCAATAGTCATATAAAATTTTGGCGTACATCGAATATACACAGCGTTTTCTACTATTGTCATGTAAAATGGAAAATTATAAATACAATTTTTAGCTCGTTACCTATTTTTGCAGTAATATGAGAAAAAAATGTTGTCAATATAAATGTAACATATGTTGTACGTGTATAACATATCCGCACTGTTTAACTGTATGATATTTATGCATATATTTACCATATAATTCTTTCCCTTTGCGGGACTTAACCTGATGTATTCAAAATGCTTTCAAAGTCAAAAATATGACTTACCAGAATTCCCCTCAAGAAACCTGGACTGCTTTTCATGGAGAGTCCTAAGTCTTAAGTCGGCCCCTGTCTTCTCGTATTACGACCGTTTTATCCCTATATTTTTGGTGGTTAAATGTGTCCCTTACAAAGCTCGATCCCAGAACTTTGTTGGGAAGGATAAACAACCCTTCTAGGTGTGTATGCAGCTGAAATTGTTGTTATGACTCGGCTTTTTCTCGGCTGTTCATGGGTTTTTTTCACCATTAGACGATCTGCTAAGCCTTAAGTTACTTGCCTACGACAACATCGACCCCGCGGCATTGTTAGTTACATCAGTGTTGTACCGAGTTTGAATGATATTAGCGAAAAAGTGCACGTTTTTGTGTTTTTTATAACGATCAATCTACTGGCCAATCGATTTGATACTGGATTCGGACAATATCTTAACATTTATGAAAACAACCTAGATGAAATATTTCTCAAAAAGATAAATTTTAATTAATTATAAATATTTTAAAGTTAATATATTTTATGAGTTTTTTTTTTTGGCTTTTCATTTTTTTTTCAATGACAGGGGCACGGGAGAGAAACAATAAATCTGTGACACCTGGTATGTTATGAAAATGACTTATATTGTAATGTAAACTTCAGGGTTGCAGTAAACACAGTTTTAGTGTCCTACGGTAAGTGTTATGCGGACTGTTATTCATGAGGACTTTAAAAATAGATTGCAATGCCGCCACTGTTGGGGTGTTCTGGTTGGCAAGCATGTCGCAGTCACCTGTCCGTCGAGTAATGGTCCCGTGTACAAAAACTACAGGACCTTCTTTTTCATTCTTTCATGGCTTTTATTGACGCCGATCATAAATGTCTTTGGATTGATGTCGGCTCTTATAGCTCCAAAAAGAAGACCTGTTTTTCCAATGTATCAAAACCGAAGAAATCTCCGACAGTTTCAACAACATACCTGTGTTTAATTTTATTATTTAAGATAAGCCTTGACGCTCATGCTCAATATTACATAGCTGGAGACAACAATCTGACTAAAATAACGCTCCGCTTTAAAATCTGACCGAGACCAAATAGAAGTCATTGGTGGTGACCTTTCACACAGCCAATCATCGGCGAGCTTTCATACTTTTGAAAGCGATACGGTTTGTAATTTTAACCCTGGGAAAACCAATACTGAGTAGGTAATCTTCACGATTTCTAGAACAAGCATGGCGTTGTCCATATAGCTAATAAGTTAACTGGCAAAACAATCTTGCCCCTTACAAATTGACTCTATTATTTCAAGTTAATTTGTTAAAAATTACTTCAAACCATTTTCTTTCTCACAAAAATCAACAATTTGTTTAACCTCCACTGATAACGGTATTTTGATACTTCTTATCATGCCTATCTTACCGATTTAATTGCATGGCTAAAAATAACTTCTAAAAGAAGGCGACACATATACGGTCGTCATCAGATCTACAGGAAAGAAATAAATGGATCTGAATTTGAGTTAGATTGCTGGAGACAATAAACCAAATTTTCAAAATATTTTATAACATCTAGACCAGTGTTTCTGGGGTCAACCAGAGTTCGCTTAATCCGTTTCCAAGTTTTTAACTACAGAACTTCCAGTCAGACACATACATATACATAAGAAAATGAATTTTTCATTGGCAGTAGCTATTTTTGTAGGTAAGCAATGATACCTTAGAGGACTAGTGCTGCCATCGAATTGTGTTTTGGTGTCTGAGTAACATTATGGAGTCATCATAACTTCTTCGGTTGTTGATTTCCAGGCCTCTTAAATAATAAACACGAATTCTCTTGTTTTTGTAATACAATATATGATACGATCCTTATCCATTTAAAATGCAGAAAATATAGTATTGTGTACTGAACAATTGCGTACTTAAACGCCACTTCAAAATGAGAAAATAGACTAAAATAGATTAACATAGAAGTAGTTATATTTGTTTTTGTGCGTCAGCATTACGTCTGTTCTGACACTGACATTTAAGAAAAGTGATTTTTTTTCTTTGATGTTACAAAACCAGCATTTGGCAACTTTCTGGTCCTTCCCATCATATACAAAGGACCTGAAACACAAATGGAAGGATACACCTATTGGAAGAAAATAGAATAGCAGATAACAAACACTCCGCAAAATTATTAATGTAAACTAGCAAGGGACTATTGAAGCACTTAATGTTTTCATGTCGTGTTGAAGTCAGATAAAATGATGTTATTTCAAAGATATAAAATAAAAAAAGTGCATTAATTGCTTCTGTTTACTGATTGAAATGATCCTACAAACCAATTAAAGAGGCTGAGAGGAGAGTGCTACATTTTTGACATGTGTTTTATGATTTATTTTGACCATATGTCAATGGAAATGAAACTTGATTTTGACTGTCAAGTATCTTTATAATTCATAATATTACCGATACACATGTTAAATAATTAGAAATAAATATAAATTTTAAGCAAGAGGTTATGGTCGCTGATTTAGAGTGACATTCTCTCAGCGTACCGCAATGGAGTTTTAGGTTGTAAGGAAGCAATCAACCTCTAGCTAACAGAGGGTGTGTATGTATTATCTACTCAGGTGCTCATCCGAGCCTGAAACGATGCACCGAGGAGCTTTTAGGAGAGGAGTGAGGAATTTCATAAAGTTAAAGACAAAACACACAAAAAAGTAAATATCTGCCATAATTATTGTTTTCTTTTAGACTATGTTGTTTTTGAATCTGCTTGTTGGATCTTCTATCCAACTCTTTTGTCAACAGGCTCATGTTAATTATGAGTAATCGGCGGTGTATTCCGAATGACACAATGTGTGAGATTTTCTGAAATGTTGTTTAAGATAAAGTAGTCCGTCTCTAGCCTCTTATGGATAATGTTTCATTTTGGTAGTGGCGCACAGTTACCTAGTGGCCTATATCTTGTATATATAAATTACAGTGTTCGCAGCGTAACCTAATTTCGTATAGTAACTTATAAATATCATCTGTAATGTATATAACCTATTTAATTATTTAATTTCAGTTATTTGTGCATTTTTCGTGATGGATGTAAGTGTAAAAGTATGTGTCATTATCACTTACATTTGCACTTTACATTATAATTTGTGTAGGCTACCGTTTTGCATGTATATTTTAGTATTTGTTATACCTTTTGAAATTTGAAGACGAAATAGCAAATATTTTAAAATTGTTAAATGTGGACCTATTATTAAGATCGTGATGTAAGGCATAGTTTAATATAATCGTCCGAACAAAGACAGCAGCATTTTCATATTATTGTTATAGGAAACGTTCTGAAATTTGATTCAGTCAAAGCAGTCTGAGGAACAAATTTTTTCTCAATATAAAGAAAAGAATGGTTGTTTCCTAACCTGACCCACGTGGGTCAGGTTAGAGCATTAAGATTTCAAGATAGTTATAACACGTGAAAGTAACTGTCAAATAAGCGACTTGGACTTGTTTCAATCTTACAATATCCACAATATCTGTTTTTTAACTTCCAGGGTTTGTTATTGTCAAATGACTTCTTTTTTAAACTACTCGTTGATTCTGTCTGTGACTTCATTTCGTTCAACATATGGAGATTTATTTACGTTTCAAACTCACATGATATAGTATTTACACGGAAAATAAAACATGCTGGGGACTTTTAAAAACTTCATTCTAGCTTGATTTGAGTTAATATGAGTTAACATGATAGATTTGATATTTTGTTATTCATTTGCCTTGGTTTCCCTTTAACATGAAATTCTGTTGAAAAAAATTCAGCATTAATTTACAGATAAAGGAACAGAAGGACTTTTTTCATATTTTCTTTTTCGACAGACTGTTTAAAATGAGTTGAACCAAGTTCAGTTAGGACTGGAGATAACATTTTTTTCGTCCAACGTAAACATATCCGTGTTGGTAGATTAATAGTGTGGCGAATGACAAAAAAAATAAGTCAAGACTTGTTAGTGAGAACAAATGGTTTATCACATAAAATATGTCATAGTAAAATGTAATAAATATTCTTATGAGGAAATAAATACCCTTTCTGACATACATAAATCTTTATACATAGTTCGTGAAGAAACGGACAAAATCTTTACTAAAACAATTGCGGAAATAATATAATTAATGTATTTGTGAGGGAAAGACATAAAATCATCAAAACATATTGTAAAAAAGCAACGTTATAATAGTGTATCTTTAGTTTTGGCTAACATAAGTTTAAGTAATATGAATTCATTCATCATTTCAGCAAGTGCACTCATAACATAAATTATAAGAATCAATTATTCAAACAACTGTATTACATAAGAAAAAACATCATACTAATCTATTACAGTAATATGAACAATTGATCGTTTTGTAAAGTTCACGGAAATATTAAACGCCTTGTTATTTCATTGTTTAACAGAAAAAAAAACAAATTACAACATTATAAGAAAAGTCAACATTCGCATAAATTTATTTAGTTGCATATACAATGAAATCATTGATAATAGTAGAAAAAATATCGAGGTAACAAAATATTTTTCATTTATGAAGCAAAATTAAGGATTAGAAAAATAATTTGGATTTCATAAAAGAGCAAAATTTTGTATCTTCTTACGCTGCTTTTTCGCAATAATGTCCAGTAAAATTGAATGGACAAGAACATAACTGGTGTCCATCATTTAACACAATGCAACTGCCACCATTTTTGCATTTTAATGTACAACGTTTCTCACAGAAAAGGCCTGTGTAATTTGGCTTGCAAAGACACTGAAATAAGCCATACGCCATAGATTCTCGGTCACAATGTCCATGATAACACTGGAACCCTGGCACGCAGACGTCAGGCTTTACGCTTTTGTCGATCTCTGCGTGTGAGTGGAATTCGGAAAATTTTACATGTTTTGGTGAAGCGGTATTCGCAAACCAATTCTTCCTTGCTGTCTTTATGGCGTTTGGTGTTTCGTAAACATTTGCTGAGCCGAGTAAAACGCTTCCAATGGCTTTCAACATTGATGATGATCCTACTTTTGGGGACGGTTTAGATTGGTTTTGTGCAAGAGAGTCGCATCTTGCCCCAAAGTATCCTTCGTTGCATTTACAATAAAGTATAGATCCTTTTCTAGCACATGTCCCATGAGTTCCGCAGTCATACGGACATTTCAGTTTATCACATAAGGTTCCTTCATATCCTGTGAAACATTCACAAACTATTCTATATTTTTTCAGTTCGCTTTCTTTACAAAACCCATTAACGCAGCCAACCGCTTTGCACAGTTTAGTGTTATCAAAAACAACATGTCTCTTGGCTCGAAGTTTTCTTGTAGCGATATTCACATTGTAGCTTTTATCAAGTCTTTTAGTTCCTTGGACAAACATACAGGTCATCGCCATTATCAGAGCTATTTGCAGCTGTTTTAAAAACTCCATATTTCATTTATTTGTAGTTTCTAAGAGAAGTTAGCAAAAGTTTCTCCTACCAGCGTTTCTTTCCTTTTTCTGTATGTGCAGTTTCGCATCTATTTTAGCATCAATTATATTAACTATTCTTGTAGATCAATTGTAATTAATTAACTCATACAAGTTAATGTTATTTTCGACTTAATTCAATCACTATTTATTTCTTTATAACAATTGTCGTCTGCTTTGGATATTTATCCAATTTGCCTTGTATTTCCGCGATCTGATCTCAGATGCAGTTTAAAAGCTGATGAAGACACGAAACTTCATTCGACTTATTATATAGTCATACACCTGTCATAGTTATTGTCGACGAATTACTCTTGTTAATTATTATGACGTTATTACGGGAAAATACGATGTAAACATGAGTTATCATATGAACTACTCGAACCGCCTCGTAGCTTGTTAATGAGATGTATCTGTCAGTTGGCTGATACGCTATGTATCACCTCCCACAACACAATAGGGAAGTGAAGCTGTAGCAAAGATCATAATCGCTTAGTAAGTGACAAACGTTTACAGTTTGCAATATTTCTGATTTAAGATTTTGAGATAATTTTGTTTAATATTCTATTTACCGTTGTACTCAGATTTTCATTTCCTCACGTTTTTTGATGAATTACTGACTTCATATTGATAAATTGTTAAACGACCACAATAAAAATTATTTAACAAAAATATTTCACTTTTTATTGACGTGTGGCTTTTCTATATAATATCCTATTTATTTCATGAGTGATTCGTAATAAAGCACAATACAGAGACTTTTAAAAATGAAATATAAATCTATATGAGTAAACAAGGATTTTTAAAAAATGAATTGTCTTTTCTAAACAGGGAATTGATTTAATTAAGACTAATGAGGCGATTTTTGTCTATTGTCCGTTTTTATGTTCGCTAGGACTTGGCAAAAATATATAGTCAAATTTCCACATTCCTAAGACATTGTCTGATTGCTTTATTGCTTTAATTTTTCTTTTTCTTTTTTCCTTTTTGTCCTTTTTTATTGTTTAAAAGATGATGACGGTTAATGTAAAAAAATCAATAATAAAAGACAAATACACATAATATTTTTTCTTATTCCAGCTGTCTTGCAAGATCAACTTTATACCAAACAGTCATAAAATTGCTTGTATTATAAATATCCTCAGTATTAAAGTAAGCATTAAAACAGCAAAATTACATAAAAATTGCAGACTCGGTTTGATTGAGTCTGTACATGAGGGATAATGAAAAGGTGCAATATCCCTCACGCCCTGCGCAGCCTCAATGCTCACCACTTAAAAGTGCTGGACTAAATGATATCGAAGGACCAGAAAATATAACAGACATAGAACGGTCATAGAACGCAACTGCATAAACAAACATCAAGATATACAGGACTACTAGAATGGCACCAAGTGGACACATGACAGGCACGGGGTAAAAAGGGAGGAAGAGTGGAGTGGGAGAGTGAATACAAAACAACAGAATTGAGATAATTGACAATAAGAAATTTACAAGATATAATGCAAATGATCAGAAATATAAAAAAGGCAACGGGTGTGCAAGAAAAGAAGAGAAAGAAAGGCAATACCAAGACAAGGTATCCAGCGAAACATCTAAGGACGCCATAATACAAAGATATAGCATGTTTTAACATGACAAAACATGCGTAAAGTAATCCGGACGGTAGTATAGTATTTAACAATATTTTGGATCTCAGACAAGTTAAAGATGTACGAATGTTTACGAAATTCTTCTTTAAACCTTCTTTAAAACGAGACAGTGAAAATTGATCTTACCTTTAAAAAGTGAAGACCGGAAACTTAAAGCCTTCCAATAAAACAGTTGAACATTTTATAGGCTTGGCTTTACTAAAATAGAGAAAAACAGAATCCCTAAAGAAAGCCCAACACGGCAATATTGAAAATGTTGCAGGCTCGGTTTGAGTCTGTTCATGGATGGTACTGGAAAGTGCAAGTTACCGTCCACGCCCCCTAGCACCGGCTTAAGCAGAATTCAACATTTAAACACGAAATGGTGAAATTATTAATTTAGAAACATCCACAGACGTGTTAATACGGCGGTTATGATGGAACCTTCGCTGTGACACGCTAGTGCCACACCATTTAAAGCGGCGTATGGTCCCCAAGTAAAAGAATGCGTGTGTCCTAAACGAGAATACAATGGGTGGAACTAAATAAAATGAAATTTTGAAAGGAGATCTGAGGTTATAAAGCTCATGTTCGTGTTAGGCACTAGTTATGCAAGCTAAAACCAACTCCTGACTTAGCAGACTTCAGCATTTAAAATTTAGAATAAAGGAGAATCTGCGGCTGTAATTCGTTCTTGCCGTTAAAAGACGGGCATTGTCCCCAGTAAAAGAATGAGTATTCTATTAAAAAAAGGAACTGAATAAAATGGAGTTTTGAGAGGGATTCGTAGGTTTTGAAGCCCTCGTATCTTAGAAAATTTTAAAAATGTTATATGCAGGAATATTCAATATTATTCAAAAACATTTACATACATGTTTAAAAAAATAGTGAGTATTGGCAGTAAGAAAAAAGGCAGATATTCTCATATGGTGGCGACATTGTAAAAAGAAAATAAATTAAAATATGACGTAAATTAATAACCCATATGGACCCGAAAAGGCAAGAAGAAGAGGGAAATAAAACCAATGCAGTAACTTGCATTGATGTTTGCTCTAATTTGAAAGAATAAACATGTTCTTAGTTACTTTTCTTGATTTTATATTTAAAAAATGCACCCAAACTTGCAATTGGTCCATAATGCAGATAATGCAGGCAGGGCTAAATATATCCTTGTAAAAGTTTTAACTCTGATTCTCATACTATAAAAAAGTGTTTGACAAATTGCTTCATAACTTTCAGAACATTATGATAAAGCTATCTTCAACAAAAGCTATGACTAAGTATGTAGATCAACTTATGCTTCGTAAATTTGAACATTATGTAACTTCCAATATAGCGTCGACATCGATTTATATTTTATCATGTCTATGTTTACAGTCAAACTATTAATCAGTTATTTAATGAGTTAAACACCAGTGAAAGGCAATAAGACATAAAACTATTTTCAGCAACACTAATAAAAATAGCACGTACACTTAGGCGATGTCAATGTGCAATCTTTCGATTTGATGCGTTCCTATTGGCTCTGTATATTTTATCACTTCGTGAGTCAGTCAACATTTCAGAAGTGCTTAGCTATTTGATTGGACACACATAGGCAGACAAGAGGCGTACAGGCTTCACTTAAGCTGTCACCACTCAATAATAATTTCAAAATTTATGCGAACATATTTAAGCCTATACACGTGAGGACTGATCATAAGAAAATGGAAATAAGCTTCAATAAATGCAATATTACATGACAGTGATCGGTTGCGACACTAGATATATTCCAAAAATGTTTTGTTTTTGTTTTGTTCGTTGGGCTTTTTTAAAGAAGAGTGTTATTTTCAGCATCTTATTCAGAATTTGCTAATATACCTTTTACGATAGTGTAGTTGATTCAAGTGCACGAAGGCATTTCCTTCGGACCTGCAAAAATGTTTTAAGCACATTAAACTGCTGTTTCTTTATAAAGTGAAATGAAATTATTCGGTTGCAAGTCAATTATTGCTTTAGATAATGTCTTGAAACATTATTCATTTCACTCTTCTCGACCTGAATATCTTTAATAGATTTGTCCGTACTTTAATCCGAGCAAAGCCGTTTATTATTTTGAAGGGACATTTTCATAATAAGTACTGTATAAATGGCGAACAGTGCATCCATAATCACACGACACGGACAATAGGCTATGCGTTAACTAACTAAAACATGCAAAAAGGCAATTATTCTTATACTTTGCAAACTATTTTAAGTAAATATAAATAAGGTTTCGGTTCAGCAATAGGTTTTTTTAAGAATTATGATTGATTTAAATGTCTCCTTAATTTTTTTTACAAAAATATACAATAATTCTAAATTTATTTTGCTACATACAAAGTTAAAAAAACGTAATGAGAGTCCCAACGAAAATAAATATAAATACAAGAGACTCGGATCTTTCAGGTTTTCGTTTCTAACCTTACGAATTTTCAACATACTATACCCTCGTCTATACAAGGGCCATAACATTATCAGTAGAAAATAAAATGTTGATTTTTATTCTGTAAAGATATGCCAATAGTTATAATAACTGCTTAAGAATATGATTCATTTAAAAACGAACAAAAAAGAGATACCATCCATGTTGTACAAACCTAGGACAATAAATATATGTATGACTGTCCTTTAAGCGCAGGTTCTTGTTGACACTTGTCTTTTTACACCTGCCATATTCTTAATGTCTGACAGATTTATTTGGTATCTTTCAAAACAGGACACGAACAAAATCGATAAACTAACATTTTTACCTAGAAATATTTTGATTGTATTTGGGTTCTGAATACCACCCACGGAAAATATAAATGTCGCTTGAAGGAAAAACAGAAAGAAATGGACAAAAAAAAGCCTGAGCACGGAATCAAAATGTATGGGACAGAATTTATGCAAGAATTTGATATTTAGTTTGGATAACAATTTGAATAACAAATTTATTTTAATACAACCAGGTAATATCGGAAACTGCCGACAGCTTACAAGGCTTGCATAGACATTAATTCCACTTAAAAAAGAAGACTGCACTTCATATCGTTAACGAAAAGGGTAAAGAATCATAAAAACAATAAGAAATGTAGGAAATAGAAAATCCCAGTTAAGTCATAAATTACTGACTATTTTCCGTTGTAGAAAAACAACGAAACATACTATGAAATAGATATATCCTGATATCATTTATTACGAAATAATCATTATTTTTATGGCAATAAAAAGGTTTATCACTGCAACTGACACGGAATCCTTCTTTTGCAGGCTTATAAACGAAACCGAAGATGTTTCAACATCTTTCGTAATATAAAGTGTGATATACATTCCAATATAACTTTGTACCCACTAAAATGTCAGACAACCCAATATAGCTTTGTACCCATTAAGGTGACAGGCATTTCAACATAATTTGGTACCCATTTAGACGATCTAACATTCAAATAAAGCTCTGTGACCATTCGGATGAGAAACATTTTCAATATAGCTTTGTACAACTGAATATTGTGCAGATAAGCCGAATATTTTACTATTTCCATATTTTCACGCCGCATCGGGCGACATTTACTACTTGATGGAAGTGTTCTATGTTTTCTTTAAAAGATCATGTATCGAGTGAACCTATAAAACGCATAAAAACAAATTCCTTCTTTAATTTTAAATACCACAAGCTTAATCATGTATGATACAATGTTAATTAAATCAGTGTGTAGAGTGCAGGACTTTCGTTTAACCTTTGGCATATTCCCCCTAGTGATGACACTGTTACGTACGTTTCAATACTCCAACACTGTCATTTACACTTCCTCATTATATAGTGCAAATTAAAATGAATTTTACCATCTTGTTGTTATACATTGAAAGCACTTGACACTCGAAAAAGACCTATCAGCTCTGTAGTTAAAAGGAAAACAGTCAAATGGTTGATGGAATCGTTTTAAACAAGTATTCGTTTAGGCATATGCATGTTCAAAATCGCAGTTATAATTGAGCTTTTTATTCATCGTTTGCTTAATTCATCTGTGCAAATGGTCAGTTTTCTATTTTGTCTGTCCGAAGATATATATTTATTTTAATTGATGTGAATATGCCATTATTTACATGCACCGTTTAGCTTATAACAATACTTTATTGACCCTTTCCACCCCTAAATATCTCGGTATGTCCATCTTTAAGCCATTCATCATTCTGACAGACTGGATAACAAACTGAGCATCAAGCATTGGACAAATTGATAAATTGAGTTGCCGCCGTTAGGCTTTGAGCATATAAGTAAGTAGTACCCCCATTTAGTTAAAAAAAAACACATGTCCTCGCCAAAATATAATTATTATTTGAGAAAGGACTTAATATAAGCATGACTGGCATAAGGATTGACATGCAAGGTTAAATAACATTCATCTTTTTTGATACATATACCCCATAACCTGACGTTGTCAAATGATTAAATTTTGACATTATGATTGTAATTTGTAAAACGTATGTTTCTGGTTGTTCTGACTGTATACTGCAGCTTGAAACTGATAATAAATAATAACCTTGTCCATTCTTTTATTTTGCAATCATGTAATGGCATACTGATCTCCTTATATATACATAGCAATATGGAAAACTGAACTTCTACAAGACTGGAACGAAGAGCATTGTAAATGGCTTTATTAACAGGGCTCGCAATTCCCTACAGCATAGCTTTTTATTTGAGTACAACAGGAACATGAATAGTTCCCTACATAAAATAACAGCTATTTCTCTCAAATGTCAAAATATCGTAAATTTATTTATATCCATACCACTGAATTAATAAAACATTAATTTGAAATACCCATCATTTTGTGTTTCCTAATAAAATTTGCTATTTAGACGAAACATACATCTCTTCGTAAATGCGTGTTTTATCATGTACCAAAACATTCCATATAAATTTCAAAAAAATACTATTGACCTTTACGTTTTTTGTTGTTGTTGTTGTTGTTGTTGATTTGGAGTTGTTTGGGTTTTTTTTGTATTTTTGTTGTCGTTGTTTGTTGATGTTTTTCATATTAGTACGGTCGTTTCTCAAACGAATTTTAGAATAGTGCTTCCGCTATTGGATATTATCGACTAAAGGTCAATTATATCTCAGGAATGCTTATATTTTTATTTCTAAAAAGCTTTGTATTATTTATTTTTTTCTTCATTATAGTGTCCAAAATAGCTGCCTGTAACATCTTTTTCTTATGTTGCATTTTGATAAATAGCACCATAATAGTGATTTAGACAGTATTTTGTATGGAAGTAAAAAAAATACTACTTTGTTTACATTTTGCTACTTTTATGACATATAATTTCACATTCAGATCATTTTTTTTTTGGGGGGGGGGGGTGCATCTAACATGCTCGAAGACCATTATTCAAACGTTTAGCCACTGTCTGTCTATTTTAAAATGACAAATGTATTCGTTCCTGAGGCATAATGTGCCTTTCCTTTAACATAATAGAATACTCCCTTAATTATATGTTTATGTTCCATTGCTGCGTCTTAGCGTGGTACCAAGTACGTGCCACTCGCTTTCACAAAATTAACGAGCATACACTTTGGAAACTAGCTACGTTTGTATGTGTCTCAATATTGTATAAACAATTATTTGTCGATAACAGATAGTTCAATACAGCTATATGTCCTTTTAAAATTTATTGCGTCCATTCCTTATTTTGTCACAAAAGTGAAATGACTTCAACAACTACAAAGATAGCTACACTGTTTACTATTGCCCGAAATGTACTACTGTCCGAAATGTACCAGTGTTCATATGACGTTTTCTTATGAATGGAAGTACGCTATTTTGACATTTTGTGAGATTTTGTGTTTAACTATGCATGATAAAAACATTCATAATTATTTTGTATTCATATCGCATTATTTTGTATGAAAGGATGTATAAAACAATGTCCATACAAAACAGAAATCTTCATTGAATAAATTTCTCTTCAATTTTCTGAAAATAGCAAAATGACAATGTACGTGTTGAGAAGCCTACATATTTTATGCTTTTACGCGTTTTCTATGAATAAAATAACACTTATAATAATTGCGTCATTAATGTTGGAAAACATACCGATAAATAAAGAGTACTATCAGTGAGCCATAACAAATATCGTTCATATTTTGATAACACTAAACGATTTGACTAATAAAATATAACAGTACAACAGAACTTAATAAATTTCCCTTAGACTCTACGATAACCATGTATTTCCTTGATGAACTTGGCAATAAATATATCGGTTTGTAAATAACGTCTGAAACAATTATACCGCCAAATGTGATAAGGCAACTTTAAAAATAAATACAAAAATAAAAATGATAGATGAATGCAACGACTCGTTTTAGTTGTTATTTTACTTCTAGAGTTATGCATAGTGGAAATATTTTGATATGTATTATTTCCAGTTGACCTATTTCATTATGACTGGTAGAATGGTAGAAATTGGTTTGTTCCTTGATATTTATATCATTAACAAATCACTGACGATGTAAACATAGTATTTCCACATATGATGATTGAATAGATTATGCTCGTTAATTAAATCTAGTTTGTTTCTTCCTCTCCTTTATGTTCTGTCAACACGTCTTGGCCAACAAGGAAGGATGGGTTGTATGAAACAATATCCCTATAAGTGACAGATCTGATGAAACCACAAAAAATGTCGGTCAGTCCGAGGTAGTGTCAATAAGTTCACGTGTTTAATAGTCTCGATCAGTACCATGCCATAAAAAAACAAATATGTCGGTAATTGCTTTTATAGGTGTCCCCGCTCGCACCTGGGATAATGCAAGGTAGAGGTTTATCTGAGGTTCTCTTCAACCTCCTTCCATATGACAGTGACAGTGTTGATGTTAATGAAGACCCAACCTAAATACGTGTAAATCATTTTCTATCACGTGTTGTAAGTATAGACAATCCTTTGATGTTAGAAACATCAATATTGTAAAGGTTGTTTACAACATGTCAATTTTATCTTATAAAATAGCACGTATATAGCCTTCGTTGTTTCCTCCATGTTGATGCCCTGATGGTTGAAACGAAGAAACCTTTATGTTGGCACCTTTGCGTTTTAACATGAGAATCGATTGATTCTTTAAAGTCAGAAATGAATAAATATCTACTTCTTTAGAACGGTCAAACATGAGTTTTATAACGTTTAAATAATGGTTTTAGAGCAAGTTTGATGCTTATTACCTGAAGAAAATAGGGCTAAATGTAAAACAATATGTCATAAAAGTAACAAAATGTAACCAAAATAGTATTTTGACTTCCATTTGACTTCCATACAGAATACTAAAACACTATAAGTAAATGTATCAATTGCCAAAAAAAGAATACAGTTCAAATAAATAGACAACTAACCCTCTAAGGTAAAGTAGCATAAGGGGAAAATCATTTACATGTTTTATTTCAAAGATGTATTTATATATATATTAATATGAATTGAAGTTCACGTTTTAAACCAATATTAAAAGCTTATTTATTTTCGTCTACACGTGCTTATTGTTCTCAAATGCATTTTACAGTCATTAGCAATAGCAATATTTTTGTCATTATTGTTAACACACGTTGTCCTATACACTAAATAACTTGATATTACCGGTATTCCAATATATCTACAAATAAAACTTAAAATGCATTAATTTTAATCAAAAAAATAACTAATTCATGACCGAGTGTCTTTTCATCTTTTTCCCAAATTAATTTATCATTTCACGTTTTCACATTTAGATGTTCTAAAACGTTTTAAAACGTTTGTCAAAAGTAATTTTGAAGCATGATTTTTTAACATTCCTACCATATTTCACGCAAAACTTGTAATAATTTCAAAGTGTCACAAAAAAGGATTTTTACATTGCTCGAGGCGTCAAACCAAACACATAATTTTATATAATACTTCCAAATCATCACGAAAAGCCTTTTCTACAAGCCACATATTTCTCATGCATGTTCTTTCGTGACCATAACTGTTTCCGGCACACCCATTCTCTCACCGTTCTTCGTATACCGTTCTCATTAGTAAAAGAACATTTTACAAAATTCATTTCTGTTATACCATTTGCTCATTCTTTATATTTCTTTGCTTTATTACTGAAACATCAAACAGTTTTTAGTAATCACAGCTCGACAATATCCATGCATTTTAAATTAGCAATGGTACTTTCATTGCAATATTCATTTAAAATATAACACTCCTTGTCTTAATTTAAGTGAAAGAAGAATAGATATTCCGAATTGTTTTTTCCATTATCATAGTTTTTGTTTATTTCTGTGCTTCTTATTTTATATTTTATACGTCATTCATTAAGTACGCATGTCAGGTGCAGCTAAAACGACCGAATACTTAAAATACCTAAAAGTCAGCTATTTCGAGTTATTATTATCAAAACCACACATTCTTGTCCAAATGTGTTTTATATACACAGCTGTAGGAGTAATATATACGACATTTGCTCTAACTTTAGTAAGAAGTAACTAAATTGAAAAAGGTTAACATGCATGGCATTGTTTATTGTATTTAATACAAATTTACAAAGCTATTGTTGTATATACAAAGACAGGGAAAGGTATGAGTTTCGATTTTGTGCTTTAAAAAATGGCACGACACTCGATTCCTGCTAAGACGACATTATCGCAATTCGGTATAATTCGAGATCATTTCTGTAAGAAGTATGGAGTTATCCATTAATTAATACTGTACTCAGTTTGTTTGTTTGTTTTTGTTGATTTTTTTTTTCAATTTAAAAGTAAGATAGTATCTTATGATATGCAAAAGTGTAAAACACTGGTAACATAATTTATTACGTCCGAAACAGACAAAAGCAAAACCAACAAAAATCATATTCGAAATACTGCAATTTGTGACATACTTACCTTCTTTGAAGGATTGGAATAATATTTTTTTTATCTTTGTACGACGGGATATAGTGGGCACATTATTGGGATAATGTGAGCATATTGATGGGACGTTGTCGGGATATTGTGGTCTTATTGCTTGGATATTGATTGACCATTGTGGGCATATTTATGGGATATTATTGGGATATAACGGGCATATAGCAGGAATGTTGTCAAATCACTGGGATACTTTTAGGAAAATTTTGGTGATATTGTTAGGATTTCACGGGCAAATTGTTGGTATATTTAAGAGATTGCTCTCCCAAAAAAAATTAAAGTTGCCCTTCCTTTAGGTTATATCTATTTCATGGTTCTCGTGTTAATTTTCAATATGATAATTATACGATATAAAAATGTAATGATTTTTATATAATTTCAGCAATCGTCACTTTAAAAATTGCATTTAAAGCACATATATTTTGATGTTAATATCATTTTGAAAGTAATGATTATAAAATGCCAACCGACAAACGCATACTTATTTTAATAAGATGATGGTTTGGAAATTAAATTACATAAAATTTCGTTTATTTATTGCCAATACCTCCAAATAATGCAAATGAATTTGTTAAAAAAATCAAACTTTTACGAAAAATATTTTATGTTTTTTGAACAGTAAAGATATTCAAAATTTTCAATTAAATTTCAATCATTTAAACAGTTGAAATTATAGGCTTATGTACAAACACGAGTTTATTATATTTCATTAGGGTTTTACAGGGCTTTATTTGGGTAGTTAAACAAAATAAATACAAAAAACATATACAAATGTAAATGGCATATGAAAGATGAGCGTTCCTGTCTAATTTGGCAAAGATACATACAAGGTAATAAAAAAGTCAATAGTTTAATGAAGGGTGATTTGTGATCATGATTCAAGGCATATTTTGCCTAAGACGTGAAAAAATTCATTTTGTTGAAAGAGGAAACATGCGTTTTATAATGTTGAAAAAATGGATTTAGAACATGGGAGAAGCTCATCACCTGAAGAAAATAACAAAACGTAAACAAAATTGTATTTTTGTCTTCTATACGAAATACTAAATCACTATAAATATACTACAAAATTTGCCAAAATGCAAAAGATGGTTCAGGTATATGGCAAATGAGTATTTTTTGAAACCGTAATAGAACACTAAACAAAAAAAAGCATTGGGGAAGGAAAAATATGTTGAGGCTTATAGGTCATCTTAGTATTTTCATGCTATATAGTTTCTTCTCAATGATGGCCTTCAAAATAACTCGATACAATGTTGTTTTTTTTTGACAAGTTTTCTTTTTCAGCGAAATAGTAGTATTTCTTTCATGACATACGTTCTTTAAAGGCACATTAATTACAATATTTTTATAAATTCAATTAATTTTCAATTGCACCAGCAACAAATAAAGTAAAATTCATAATAATTCCCCTTAATTATAATTTTACTTCTAGTTAATATCCTTCTTCCATAATTTGTAATCGCATATTGATGAATTGTGGGAAAACAAATAATTATTCGTATCGAAAGCGCAAAAATAAAACAAAAGCATTTATTTACTGCTATATTCTCTTTGAAGGAGTAGACTTAAACATTAGTACATAATCCGACACAAACATTGACTGTTTAGGTCAAAAGTTATCTTTAACCGTTCTTTTAAAAAACAAATATGTTGTTGGTTTGTTTTTTTACTTTTTTGTTTTGTTGTTGTTGGTGTTGTTTTTGTTATTTAAAGACTCCAGTGACTTTTTTACATGATAGGACTTGAAGGAATGTTTTTCGATATTTATGTACCATTTGAATGTAAGTCCCTGCCGTCCCAAACCTTTGCGCAAATTTTCAGATCAAATCGTTTGTTCCCTTTTTTCACGGGGAATTATTTGAGTCGTGAAAATGACCTTATAGTAAATAGCGTTTAAACGCTTTTGCTAAGTATCGCACAAAATACGATTTTCAGATTAATTAGTATACTTCTTAATCTTTCCGTTTTAAGTGTCCTAGTTAATCTATTAAATAAATTCAAAATTTATGTTAAGGCATTTAGGAATAAAACGGAGTTTCTTTAACAACCAATGGAATGCAAGCATTTAAAAATTTAAAATGCTTCAACCCGATTAGAAAATTTTCATTCTATTTCCCGGGCCTTTCGGCCCAAAAAGGGTGGGGGGGGTCAAACCCATAAAAGAAAAGAAAGATGAAAAAGAGATAAACCCTTAAACCCTACACAAATTTCAATTTAAAACATTGAGATTACAACTCCGTGACATTTTTTAACGGGAATTTAAATTTGGGGAAAATTTTGGGTTTAAAAATAAAAAATTAAACGCCCATGCAAAAATGCCCAAATTAAAAAAATTAAAAAAAACAAAGAATTACTTAAATTTCTATGGCTATTTAAAAAACATACAAATTAAATCATGAAAAGAGTATTAAATATTAGAGATTTTGTTATGTTTTTAAAGGCTATTTTCCAAAATACGTACATCCAAAATTTGTTAAATTTTTGGGCTTCATTGATTGGTTGCGTTTTTGGACTTCCCATATGTTTTGGGCCTTAGTCAACTTTCATAATTATTGTTTCGGAAATAACGATGTTTTATTTAATGTAAATGTTCTGAAAGCTCTTAAGCAAAGCAAATCAGCATGTTTTTACATATTGTTTTGTTTTCTCTCGTAAGACTTACAACATTTAATAACTTATTGATTAAAATACCAAAGTTTACTACTTAATTATTGTTAAGAATCATTCATCTGATGGTATTTAAATGTTAATTGCTTTAATTATGATAAATCGCACCAGAAAAAAAAGTCCAGTTTACAAACAAGAAACATCATAATAGCAAATATATGATGTGCAGGTGAAGTGTAAAATATCACACTCTGCAGCAACCTTTCTGTATCAATAGCATTTAAACAATCAATCAAACAAGATTGTAGAAACGGTTTAACTAGCTAAAGGTCGCCTAGACATTCATTTCTACGAAGATGTAAAATAAACATTTATTACCTACATAAGACTTCATTCGTATGCTAAAAATGACAAATCATAAAACACTTCATTTCATATCTAAATCGCATTTATAAAAGGTCATGGCATTTCACTTGGCCAATGACGGGCGACCGGATTGACGTCTTTATTGGAGAATTGAAAAGGCTATGTTTCATAAGGAAGTTATCCGTATACACAAATATGTTGCAACACCTCGGCTGAGTACTTTGTTATAAATTTATAAACAATTCTGTGATTTATAATTATATTTAATGATTATTGAGACATGAAAAAAGAACGCCCGTTAGATACAATATTCAGACACGAAAATATAAGGAAATACCGACACAACAAAAAAAAATACATTTTTGTTTTGTAACATTTTGAAGTATTGATATAAACATATTATTATATACTCTAATCTGCCAATGAACTGTATGTGCATAAGTACAAATTACAAAAATCTGTAATGGTAATCACATAACGCACGTTTTGTTTTTTCAGTATAAATATCAGAAGTCAAACTGAAATCTTCAAGTATATGTTAAAAGTGAATCAATATATGCTTCATATGGAAATTCTAAATAAAATTACAATTAAATGATAAATTGATAACAGAAATTCACGATTCATATGCCAAACATAACGTCAATCGTCTAGACAAATAGATTTTCCATGATCTGAGTAAGACATTGATATCGAATGTGTTTTCTTACAGATGACTGTGATCTTTAAATTGTACCTTTGAGTAAATGTCGAAAGTTATATATTTTTATGTGGATTATTAGGATTAATGCATTTGGAACGTGTATGAGCATTAATTATGCCGATTATATTTATATGTTGCATGTAGTAAGTTGTTGAAGATTGATCATCAACTAAATGTATGATACATATAAATTTCAGATAAATTGCCATTTCAAAAAAGATGTATTGGCTGAAGAAGATTACAAAGTCATAGTTCATGTATTATATAGTTCATATGTAAGTTGTATATGGAAAACAATTAGAGAAAAAGGAATCCATAAAGAGCGTCAAAAAAAGCAAAATTGAAAATATTCCACGCTCGGTTTGATTGATTTTTTGGACGGTATTGAAAAATGCAAGCCCCTAGCACCGGCTTAAGCAGAATTCAACATTTAACACGAAATGGTAAAATTATAAATTAAGAAACATCTGCAGAAAATGATTAACGGCGGTAATCATGGACCCTTCAAAGTGACACGTTAGTGCCAGTGTACGTTTGATGTTATATATTAATCATTACGTCAAAATTTGGGATGCACAAGAAAATAGATCCCTTCACAATGGACATCAACTTTTTTGTGGTTTAGCTATGAATTTAGTATATTTACGTCAGCTCTAAATTAGCATTGTCATAAATAAAACGGCATAATTAGAGATTTTCAGTGCATTTAGTTTTTTAACTATTTCTCCAACAGAGAGACAGCATCGAGAAATTTGGATTTATTACCAAAAAAAGACATATACATACATGTAAAGACAGTTACAATACAATGACACAACACATTTGGCAAAAGAGTTGACCCACAATTTCTCTCAACATTAGCAACGGCAATAAGTTACAAATACATATAAAATGACTATCGAAGTAACAAAACTCACACATATATAGTACTTGGCTTTCAAAAAAATAAAAGATTTTAGGTAAGAAAGAACAATAAAAATAAGTTGGATAATTTTGGATAATTTTGGATAATTTTAGAAATTTGGATGTAATTTTATGAAAAAGTATTACGCGTGCACGACATATTTTACAAAAACTTGTTGCTCACTAAATGCACATTTTTACTGAAAAAAAAACAACAACAAAAAAAACAAACAAAAAAACAACAGTTTTATGAATTATTATTACCTTGAGTCAACTTGACAATTTCAAAATCGTTTTATATTTGTTCTCTTTAGAATAATTCAATAATGCAAGGAAATTATTTATCTTTGTCATGGACACAACAACTTTACAGGTAATTGCTTTTGAAAATGAAATTTACAAGCATGTACTTTTTATATTGAACCAATATAATAAGTAATGTGTCATATATGTATGTCTCTGATGAAATAATTTACTTTGAGAACTTGATAAAGGTCAATTAAAATGCTGTGTCATGGTATATTAGTACCCTGAACAACACGATTAGATAATAAAATGACAAAGTTCAAACACTTGCGAGATGGATTGGCGATATTTTTGTCTTGGTATGTTAAGTTTAATCTAGTAACTGTATTTTTTGTGAATTCAAATGTTAAACAAACAAAAACAATACATATGGAATAGGTTGTTCTTTTATAAATAAATCATGTGTGATTTTAATTATGAAAAAAAATGATATCGTTTAATAAATGATATTGGTCTGAAGGGTGTATCGGCAATTCAAAACCGTTTTGAAGTTTTCATGCATAGTTGTAAATAGTTCTTCACCAAAGAACAAATAGGTTTTCTTGCGTAGAATTATGCCATTTCCTTAATTGGTAATGAATGGTAAAAGATTCTTCAAATAAAATTAGTATTGAGGTTTATTTTAGCATGAAATGAAAATGAAACTTAATAGGCTATAAAGCTGAGAGCTAATGTTTAGTTTATCGGTTTTATTGTATATACGCCTTTTTTTCTTTCATTCTTTCTTTTTTGTTTTTGCATATAGTGACAGAACAATAAGTCATATCAGAATTAGGTTAAAACAAGAGCTGTTACTGAAAAGTGACGTATGCCCTCGAAACTAAACTCTGACATAAAATCCGAAATATATGCCACAATAACGGTAATATACCCCGACAGACAATGATTAATATTATTCCCAAAATTTAACTGAAATTCCATGAAAAGTGCAGGAGAAATAGTCTAAACAAATTAAAAAAAAGATTGTCATCAAGGGCCCATAACTTGAACAAAATCATAGCATAATGCAAACAATTTTGTAAATGTTCTTTACACAAATAAAAAAAATAAAAGAAAGTGATAATTGCATACATGTTTTATAACATCTCCCGGCTAAAGATGTATTTCACCCCAAAATTATGTGAATCGATCATCCAGCAGTTGACATATATTGTGGTCATAATGAAAAATTAAGGCGGGTGATGTCAATAGCAACAAATGAGTGAAAGTCGTTTTATATGAGCCTGCTCATGATATAAAGTGAAATGCACACGAGCTGCGCCATGACAAAACTAACATAGTGCGTTTGCGACCAGCATGGATCCAGACCAGCCTGCGCATCCGCGCAGTCTGATCAGGATCCACGCTGTTCGCTATCAGTTTCTCTAGTTGTAATAGGGTTGGTAAGCGAACAGCATGGATCCTGATCAGACTGCACGGATGCACAGGCTGGTCTGGATTCATGCTGGTCGCAAACGCACTATGTTGGTTTTGTCATGGCGCAGCTCATATTTTGTGTTTCTTTGCATTGCAGTTAACAGTATATAATCGTCCATGCTTGTGTAATGGGATCAATGACCTAGTTACAAATGAACAGAAAGAACATAATAATATCTATATATGAATTTATATGAAGCTGTAAACAATATATAAATAATTACACCCATATATATTCATTCTTTTTGAGTATGCCTTATTTCAAATAATTAAATATATTGCAGTTTAAAATTATATCAGTTATATTTAAACTCACCTTATAAACATTTCGTAACTCGTTTTATGTTTTGCTACTGGTTTTCGTTTTTCAGAATCGTATATTTTAATATTTATAGGCAACTGTCAGAGATTAGGGTATGCATATGCCCGTATAGGGGTGTTCTTTCAAAGATTGTCATTTGAATTGTTTCTAATAAAGAAAGTATCAATCTAATCCAGTTTTCAATTTTAACTTTTGAATTTACACAGTTAAGTTTTGAAGCAACGAACATATCACATATTTATATAAGAAACTGACTTCGTTTTTAGTGCGATCGTCTATATATATATAGATACTAATTTCCAAATATTCTGAATATAAGTTGCCGCGTTACGTCATCTAATCGTCAAACACTACTCAGTCAAAAGATCTAACTTAAAATTGACAGGTAATTTAATTGACGAATATTTCTCATCGTTTGAGAATACAATCTTCGGCAGTCAAACACTCGTAAAATACCGACAGATAAGTCAAAGTAAATTAATTAGAACAGCTAATTTGCATACAAGATTGTCTTTTAATTCTTAAATTTGAATTGATTAATTAAAACATGTAACCTAATGGTTGTAAACTGCTGCTGTATGGGTCCATTTCGTTTATCCTTTACAAAGATTTCTGATATCTTTCATTGCAGAACTGTCAAACAACAGAACATGTTTATGTTCCCTTCAAGTTATATTAGTCTCAAGTTTACAATCTTTCATGCAAGCGCCTTCCCGTTTTTGATATTTTGACAATGCTTGTTTGCATAGAGTGCTGATTGGGGAGCTAGGATGTTGCTTAATATATGTTGTCCACAGCTAGAGTCCTTACAGGTGATTAAGATTTCATGAATTTCTCGAAAGATATCTGTAATTCCGTCTTTGCTAAAACATTTTAATGCAATACAGGGGAACTGATTATAATTGATACAAATAAAATGACACTCTTACTGTTACATTGTATCAGTATTTTAACGTAACTATTTTCGTTGACGAATAATAATTGTTTTATTATAAAGGGAGTTTAGTGTTTTGATATTGACAGTGATACTGGATAATGAATTTTTAACATAAGGAAGGATTTAAATTGTTTGAATGTAATATTCAAATTTATTTTATGCTTTCAAATTCATTGCATTAATTGCGTACTTTAAACACATTTTGTCGCAAAATTTACGTCCATTATTGAATTTCTGTTAGTGAATACACGTGCCATATGTTATTATTAACATACAGTTGTAATATTTCTTCTGTTTACCATAAAAGTCTGCACGAAATTGTTGAAATCTAATTGTTTAACAACATTGACATTTCTATTTATTGCATTGTTAGGTAAACTGACATTTGTCATAAAGTTATTTTATCATTTCTCATATCTGCAATTCTACTGTGAAAGGTCATTTCCCATTAAAAATAAACCTTGGTATGTATACATAATAATATATAAATTTACCCCCCTTAAAAGACATATGAAACTATGAATCAGAGATCTCTTTTTAAAACTTAAACAAACAAAAAATAGTTCATTAAACTTTCTCTTGTCAGATTTTGAGGAAAGACACGTCTAAGAGGAAGTTACCTTTTAATTAAAGACCGTAAATTGTACGAATTCATGAGAATTTTGAAAGCGTATGCTATAAAAAAATTGAGGTATCAAATTAACGTTGGAAAAGATTACGTTACAAAAAGAAAATAAAGGGATTGCAAAAGATGGCGCAACAAAACAAACAGAATGCTTGACTGTCTTGAATTTATTCTTGAAGAAGAAGCAGTTGTTATGCATGAATTGCCTTCGCTGTTTTAATTGGTATAATTTGTGTATGTATGTATGTAAAAAATTGTATTACCGCCGGGCAATGGTCATTATACTGATTTTTTCCATTCTTTGTTTCATGTACATATGCATAATCGAACGATCATTCCTTTTGCAGTATTGTCGATCAGTTCTTTTGATGTCGGTTTTAAAATTGTGCAAACAAAAACGTATCATACTGATATTGTACCGGAAAATTTTCATGTATTTTATTATTATTGTTATTTATTTTTTTCTTCTGCCGAACGCTTCAGGTAAGAAATAGACAAAAACACAGAGTTTTTTATGGTAGGAATAACTTACTTGAAACGTCAAAACAAGTACCAATATGTGACGATGTTTGAAAGTTACAATGATATACTGTTTAAGAAAAGTCTTTGTAACCCATATAAAAGAAATGTAATATTTTTGCATGCGATCTATATTTTAAAGGCACTCTGTCGAGCTTTTTTTAAATGACGGGACTTGTATACCATTTCATGCAGATCTGGACCAATAACTTGTGCAAAGCGGATCATTTTCTAACTCTTTTTTCCAGAATAATTAGCATATTTGAGCCGAGCAATGACAAAACCAACATAATGCGTTTGCGACCAGAGTGGATCCAGACCAGCCTGGCATCCGCGCAGTCTGATCAGAATTCATGCTGTTCGCTTACAAACCCAAACTGACAGCGAACAGCGTGGATCCTGATCAGACTGCGCGGGTCTGGATCCATGCTGGTCGCAAACCCATTATGGTGGTTTTGTCATGGCGCGGCTCAATTTTCTTATTGTCTTTTGCAGATTTTTTTCAATCTAAGTGTGTCACTTGATCTATGTTACTATTCCAAATGTTATGTTTTTAGATTTTTTGGCCTGAGTAAAGCTCCTTTAATATCATAAAACAATGTGTTTCGTTTGTCCACTTATGCACAGGAACTTGAAATTCTATCAAATACTCAATATATACGAAAATATCCATATTGTATAAATAAACACAAGAAATGTTTTATTTATACTATATAGGGGTTATTGTTTTGGATATTATCGTTAGTATTGGTTTTTTGATAGAATTTCAAGTTCCTGTGACTTGTGCAATGAATGGTTGGTTATCCAGTGTAAGTTCTCTGAAACGAAAATTGGTTAGTATTTTAATTTTTCTTACCTTTCTTACCAGCTGAACATTTTTTTGCATAAAAAATGCATTGTCAGAAATGTTCAGTGCTCAGTAAAATGCAAAATTATAAAAAAATTCTGTATGCGTATATGTCCCTAAAATCGCCGACGCATCTTTAATATAACTTAAATAAAACCAAATGAAAACGCTTGAATTATATGGAATGTTTAAATATATGCAAAAAAAGTGAATGAAACATAAATATTGTTGGCTTTAATTCATATTAAAAAAACAAAAATGAAAACATTTACAAGGGATTTATGAATAATATGAACTTTTAATGTGAATTTGATTACGAAAATAGATCCCAGTGTGTAATGCCAAAGGTATATCTTGTTACAAACGTCGTCGAAATTGTTGACGTTAAGTGGACATATTTCATGCCTGTTTGAAATTGCAATAAACAATACGTGAATTTAAAAATATAAAAAAACACTATAGCATGACCAGCGGATACATGGCTTTGTCCAAAAACAAAAGGAAATATTAACTTACCCCATTTATTCATCTTCAACATAAAAAAACTTTACACGGGGATGGAGGGGATACTTAAATATTTGCGAGGTTTTTCTTTAAAATTTTGGGGCTTTGCTCTTAAATGCTTAAACAGTGTTGTAACAACGAAATAGGACAATGTAAATAAGCAAAGAACATTTGATAATTTTACGGAATGCTCAAATCACGTGCTCTGGTTTCACGATGGTCAATCCAATTAAAATTATATCTGAAAAGTACTACCTTTCAAGAAAAATCCTTCTTGCAAGTAAATATTTAATTATTTACCTGAAGAAAAGCTTAGAGCATTTTTTCCTCACCTCCCAAAGTTCTTTGTGACAGAAAGAAAACTTAAAAGTAAAATGCCATCCTCGTGATATGCGATATGTATATGGACTGGAAGCTTTCAACTTTAAAAGTTTGGTTTCGAGAATGATAGTTTTGCTCAGTATTTCAGCAACCCCTTTCAACACCGTCTTTGGTAGAAACCAACATTGATCGAAATGTACCTTCAACTAGAAATCTACAAAAGTTCAAGAAAATAGATTATACGACTTACGTTTATATTTCTTACCAGGCCTAAGGGACATTTGTGGCATTTGATGTGATTTGTTTTTAATTATTGTAACATATGCACATTCTTTGTAAACATTCTGTATTCTGAGCGATATTTACTTATACAAAATTGAACAATCAATTAATGCAGTACAACAATAGCAGATTCAAAAATGTAAATAAGTTTTTTTTTTGATAAGTCAGCAGCTGAAGATTTCATTCACTTAAACAAAATGAAAGTATCATACATGCGGTGCGTGTATATTGTTGTATAATAATTACATATGTTCCTAAAATATTGTTTTCAGTATGTTAGTTTTTATAACCATGAAAATAGCGTCTACGTCTTTTTGACAAGATTTAAGAAATTGAATATAGACTTGATACCGTTTAGTACATGTATATCGACAATAGGTTACTTACATTTAGGTTCTCATTCACCGCCGTACAGTGACCTACTTTCGGCTCAAAATTCTTATCTTTGGCTACTTAATACTCCGTGGAAATTGCATGTCACTTTGTGCTTCAAAATTAACTCTTTAAGGACATGACTGGTGACATGCCCGGGGTCCGTACTCGACAGCGAAAGATTTTTTTATTTCGGCAAACGAAAACCAGTTACATAACTAAGAATCACGGCAAAGATAGAAGTTTTTAAAAAAAATATTGGAAAGTTCTTCCTGCCGTAGTGTAACTGCAATATAGAAAAGAAAAATGAAATACCGCTGACATAAAAAAATAGAGACACTTTATACTGCCACCAACTGCTCTTACGATAGATCTAAAAAAGGAGATAACTTTTGGAGAGACAGTGTTCAGTGAAAGTTTAGCACAACACGATTGATTAAAATTGAGCCGCGTCATGACAAAACCAACATAGTGGGTTTGCGACCAGCATGAATCCAGACCAGCCTGCGCATCCGCGCAGTCTGGTCAGGATCCATATGCTGTTCGCTTACAAACCCTATAACAAGTAGAGAAACTGATAGCGAACAGAATGGATCCTGATCAGACTGCGCGGATGCGCAGGCTGGTCTGGATCCATGCTGGTCGCAAACGCACTATGTTGGTTTTGTCATGACGCGGCTCAAATGTAGAGTAAATATCAACAAGGGAGGTCAAGGTTCACAGAACTCAGAGTTGAAACAACTGAACCACGACATTTGACGTATTGGAAGATATGTTCATATCCTGCTTTATGTATAAGAATACATAAAAAAAACCCCTAAAATATCGATATCATGCCAATTTGATTAAAATCTCCTTTTATATATGACACAAAATGATTTTTTCGACTTTCATTTTAGCTAGTTACCAATTTAGTAAGTTTTCTTAAAATTGCCATGTCAACTGAAAAGCAATGCTGATCACTTTTGATCTTCACTTTCATATTTTTTCTATAAAATAATCTTTAAATTGAGCATTGTCTACATAAAAATACAAAATACCTAATTTTACACCATTTGTCCTGAGATATTGTTATCATTATAAAATTGAATTACCCTTTTTTTTAATTAATGATTACATGTATATCTGATGTATATGAAGAGGTTGAAAAAATAAAATGAAACAATATCAACTATAAAATCAAGTTAACTGTCTAATTAAGTAATATGCGCATTTTTGGTTTTGCATATCAGATTTGGGAAAGAGTATGTGTGTGTAGTAACTGCATGTCCATTGAAAAAGAAGAAGAAGAAGAAGAAGAAGAAGAAGAAGAAGAAGAAGAAGAAGAAGAAGAAGAAGAAAATGCATTAAAATGAAAGAGTTAGGGTATGTTAATAGTGGCCTAGTGAAAATGTAATTAAATTTGTGGGAACTCGGTTGTGCTCTTTGGTCATGGAACGAACACATTAACTAATTAATTTTAAACAGATTAAAAAGATAGTAAATAATTGTTAATTATCAGCGACACAGCTATGAGTTTACCCTTTAAACATAATTTATACATTTTAAAGAGTCTTTTAAATGCCAAGAGCTTTAGTTGTTATAAAATTGCTACATGTGATGTATCAAGTGAATACCACCCCAAACGTACAGTTGTACGCATATGTACTTTTCAGCTACGCCTCTGCAATTTAGCCTCTGAACGGGTTAAAGTTTGCGTTAATTGTGTCGTTTATCGTTTGTTAAAAATAGAGACACAGTCTAAATATACTCGTGTATTTTGCCGCCATTTTGAATGAATGAAAACGAAAGAAACGGGAAGAATATTATTTTTTCATTGTTTACAAAGATTATCATGTAAGTTAGACTTTGAACTAGTAGACAAAACGATTTTTGTCAAGATTTATAACGGGTTACTTCTAATAAAGAACAATAAAGGTGCGTGTCATTTTCAAGAACAATGTTTATCTTCCTGGTACAAAAATTCGGATATCCGAATATAGAGCAATTTTTCAAATTTTTGTGAATAGGGAAGGTCCTGAGATTCTTTTGATAATTTAATGGAAGAATAAAATGAATATTGGTTGGACAAGCATCTTAATAAAATAAGTTTTCGTCCATCTAATGCATATACAGTAGTACTTAAAATTGTTTTGCGACATTATCGAATTCTCTTAACTTAACTTGAATCATTTTGTCATAAGCTGCCTTGCATGTCTCAAACAAAATGACATATGTAATAAGAGTAGAGGACAATGCTAAATCAGACCTAATTTGTGGCAATATCCTGGTTTAGGCCCTGGAGGGGTTTGTGTTTTACTGTTTTAGACAGTCTCATTCATTTTTTGTTACAGACATGGGATAATCCTTATTTTACATTTGATGTTGCTTGCCATAGGACTGATATTTTACCAGTGTCTATTCTATGATTCTAAAAACGGGGGATTTTTTATCGAAAAGTGAGAATTACATTTGTTGACCTTTTTCCTTCTTTCTCTATGTAAAATGTCCCCCCCTGCCTCTGAAAAAATAGGGGGCAATTCTCAAAAATATGAGTGAATTCCCCCATCCCCGCTCAACAGTTTTACCAGCCAAAAAGTTCTAGTGGCAGAACCAGACTGCAGACCAAGCTCAGCCCATACATTTACTAGCTGGGGTGGAATATTTTCAAGTCTGTTTCATGCATTAATGGGGGTTGCCCTTATCAAATTATTTAGTTGCTGCATCAGGGTTCTTTTTTTAAACTCTTGTAATAGATCTTTACCAATCACATGCTTGAGTTTACCAATCACATGCTTGAGTATCTTGAATGTCAAAACTGTATATTTGACTTATTACTATCCAACCTTAATGAAAATAACAGTCACTAATAATGGTGAATAGGTATGTCATGCAAATATTTTTTTACCATATTTATATTCCATTTTCTCAGCCAAAGGCCTAATTGAAAATTGTGATCTAAAGCAATTAAAAGAGGCAGCGACTTTTATAAAGATGATGTTGAATCAGTTGCATTTTTTAAAATTTTCATTTAAGTTCCCTTAGTATTGATTTGTTAAGAATTCTCTGAACATTTTAAAATCATTTGTATTGATTGAAAGATGAAATGATTGGTCACTGGGTTTTTAAGGGGGTTGCATTAATTTTTTAAAACCTTAATAATTTAAAATTGGGAATGTCCTTTTTAAAATTTTTTTTCTAAAATGAATTTATTTTTTGGTTTGAAACAAAACTTGCCCAAAAATTTTTCCTTGGGTTTTAAAATTTGTAACATTTCGCTTTTTTTCCCCCTACTTTGGGAAAGGGTGCAGGGGACCCAAAAAAATTGGGGGTTATTGTTTGGTTTATACATAATTTTTTTTTTAGAAAAAGGGCCCAAAAGAGAATTAAACCAAAATTTTTGGGAAATTAGAAATTTAAGGTTTGGGGGCATGTCCCATACTTTTTTACAAAACTATTGCTTAATTTTTAAATTACAAAAGTCTATGGGTTTAAAAAAAGTAGTTTTTTGACTTCCATCAAAACAATAACTAAAACTCTCTGTATAAATTTCCCAAAAAAATGATTGTTAAGATATTTGGCAAAATGGTAACTTTTTAAAAAAAAAAAGGAGTAAACCCCAAATATTAAAAGCTATTGGGGACATTTCTAAGGCATAGTGGGCCTTTTAATTTCAATTCATGTATCATTTATCTAGTTTTTAACAGCCAAAAAGTTTTTTTAAAAAGAATCCGTTTGAATAAAACTTCAAAAGGACAGATCAGTAAAAATATCATCACATAAAAATATTGCATTTTATTTTTATAAGTGAACTTATTGAAGTTCAATCTTTAAATTCTAACTCTTGTAACACTTCTAAGATTTCACCAGTAGTGAAAATATTGTTTTTGTTGTATATACATGCAGGAATGTTTCTCGCTTAATTGGAAAGAGGTCTTAGCCTGTGATTTTGGGAAGAATTATTGTTAAAATTGCTAATTTGGGACTTAAAAAAGCTGGTGTAAATTAAGATTGTTTAAAAAATTGCACAAATTTATAGAAAATTTTTTATTGAGAAGAAGCCTGTTATAGGCCTTTGTTGTACGTTTTTATATAATAAGAAAAATCACTGACATGTAGGTATTGTATGTTATTACTTTGTACACATTTATGTAACACTTCATTAACACTTTACCTTGATATATGTTAGATCATATGATTTTATTACCAGAATAAGTGCTAACAGAATTTGGGAATATAAAATTACTTCCTTACTACAATTGGAAACTAATTATCTACTTGAGCACACATGCCAACATGTTCTTATATTACCATCAAATAAGCCAGTCACTTCCATAAAAAAACAACTCTATCCAATATACTAATTAATATTATGTAGTTATGAAGTAAGTGCTTTGTTTTTGAGAAAGTATAAAGTGATTGTTGTTTTTTCTCAATATATTTAAAATATTTTTTCTGTGATCTATATATATATATATAAAAAAAGAAGTTCGATTCCTTGTGTGGATCTCATGTATAAAAAAAGTATGTTTTGGGAAATGCAGAGTACAAAGTTCTTCAATTTTTTATATGTTTATTTCTGTTAGCGCTTTCAAATGTTTCTACATATCTTCAGACAGTAACGTATAATATAAACATAACAAATATAACAATGAAGTAACGTTATAAAAGTGCGGGAAACGTAAAAATACGATGTTGCGCTGGAAATGAGATATTCTTTTACCTTCTGTATAAGAAGTATGAAATTGCTACAAAAATACATAGGGTAAATATTCTATAAAGGGAGGTAATAAATAAGTATTAAAATTCAAAACATTGACTAATTATAGAAGTAGATACAACATTTGCATTACCTATAAATACTTTTTAATATTAGTGAGCTAAACGAGTAAAAATATGTCAGAAAATGTATTACTTGAAACCATGTGGAAATGGAAAAATATTTACTTATATAAATTTTAAGATCTTGCATGAACCGTTATATAGACTAAATAAAGGGAGGTAATAAATATGCTTTAAAATGAAAAGCATTGACTTATCATATAGAAGTAAATGCAAAATTTGTATTACTAATAAGTACTTTTTTATATGAATTAGCTAAACGAGTAAAAAAATATCAGACAGAAAGTAACTTAAAACCATGTGGAAATGTAAAATAATTGTTATATATAAATACCCAAGTTTATTGTAAAAGGTTAATGTGAGCTGTTTAATTGTGGCTTCAATATGCTTATAAGAAATAATTCTTTTTCATCTCTGAAATGATCATCAATCTTCAGTACTTTATATAGGGGAAATATATTAAACTTTCCCCCTGAACACTCATGTAGATGTTTATTCACCTTAAGAAAACGAAGTGACTCTGTATTAGTTTGTTGTCTATGTAAATTCATTCGTAAGTTTAATCCATTTCTAGTTTGCCCAATATAAAATTGTTGACAATTTGGACAAATGATACTATATATTACATTTTTAGTTATACAGGTCATACTTATATATATACATACTTATAGTTATACATACTTATATATATACATACTTTTAGTTATACAGGTCATTCTTATATATATACATACTTATATATATATATATACATTTTGTGATAGAATATTTTTTAATCCACTTCCACAAAGCAGAAAGGGGATTATAGGAATGGCCTCCATCTTCAGTCTGTCCTACTGTTCGTAACACTTTTGTGTCCACTCCATAACTTTTAAACCGCTAAAAAAATTTTGAAATAACTTGCCACAAATGATCATCATAATGAGACAATATGCAGAGCACAATAATTGGTTTTCCACCCCTAAGGCCAAGGTCACACTTAAAGATCAAGTGTTGAAAGGTCTACCGTCTACATTTCATGTCCACTTAATAACTTTTAAACCGCTGAAAATTTTTTGAAATAATTTGGCACAAGTGATCACCATTATGAGACGATGTGCAGGGCACAATAATTGAGTTGCTACCCCCAAGGTCAAGGTCACACTTTAAGGTCAAATGTGAAAAGTCTACATTTTGTGTCCGCTCCATAACTTTTAAACTGTTGAAAAGTTCTTTAGATAACTCGGCATAAGTGATCACCATTTTGAGACAATGTGAAGAGCGCAATAATTGAATTGCTACTCCGAAGATTAAGGTCACACTGTTAGAAAGTCTACATTTTTGTGTTTGTCCATAACATTTAAACCGCTGCAATGTTTTTAAGATAACTTGGCAGTGTTTCTGCCAGCTCTGATTTTCTGAGGGTCTTTTATGACCCCCTGTATGATATTTTAGGGGTCATTTCAAATTTATAAGGGTCATGCCAATAAATTTAACAAAAATGTAAAAAAAAAAACAGGTAACACTTTATAAGTTTTATTTACAATATTTTGTATATTTTTCGTGAAGAAATTGGTCAATCTCTGCTATTTTGGATTATTTGTCATCCAATAATAACGCTGTATTTCTTAAAAATTATGTGTGTTAATTTTCATAGAAGAAAGAAAGTCGATACTATATTGAAATTCGTTCATAGTCGCCTTCTATTTTTCATAGTACCGCCTAGTGACGTAATCAAGGGCCAAATAAAGCTTGACACTAAATATGTTAGTGTTCATCCTTAGCTGTTTTACAGAAATTAGAAACATTCTCCTGTCGCTATCGCTCCCTTCGAAGTTTCTTATTTCTGTAGAACAGCACAGATGAACACTAACATATACGCAGACTGAATTTTCCAGCAGACAGTTATTCGTTCGCAGAATATGACGACAACAAAATAAATAACTTTGTCTGGGCGCTTTCAATATATGCAGTAACGTATAAATGCAAGCGTTTATTAACTAGTTGAAATTGGCTAAATGCCGGACCACGGACCCGGTAAATTTCATTTCTCATTAAAATTATAGTGGAGCCCACGGTAAACATTCCGTACATTTTTATACTGAATTGACGGTTTATAGTCTGTATATCTGACTTGTGTTGAAATCAGCGACGGTGAAATTCTTGCGTCACAAAATACGCACTAACTAAATTTCATTGCGTCATGGCTGAAAATAGTGCGCCAAAAACGCAAAAACGCGCTCTGGCAGAAACACTGGACTTGGCAGAAGTGATCACCATTATGACACCATTGGCAGAGCTGAATAATCAAGTCACAGCCCTAAAGATCAGGGTCACACTCAAAGGTCCAATGTAACTTATTGACAATTCAAAGGTTTTAAAATTACTTGGCACAAATTATCCCCACCATGACACAATCTGCAGAGCTCAACATCCAGGTTGTTACCACCAAGGTCAAGGTTATATGTTCTCCATAACTTTTTGACTTTATGGAAGATTTTAAAGGCACAAATAATCACCATCGTGAGACTGTGCACACGATATGCATGGCACAGCATCAAGGTCATGGTTGGTAAAAGGTGAAGAAGTTCACATTCATGTTTAATGAGGAAGGGGATTTAGCTGTCCTTTAGACTGCCTTGTTTTTTAGCTCGACTATTCGAAGAATATGAGAGCTATTGTAGTCGCCCCGGCGTCAGCGTCGGCGTCTGCGTTGGTTAAAGTTTTTTGTAAAGTCAAATATCTCAATTATTGCTTGAGATATTCAATTGAAACTTACAATACTTATTTATAGTAACAAGGTACATCACATTGACAAGTTGGATAACTCTGCCTACAATATTGACAGAATTATGCCCCTTTTTAACTTATTTTTGGTTAAAGTTTTTTGTAAAGTCAAATATCTTATTCATTGTTTGAGATATTCAATTGAAACTTACAATACTTATTTATAGTGACAAGGTACATAAGATTGACAAGTTGGATAACTCTGCCTACAATATTGACAGAATTATTTGCCCCTTTTTAACTTAGAAATTTTGGTTAAAGTTTTTTATAAAGTCAAATATCTCAATAATTGCTTGAGATATTCAACTGAAACTTAAAATACTTATTTATAGTAACAAGGTACATAAGATTGACAAGTTGGATAACTCTGCCTACAATATTGACAGAATTATGCCTCTTTGGAACTTAGAAATTTTGGTTAAAGTTTTTTTATAAAGTCAAATATCTCGATTATTGCTTGAGATATTCAATTGAAATTTAAAATACTTTTTTATGCTCCCCGAAAAATTTCGGGGGGAGCATTTTCGGCGCCTTGTCCGTCCGTCCGTCTGTCCGTCCGTTGTCTTGTCCGGAGCATAACTTGAAAACCCTTGGAGATAATTTGTTGAAACTTCATACAGTGGTAGAGGGCATCGAGGGGGAGTGCAGTGTCAAAGAACCATAACTCTATTTTGCCCGGTTTTTGAATTATCTCCCCTTATAGAAAAATCTTGTCCGGGGCATAACTCTAAAACTATAACAGATATCAACATGAAACTTTGTAGGTGAATAGATCTCAATGCGTAGATGTGCAGTGCATAAGAACAATAACTCTTTTCATCCTAATTTTGGAGTTATTGCCCTTTGTTAATTTTAATACTTTGAACTTTGTCCGGAACATAACTTGAAAACCCTTGGAGATAATTTGTTGAAACTTCATACAGTGGTAGAGGGCATCGAGGGGGAGTGCAGTGTCAAAGAACCATAACTCTATTTTGCCCGGTTTTTGAATTATCTCCCCTTATAGAAAAATCTTGTGCGGGGCATAACTCTAAAAGTATAACAGATATCAACATGAAACTTTGTAGGTGAATAGATCTCAATGGGTAGATGTGCAGTGCATAAGAACAATAACTCTTTTCATCCTAATTTTGGAGTTATTGCCCTTTGTTAATTTTAATACTTTGAACTTTGTCCGGAACATAACTTGAAAACCCTTGGAGATAATTTGTTGAAACTTCATACAGTGGTAGAGGGCATCGAGGGGGAGTGCAGTGTCAAAGAACCATAACTCTATTTTGCCCGGTTTTTGAATTATCTCCCCTTATAGAAAAATCTTGTCCGGGGCATAACTCTAAAACTATAACAGATATCAACATGGAACTTTGTAGGTGAATAGATCTCAATGCATAGATGTGCAGTGCATAAGAACAATAACTCTTTTTGTCCTAATTTTGGAGTTATTGCCCTTTGTTTATTTTAATACTTTGAACTTGAACTTTGTCCGGAACATAACTTGAAAACCCTTGGAGATAATTTGTTCAAACTTCATACAGTGGTAGAGGGCATTGAGGGGGAGTGCAGTGTCAAAGAACCATAACTCTATTTTGCCTGGTTTTTGAATTATCTCCCCTTATAGAAAAATCTTGTCCGGGGCATAACTCTAAAACTATAAGAGATATCAACATGAAACATTGTAGGTAGATAGATCTCATTGAGTAGAGATGCAGTGCAAAAGAACCATAACTCTGTTAAGCCTAATTTTTGAATAATCTCCCCTTTTAGAAAAATCTTGTCCAGGACATAGCTGTAAAACTATAAGAGACATCAACATGAAACTTTGTAGGTAGATAAATCTCAATGGGTAGATGTGCAGTGCACAAGAATCATAACTCTACCTTGCCTAATTCTGGAGTTATTGCCCTTTGTTTATTTTTACTTTTTGAATTGTCCAGGACATAACTTGGAAATCATAAGAGATATCATCAAGAAACTTTGTAGGTTGATAGATCACATTGATTAGAAGTGCAGTGCAAAGAACTGTAACTCTGCCTTGCCTAATTTTGGAATTATTGCACTTTGAACTTTTTCCACGGACATAACTCTGAAACTACAAGAGGTGTACTTTCCTGTGTCCAAAACCTATTCGGGGAGCATCACCCGGCTCAAACCGGGCTCTTGTTTATAGTAACAATGTTCATCAGTTTGCAAAATTGCATAACTTTGCCTGCAATATTTGCAGAATTATTTGCCCCTTTGAAACTTAGAAATTTTGGTTAAAGGTTAATGGTCTTCAAAGATATTTACTTGAAACTTTACACATGTACTTAGGGTCATAATTTGATGGTCATAATTGTATGTCACTGACCAAGTTCCATAACTCTATCTTGCATTAAGGCTGATTCATATCCCCTTTTCTACTTAGTCTCTTGGTTAATGTTTACATGCAAGTTTTACATATCTCAATAACTATTAAAGATATTTATTTAAAACTTCACATATGCATTTTGGGTCATAATTGTAGGTCACTGACAAAGATCCATAATTCTATCTTGCATTTAGGCTGATTTTTCTCCCCTTTTTAGCTCGACTATTCGATAAGAATAAGTAGAGCTATTGCAGTCACCCGAGCGTCGGCGTCGGCGTAACCACTTATGTTAAAGTTTTTGTAATAGTAGTTCAAATATTTTCAAAGTCCATAGACATATGGCTTTGAAACTTTGCACACTTGTTCACCATCATGACCCCAACCTGTAGACAGGAGAAGGTAACTCTATCAAGCATTTTGACAGAATTATGCCCCTTTTTCGACTTAGAATTTACGTTAAAGTTTTTGTAATAGTTCAAATATTTTCAAAGTCCATTGACATATGGCTTTGAAACTTTGCACACTTGTTCACCATCATGACCCCAACCTGTAGACAAGAGGAGGTAACTCTATCAAGCATTTTGACAGAATTATGCCCCTTTTTCGACTTAGAATTTACGTTAAAGTTTTTGTAATAGTTCAAATATTTTCAAAGTCCATTGACATATGGCTTTGAAACTTTGCACACTTGTTCACCATCATGACCCCAACCTGTAGACAAGAGGAGGTAACTCTATCAAGCATTTTGACAGAATTATGCCCCTTTTTCGACTTAGAATTTTACGTTAAAGTTTTTGTAATAGTTCAAATATTTTCAAAAGTCCATTGACATATGGCTTTGAAACTTTGCACACTTGTTCAACATCATGACCCCAACCTGTAACAGGAGGAGGTAACTCTATCAAGCTTTTTGACAGAATTATGCCCCTTTTTCGACTTAGAATTTACGTTAAAAGTTTTTGTAATAGTTCAAATATTTTCAAAGTCCATTGACATATGGCTTTTAAACTTTGCACACTTGTTCAACATCATGACCCCAACCTGTAAACAGGAGGAGGTAACTCTATCAAGCATTTTGACAGAATTATGCCCTTTTTTTTCGACTTAGAATTTACGTTAAAGTTTTTGTAATAGTTCAAATATTTTCAAAGTCCATTGACATATGGCTTTGAAACTTTGCACACTTGTTCACCATCATGACCCCAACCTGTAAACAGGAGGAGGTAACTGTATCAAGCATTTTTTTTACTATCAAGCACTAAGAATAGTCGAGCGTTGCTGTCCTACCGACAGCTCTTGTTAAACTTAGAAATTCATGGTAAAGTTTTGCTTGTAAGCTGTTATCTCCATAACTACGGAAGGGTTTGTGCCTTTTTGGGACAATTTTATGCATTCATAATAATAAAGCAGTGATTTACTTGATAAAACATCTTAATAACAAGTCTTAATACCTTTTCTTTCAAATTTATGTATTCATAGGTAATTAGTATTATTATACTCAATAAAACACCCTTGTGACATTACCTTCCAAATAGTCAAGCCAATACTGTATAATTACTCTCTCTAAGGCCTATAACATGAATTTATAAAAAAAATTAGCCCTTTTGTGAACTTAAAAAATTTAACATTATCAAGGCTCTTTTACTGTCAAGCACTTAGAATAGTCGAGCGTGCTGTCTTATCGACAGCTCTTGTTTAGATATGTATTTCATTAAGACATCCACTGAATTTGTTGGGGTCATGCTCACCAGCAAAGCTGGGAAGTTGCTGTTTGACTTTTTGTTTTAGGGAGTTAGTATGTCAGACTTTAACAAAAAATTGCTGATGATTAGTTTATTTGATCTAAGATTGTATACTTGATGCTAACAAAGCATGAGTAATTCACAGGTGTTATACTGTTTACCAACCAGAACTTTGGTGATGGAGGAGAAAATATAGAAACAGAAAAATAACGTTACCATGGGAATAGGTCACTATCATTGCAAATTAAAAGAAAGCATTGCTAAAAAAGTACATGTTCCTTGCTATAAAAATTGTATCCCTTGCTAATAAAAAAAGTATCCCTCTCTAAAAAAGAAGTATCCCTTGCTAAAAGAAGTATCCCTCACTAAAAGAAGTATCCCTCGCTAAAAAAGAGAAGTATCCCTCACTAAAAGAAGTATCCATTGCTAAAAAAGAAGTATCCCTCACTTTTACTTTCCATAAGTCAATTATAGCATTACTGTTCAGATTTTTTGAACTCCTTGAAGGAAAATGTATTCTTAAATTAAGAGAAAAGTATTTAAAATTTTAGAAAGGGGGAATGGGGCTGAATTTTTGCACAAAATTAGCCCTAATAATGTACTGATGTTATTGGTGTGCAACTGAAACACATGAACTGTTGATACAATAATAAAATATCATTAAAAGTTGAGAGAGAATTAGAGTCATCAAAAGACATGAAACGAAACATATTTTCTTTATATTTTTTCGTCACTATGAACAGTGGTGGTATCATGAGCGCCCCTGGAGAATATTGTGTAATAACTTTATAACTGGTAAGAAACTCGGTCATATGAAATGTAAATAAAGATGTAATATTAACTGCCTTTTTCTTTTGCCTTACATCTGTCTTTTGGGACATATGGTTTACTTGGTGTGTTTAACTTGCTGACAACATCTGGTTTGTTAGGTTAAAACGTCATTTTTGAATTGAAGATTTTTGTTACATGTTAAAAACAGATGTTTATATGTGTTTATTTGATTGTCTTAAAAAAAGCCATAAAAAGTAATGTGCTTTGGTAAAACAGTTGTTTTTCATTCTTATATTATAGACACTGATGCATCAAAGTGAAAGATACTATAATCCGGGGATGAAGGTGAGTACAATATGAAATTATAATTTAAATATTTTTCAATGTTTAATATGCTGAGATATTTTTAATGGATTTACCCAGGTTTGAATTTGGAACAGTCCATTCAAAATAAAGGGTTTTCAGTATAAAATTACAAAAATTGAGCTACCAGTTGTTTAGAGAGCCTGGTCAGACTGGATGGATGTGTAGGCTGGCCTGGCTCTATACTTGTGGTTGCAAAGCCTAATTACTCAGAACTAGCAGGTAAATGGTTAAAAATAATGTATCAAGGGATTTCTTATTTTTTGTGCTTCAACCCTGTTTTGTATATGTATTCTTAAGCTAGATTTTTAGGTATGGATTGCAGATGCATGTATAAAGGATATCAAAAATTTGTTCTTAGTCATCATAGAAATTAGAATAACATGTACAAGGTTTAGAAATTAAGAATTTTTAAACTTTTTTCGTTAAAAATTAAAAAAATTTAACCATTTTATTAATAAAAAGAAAAAAAAAGAGAATGTTAAACTTTTTTCATTGAAATGAAGAATTTTAAACATTTAAGTCAGAGAATTTTTAAACAATTTTTCATTCAAATAAACTATTTTAAATTTTCTTCATGAAAATGAAGATTTTCAGGTGTAGCTCATTTCAAGTACTAAATCAAATTTATAATGAAATTTAATAGTGCTAATTACAGATATAAAGAATATAGGTGTCGAGCAACGAAAAACAGAAATTTAGAATTTTTAGGTTTTTAGCTCGACTATACGAAGTATATGGAGAGCTGTCCTACTCGCCCCGGCGTCGGCGTCCGCGTCCGCGTCCAGATTTTAGATTAAAGTTTTGGTGCAGTAAAATATTTTTCACTGTAACTTTTCATTTCTTATGGTATCAACTTCAGACTTCAAATATATGTACCTTTTATCAACCACATCTTATGTGATAAGGTTCATAACTCTAGCACCAATATTTTCATATTTATCTCCTCTTGAACTTAGAATTTTCCTTAAAAAGTACTATTTTTAGCTGTTACTTCTTTATTTCTTAAGGGATCAACTTCATACTTCAAATATATGTACCTTATCATCATCCCCATCTTATGTGACAAGGTTCATAACTTTAGCACCAATATTTTCAGATTTATATCCCCTTGAACTTAGAATTTTCCTCAAAAAATGCTATTTCTTACTGTTTCTTCTTTATTTCTTAAGGGATCAACCTCATACTTCAAATATATTTACGTTATCATCATCCCCATCTTATGTGACAAGGTTCATAACTCTAGCACGAATATTTTCAGATTTATCTCCCTTTGAACTAAGAATTTTCCATAAAAAATATTATTTTTTACTGTTACTTATTTATTTCTAAAGGGATCAACTTCATACTTCAAATATATTTACGTTATCATCATCCACATCTTATGTGACAAGGTTCATAACTCTAGCACCAACATTGGAAGAATTATCTCCCCATAAACTTAGATTTTTTTACTAGAAAAATGTTATTTTTGATTATAACTTTTTTTATTTTTAAAGGTATCTACCTCAAACTTCAAATACTTATTCCTTATCATCAATTACATTTTATGTGACAATGTTCATAACTCTTGAAGCAATATTTACAGATTTTTCTCTCTTTGAACTTAGGATTTTCTTTAAGAAAAATAATAACTTTTACTTTTTAAGGTATCTACTTCAAACTTCAAATATATATTTCTTATCATTACACAAATGTTGTGTGACAAGGTCATAACTCTAGCATGAACTATTTCAAGAATTATTCCCCTTGATCTTGGAATTTATGTTAACAAAATGTTATTTTTTTACTATAACTTAATACATAATTATACATAATTGATTTTTCTTCGTATTTTTACTGCGTCCAGAAATTTTATAATAACTGTATTAATTGTAGAATAAAATATTTTACGAGTCAAATTAGGACATTTTTAAAGAAAATTCATAGGGTTCTTGGGCATGTCGGTTTTTTGGGGGAAACTAAACAGATAATTGGGTTTTTCGGGAAGAAAGGGCCTATCTACAACGTCCTAAACTGAAAGGGGAACAGACCTTTTAAATATGCTAAGACTTTGCAATTTTTTCTTATTTACAAAAAATTTTCAAAATGGGTTTTTGGTATTATTTTTTATTTAAACCCTTTAAAATTTTTGGTTTATCAGTTGATTCTGAAAAAGCTTCCCCTGTAAAAAGCCTTGCCTTAAATTTTTTTGTCTTTAAAAAATATTTGATTTTTAAATTGTTCTAAGTATAAATTTGTTCCCCTTGAGAGGTGGTTTTTGATGGCCCCTTTCATTTTTACCCCTTGGGGGCAGCAAAGGGTTTAAAAGTATAGGGGCTGGAAATTAGTAAAAGGGATTAAACCCGGGAAAGGGGAAAAATTTGTAGAGGGACTTGCCCCCTCTTTATTTTTGGGAAAAATTTAAAACCTCTTTCCCCGCTGAAAATTTTCCAAAGCAGCCCAAAACAAAAGTTAAAAATATGTCAAATAAAATAATTTTAGCAAGCAAAAGGAAAAGGGGCCAGTGAAACTGACTTTTAAGGGAAAGTCAGGGTTGCCGGGGTGTAAACTTCAATTTTAAGGGGACCAAATTAAAAGGTTCCTGCAGTTTAAAAGGAAAAAGGGATATAGGTTTGGGGCAGACTATTTAAGCACTAAAAAAAAATTAAAATTTTATAATTGTTTGGAAAAGGGAATTTTTTAAAAAAAGACCCTTTAACCCGGAAAACCTATTTAATTATTGTTTTAAATTTTCCCCATTTTAAAAAAAAAGGGGGAAATTCTTTTCACTTGCGGTCCTCGGGCCGTCGGTCCGTAACCAAATGGTTTCCGAGTGATAACTAAAGAACCCTTAGGCCTAGGAACTTCAAACTTGCCTACTGGTGATTGGTCATGACCAGTAGATGACCCCTATTGATTTTGGGGTCAAGGGGTCAAAGGTCAAGGTCACATTGACCTTGAAAGCAAAAAACGGTTTCCGATCAATAACTAAAGGAACCTTAAGGCCTAGGAACTCAAATTGGTATGGTGATTGGTCAATGACCAGTATAGATGACCCCTATTGATTTTTTGGGTCAAGGGTTCAAAGTCAAGGTCACATTGACCTTGAAAACAAAAACGGTTTCCGATCAATAACTAAGAACCTAAGGCCTAGAACTTAAAACTTGGGTATGGTGATTGTCATGACCAGTAGATGACCCTATTGATTTTGGGTCAAGGGGTCAAAGGTCAAGGTCACATTGACCTTGAAAGCAAAAACGGTTTCCGATCAATAACTAAGAACCTTTAAGGCCTAGGGAAATTCAAAAATTGGTATGGTATTGGGGCATCGACCATAGGGTACCCCCCATTGATTTTTGGGGTTCCCAAAGGGGGCCCAAAAGGGCAAGGGCCCGGGCCTTTGGGAAAAACAGTTTTCCGGGGTCAAATAACAAAGACCTTAAGGGCCCAGGGAAATTTTAAAAAATTGGGATGGTAAAAGTCATAAACCCGTAAAAATTAATTTTTGGGGCAAGGGGGCAAAGGTTTAAGGGGGCACATTGGGCCTTAAAACAAAAAACGGGTTTTCCCCATAACTAAAAGGGAAACCTTTAACCTAAAACTTTTAAAAATTTGGGAGGGGAAAGGGGCCCTGGGTAAATACCCCCATTGATTTTTTTGGGGGCAAGGGGGCAAAAAGGTTTAAAATAAAAATTGACCTTGTAGGTAAAAACGGTTTCCGATCAATACCTAAAGAACCTTAAAGCTTAGGAACATTAAACTTGGTATGGTGATTGGTCATGATCAGTAGATGACCCTATTGATTTTGGGGTCAAGGGGTCAAAGGTCAAGGTCACATTGACCTTGTAGGTAAAAAACGGTTTCCGATCAATAACTAAAGAACCTTAAGGCCTAGGAACTTTAAACTTGGTATGGTGATTGGTCATGATCAGTAGATGACCCGTATAGATTTTGGGGTCAAGGGGTCAAAGGTCAAGGTCACATTGACCTTTTCATTAAAAACGGTTTCTGATCAATAACAAAAGAACCCTTAGGCCTAGGAACTTCAAACTTGGTATGGTGATTGGTTTTTGACCCAAAAAATACCCATTTTATTTTGGCTTTTTTGGGGTCAAAGGTCAAGGGACATTTAAACCTTTTAGGGAAAAAAGGTTTTCCGGGTAAAAATTTAAAAACCGTTAAAGGGCCAGGGGGCTTTAAAAAAGGAAAAAGGGGTCATGATCAAATAGATGACCCCTTTTTGATTTTTGGGGGCTAGGGGCAAAGGGCAAGGTCCATTGACCGGGAGGGAAAAAACTTTTGGAAAACAAAAAATTTAAAAACCCCTTTTCCTAGGGAAAACCAAAAAATTGGTTGGAAGGGCATGACCAGCAAAAAACCTAAAGGGTTTTGGGGTCAAGGGGGCCAAAAAGGGCAAGGGCAAAAGTTGACCTTTTTAGGGGAAAAAAGGTTTCCCACAATTAACTAAAAAAGCTTAGGCCAGGAATCAAATTTTTTTTTTAAATTGGGTCATGAAAAACCAAAAAACCCTAGATTTTAAGGGGAAGGGGTCCAAAAGGGCAAGGGGCAAATTGACCTTTTTAAATAAAAACGGGTTTTTTGAAAAAATAACCAAGAAAACCTTTGGCCAATATTTAAAAATTGGGATGGGGGTATTTTCAACCCCCCAGTTACCCCTAGATTTTACAAAGGGGCAAAAACAAAATCACAAAACCTTGTAATAAAAAAATTTTTGATCAATAACTAAAAAACGCTTTGGCCCCAGAAACTTCAAATTGCATGGGGAAATTTTTCAACCCCAAATACCCCCTTTTAATTTTTGGGGGCAAAAAGGGCAAAGGCCCCATTTGGGCCTTTTTAAAAATTTTAAAAATTAAACCCTTTGGGCCAGGAAATTCAAACCGGGAAGGGGATTTAAACCCCAATTACCCATTGATTTTGGGATCAAGGGGTCAAAGGGTCAAGGTCACAATGACCTTGTAAATAAAAACGGTTTCTGATCAATAACTAAAGAACCTTAAGGCCTAGAAACTTCAAACTTGGCATGGTGATTGGTCATGACCAGCAGATGACCCCTATTGATTTTGGGGTCAAAGTCAAGGTCACATTGACCTTGTATGTGTAAACGGTTTCCGATCAATAATAGAGAACCCTTAGGCCTAAGAACTTCAAAACTTGGCAATGGTGATTGGTCATGACCAGCAGATGACCCTATTGATTTTGGGGTCAAGGGTCAAAGGTCAAGGTCACATTGACCTTGTAGGTAAAACGGTTTCTGATCAATTTACTAAAAACGCCTAGGCCTAGGAACTTCAAACTTTGTATGATGATTGGTCGTGACCAGCAGATGACCCCTATTGAGTTTTTGGGTCAAGGGGTCAAAGGTCAAGGTCATGACCAGTAGATACTTTATAACCCTTATTAATTGTTTGATTTACTGGGGGTCAACCGTCATCCCTTTTTTACTATATTGGCTGCGGGATGGGGGATACTTTTTTTATGTGTATGTATGGATATTATTTAATTATTGTATAGGTATGGACATTGTTTAATTATTGTATAGGTATGGACATTATTTAATTATTGTATAGGTATGGACATTATTTAATTATTGTATGGATAAGGACATTGTTTAATTATTGTATAGGTATGGACATTATTTAATTATTGTATAGGTATGGACATTATTTAATTATTGTTTAGATATGGACATTATTTAATTATGCCCCCATTTCGAAGAAAAGGGGGTATATTGCTTTGCACTTGTCGGTCCGTCGGTCCGTAGACCAAATGGTTTCCAAGTGATAACTAAAGAACCCTTAGGCCTAGGAACTTCAAACTTGGTATGGTGATTGGTCATGACCAGTAGATGACCCCTATTGATTTTGGGGTCAAAGGTCAAGGTCACATTGACCTTGAAAGCAAAAACGGTTTCCGATCAATAACTAGAGAACCTTAAGGCCTAGGAACTTCAAACTTGGTATGGTGATTGGTCATGACCAGTAGATGAACCCTATTGATTTTGGGGTCAAGGGGTAAAAGGTCAAGGTCACATTGACCTTGAAAGCAAAAACGGTTTCCGATCAATAACTAAAGAACCTTAAGGCCTAGGAACTTCAAACTTGGTATGGTGATTGGTCATGATCAGTAGATGACCCCTATTGATTTTGGGGTCAAGGGGTCAAAGGTCAAGGTCACATTGACCTTGTAAGCAAAAACCGTTTCCAATCAATAACTAAAGAACCTTAAGGCCTAGGAACTTCAAACTTGGTATGGTGATTGGTCATGATCAGTAGATGACCCCTATTGATTTTGGGGTCAAGGGGTCAAAGGTCAAGGTCACATTGACCTTGAAAGCAAAAACGGTTTCCGATCAATAACTAAAGAACCTTAAGGCCTAGGAACTTCAAACTTGGTATGGTGATTGGTCATGATCAGTAGATGACCCCTATTGATTTTGGGGTCAAGGGTCAAAGGTCAAGGTCACATTGACCTTGTAGGTAAAAACGGTTTCCAATCAATAACTAAAGAACCTTAAGGCCTAGGAACTTCAAACTTGGTATGGTGATTGGTTATGACCAATCAGATGACCCCTATTGATTTTGGGGTTAAGGGGTCAAAGGTCAAGGTCACATTGACCTTGTAGGTAAAAACGGTTTCCGATCAATAATGAAAGAACCCTTAGGCCTAGGGACTTCAAACTTGAGATGGTGATTGGTCATGATCAGTAGATGACCCCTATTGATTTTGGGGTCAAGGGGTCAAAGGTCAAGGTCACATTGACCTCTTAGGTAAAAACGGTTTCCGATCAATAACTAAAGAACCCTTAGGCCTAGGAACTTCAAACTTGGTATGGTGATTGGTCATGACCAGCAGATGACCCCTATTGATTTTGGGGTTAAGGGGTTAAAGGGCAAGGTCACATTGACCTTGAAGGTAAAAATGCTTTCCGATCAATAACTTAAGAAACCTTATGCCTAGGAACTTCAAACTTGGTATGGTGATTGGTCATGACCAGCAGATGACCTATTGATTTTGGGGTCAAGGGGTCAAAGGTCAAGGACACATTGACCTTGTAGGTAAAAACGGTTTCCGATCAAATTAACTAAAAAACGCTTAGGCCTAGGAACTTCAACCTTTGTGTGATGATTGGTCATGACCAGCAGATGACCCCTATTGAGTTTTAGGTGAAGGGGTCAAAGGTCAAGGTCACATTGACCTTAAATTTTAAGTAAAAACGGTTTCTGATCAATAACTCAAGAACTCTTAGGCCTAGGAACTTCAAACTTGGTATGGTGATTTGTCATGACCAGCAGATTACTCCTATTGATTTTGGGATTAAGGGGTCAAAGGTCAAGGTCACAATGACCTTGTAAGTAAAAACGGTTTCTGATCAATAACTAAAGAACGCTTCGGCCTAGGAACTTCAAACTTGGCATGGTGATTGGTCATGACCAGCAGATGACCCCTATTGATTTTGGGGTCAAAGGTCAAGGTCACATTGACCTTGTATGTTAAAACGGTTCCCGATCAATAATAAGAGAACCCTTAGGCCTAGGAACTTCAACCTAGGCATGGTGATTGGTCATGACCAGCAGATGACCCCTATTGATTTTGGGGTCAAGGGGTCAAAGGTCAAGGTCACATTGACCTTGTAGGTAAAAACGGTTTCTGATCAATTTACTAAAAACGCCTAGGCCTAGGAACTTCAAACTTTGTATGATGATTGGTCGTGACCAGCAGATGACCCTATTGAGTTTTGGTCAAGAGGTCAAAGGTTAAGGTCATGACCAGTAGATACTTTATAACCTTATTAATTGTTTGATCACTGGGTCAGAAGTCATGCATAATAACCTTATCACATGACTAATTGGCTGCTGATAGGGGGCATACATGTTTTACAAACATATCTTGTTTATTTTTAGAATGATTTTATTTGTATTGCCATCTTGATTTTCAGCAATTCATGATTAGCGACAGACAAATATATGGTGCTAGAATACTTATAAAAAAAAAAATTGTGTTGTTATAAATTGATTTTTACATGTATGAAATGGTACAGATGGTCCAGGATTGAACTGACTGGATATTCCCTAGTTAATTGATTTCTGTTAAGTATTAAACATTTTACTATCACAGCTTATTAAAATTGAAAATAATGAACACATATGTTGTTAAAATTTTCAGGGTAACAGATGTTTTATTTTATATTAAGTTTGTTATGAATTTAATGTAAGTAAACCCATTTTCTTGACATTGTTGTTCTAACATAGGACTCTACATGTTTGATATTGTATCTATACAAAAAAAGCAGTTGGTGAGAAAGAGCAATTTTTGTAGTATTAATATTGTAAATATTTTTGAATGAGAAAAAATGCATCGCAGATGCGTGCAATTGCAGCCATATTTTAGGTAGGTGGTGTAATGTGGAAGGTTTGACTACCTTGGATCTTGCATGTATCAGGACTAATATTAATTGGCACATTGGGCTTTCTTGCCCATTGACAGCTGGAAAGTCAATTATTATGATCTTACTGTATAAACAATAAAAACAACAGCAACAACAGACTAGGGCATATCAAATTTTGACAAAATATTTATATTTTAGGCAATGGATGCTATGAATGTCTAGTATTAAAAGAATACAACATTGATTATTGTTGCATTACATTGAGGCGAAGCATAGGACCTTTCTCAAGTGACAAAACTGTTAAAAATTCCAAATCCCAATCTGTCTAAAAAATGTGAAGATTTACTTGAGCCAGCTGAACTTTTAGACATAAATCGCTATCTACAGAAAACACCATATTTTATATCAAATTTTGACAAAATATTTATATTTTATACAATGGATACTATAAATATGTCTACAGCATTTATTATTGTTGTGTTACATAGGGACAACACATAGGCACTGTCCCAACTGACAAAGCTTTTAAAATTCCAATTTCTGTCTTTCTAAAAAATGTGAAAATTTACTTGAGCCAGATGAACTTTAAGACATATTATGGCTTTCCACTGAAAACACCATTTTCCGGTGAATTTATCATAGCCTGAAAAAATTGTTGTGAAAAGATTGTTGAATTTATCCAGTTTTCTTATTAATTTCCGTTTTCAGTCATTTAACTGACATTCTGATCATTCAAGCGTATAATTATGGTCAGTGAACTGGTTAAATCAAATTAATCAAATAAATAACTAAATTACCTCAAGATGACATAAAAAAATTAGCATAATGTCACTTCAAAATAAAGAAAATTAAAAAAAAAAAACAACAGAAAACATTGAAACCATAATAATGTGCTGTCCTATTACATGATTAAAAATAAAGAACCCCAATATATAATTTATGTACCTATAAATATAGATATATACATGTAATTGTTAAAGAAAAATCAACAGGAGAAAAAAATCAAAGTGATAAACAAGCAGTTATGTTCTAAATCTAGCACCAATGTAATATATAACATTACACCAGCAGATTATCTTAGAACAGATTGATAGGAAAACATGTTTCAGGTCGTATTTTGTAATGAATGTCCATCATTTTATTGACAATAGAAGTTGTCAGATATTGCATGATGTGCTGCAGTTTGTCTGTAACAACACAAACATTTAAAGACCAGGTAAAAATCTATTGATCTCCATTACACTAACTGTCTGGCTTTCATCTGGATTGTAATTAGTACAGCCCTGACATCTCATTGATTGAGATCAACAGTGATTTATGGGAGGTTTAATTTTGTATTGAATAACAAAACTGAATTTGTATCAGAAAACCTCCGGGAAGAGAGAGAGAGATAGTGGAAGTGAAGTGGAATGTAAATGATTGAACACAGTCCAGATTTTCTATTCATATAGGATAGAACAATCTTTGGGACAATACAAATGTACCTTCAAAAAGTTCAAACTGAATTTGACCTGACTTAAAAATTACCTTGACCTTGAAAGTCGGATATTTGAATTTAACTAGAATTGGAATAATCATTGTAATTTTTTGGATGCATTGTCCTCATTACTCTACAAAACGAGCCTTTAGAAAATACTTTGAAGAAGGTTTAAGAAAATGTGACTTTGACATATTGACCTTGACATTTAAGGTCAGATAATTGGATTTTGCTGAAAGTGGCCATAACTTGGTTATCAATAAATGGTTTTGATTCATACTATGCCAATATAAGAAAACCAACATGGTGAATAACTAAAGTATGGCATTGATCTTTGATTGATCATGCCAGTTGATGAAATTGTAAAATTTTGCTAAAATTGATTTCACTAAAATTGACCGTAACTTATTGATTTGTAGATTTGATTCATACCTTGACCAAACAATACTTAGACTAAACCAAGATCATCACCTTGACCTTAAAATAAGATCATCAAGGTCAGATTATTGAACATTGCTTTGCCATCACTTTGTTTAAAAGACAAATTTGATTCATGTTTGGAAAAAACAACACTATAAAAAACACTTTCATGTTGAATGATTTAAGAATGACTTTGATTTATAAATGACCTTTTCCGTCAATATCAAATATGAAATTTATTAACTTCTGTAAGAAGGATTTTGAAAACCTTTGTCTTTTGAAATAGGAAATAGTTGAGCATATGACAAGCTTGCAATGGTTCTTGTTCTGAAATTGTAACAAATGGCTGGTTACAGCTTAAAGAATTTTGCTAGGACAAGTTTCGTTACATTAGGAATCTGTCAAACTGACTGTTGATGGGTATAACAGTTTTTAGCTCGACTTTTCTATGAAAAGGGGAGCTATCCTACTCGCCCCGGCGTCGGCGTTAGCGTTAGCGTTGGCGTCACACCTTGGTTAAGTTTTTCGTACCACCCCACTTTATTTCAGAAGTATTACAAGTATGGCTTTGAAACTTACCATACTTGTTCACCATCATAACCTCCATCTACAGACAAGAGTACATAACTCTGTCAAGGTTTTTGACAGAATTATGGCCCTTTTTTGACTTAGAAAGTGTATTGAGCTTGGTTAAGTTTTTTGTACCACCTCACTTTATTTCAAAACCATTGGAGGTATTGCTTTGAAACTGACCATACTTGTTTACCATCACGACCTTCATCAACAGACAAGAGACATAACTCTGTCAAGGTTTTTGACAGAATTATGCCCCTTTTTGACTTAGAAAATACATTGAATATGGGTAAAATCCACTTATTGCCTTAACCCTTTGAGATATTGCTTTGAAACTTTTAATGCTATTTCACATCATTACCCCCATCTGTACGCAAGAGAAGGTAACTCTGTCAAGGATTTGTTTTAAAAATTAAGGCCTTTTATCGACTTAGAATCTTGGTTAAGTTTTTAGTACCAGTCCACTTTTTGACTGAACTGTTTGAGATATTAATTTGAAAGTTGGAATACTTGTTTACAATCATGATTCCCAAACATGTCCAGGAGAAGGTAATTCTGTCAAAGATTTTATTTGAATTATGGCCCTTAACTGTCAATGTTTTGTATTATAGGCAAGCACTAAAAAAGTCGAGCGCGCTGTCTTACGGACAGCTCTTGTTTATGTTGATGTTCTATGAAAAACCTTTTAAGAAATGCTGCTGCTCTGTGAAAAACTTTAAGAAATGCTGCTTTCTACTGCACTTTAGTTTTCTTACATCACCATAGCAAAACCTTGGAATAAAATTAATGATATAACTAACAATGTAAAACATGAAGGGGATTACTGAACAAATTTAAGGCATATTTCATTACACTGATTTTATTTATTGTAAAGGGGGATAACCTCTGAGCAAATAAGTTAATCAGATGATGTTTTACTGGAAGAGTTGTCTCTCTTATGCAAGAAATTTTGATTGACTTTAAGAGAATGCAGATAGTACCTTAAACATTAATTTTATTAATACATTTTCAAGTTGTCATGCATTGCAACAAATTTTTCAAGTGTATATATATTTATACTTCTGAGATAAATGATTTATTGAGATTTTGTAAAAAGCAATACTAGTAAAGTGGTTGTTTTTCAGCTCACTAGCATTTGTACAGTGTGGAGGTTATAGTCATGTGTTTTTGCAGGCAGCTTGTGTTCTCCTAGCTGCAGCAGTCTAATCCAGAACTCTTAATATTTCCTGCATTTTTATTCAAAGAACCTTTTGCAAATATTACAAACATATTTTGTTTGTGGGTTTTGTTTTCACATTTTCAGCAAAGAATATAACCATTTGAAAACTTTTGCCTGCAGTGAAGTCTGAGCCAGGTGGTCTCATTGTACAGGGTGTATAATTATGAGAATAATGTTTGAGTATTGTCATACCTGAACCTTTACCTTGCTGGAACCAAAAGTCCACTTTGCCACCAGTATAGAGTAAGGCCAGCCTGCTTGTTTGTGCAGAGTGACCAGGTTTTTGTATTGTTGGTCGCTAAAGTATCTTTTTAACTTTTGAGATTGAAATTCCTTAAACTTAGAATGGACAGTTCTAATTTCAAAACTTGGTAAGTCCATAGCAGAAAAATCTGCAGGTTAAAGGGTTAAATTCAAAATTTTATTAAATAGTCTTTGTTCTATATGGTACATAAACTAGAACAGAGCCATAGCAACCAGAATAAACACAATGGACTTGAAAAACTTCATGTTGGCGTGTAGTGTATAGATTGACAACATGTCCGGTAATCCATACAGCATCAATACTTGTGTTTGTTTTATAATAATGGGCATTTCAGTCGCACTACTAGTCTTTTTCTAGGTGCTAACTTGCCTAATGGAATCCTGGCAGTGTGCTAAAAGCTTTTTTTCTACCACGCTAGCATTGTCAAACATAACGTTACAGAGTAGCATGTCACAAGTTAGGGCGATATTTTAAGCTTTGTTTTTATGTAAGATCACATGTGTGATTTAACAAGTTTGTTCCCTCATTAACGTGTTCATGTCAGAACGTTGGAAAGTGGTTGAGTTTTTTTTCTATGGAAGTGACAACGTTATTAATTTGTCATATAACTTTTACTTGCAATTTCAGTATCAAAATTTCATGTTCAGAATTGATTCCCATTTAAATGTTTTTATTATCATGCTCATGTTGTTGGAGGTGATGATCGACTGTATTCTGCGAGTGTGGCTCTCAGCACCAGGATGGCGAGCATTGGCATAACACTTAACGCAGGGCTCTCGGAAACGCTTATTTCAGCGTATTTTTATGCATACTTTTTGCAAAAGGACGCTTTAAATATCCAATCCTAAGTCCCTTGTACGCATAAAAATTCCAAATCCACGTGTCATTCCGTTAATAACGGTTACATCATATCTTTTCATCCATTTGTCTGTAGAATCATAATTATAATTTAGTCTTTATCCAAGACAGGTATCTCTGACATGAAAGTTACTACCATATGGTAATCTACCCCCTACATGAACTTGCCTGCATGATAAAGCACAGAGAACATATCTTGTAATATTAATTCCATTTATTTCCAATTACTTTTTTTAGAAATTCAAAAACTCTTTTGAATCTTTATGTTCATGCTTTGTTCAGTAGCTTTCTAGTAAATGTACTTGAGCTACTCAGTATGACATGCATTGGTACACATAACACATGCTGAACTCCTTTCCTCCATCCGTCACACACACCCCTGTTCCTCTAACATACATGTATAATATTAACTTGTTAAATCAGTGTGAAATTATTTGTAAACAATTATATTTACATCGAAAAGTGTTGAGATAAAAAAACCAAAAAAAAACCAAACAGATATGAGATGAAAAAGTAATGGGAAAAAACTGTAATTATTGACTGAAGGTTGATGGAGATCATATTAAAGTTAAATTAGTGCTTGTTACTAGACATGAGTTGTCTTGTACAACGGTATCACATATCACCTATGGAGAAATAAATCATTCAAAAATTCTGATAAATTTTATATAGTTATATAATGTTTTTGATATGATATAGAAATGATTATACAGAGAAGTTCATTGCAGTGCATTCGGGAAAAAAATATTTTAAAAATGACAGGAAAATAAAAACTTGTATATCACAAAGAATGCTGTCCCCACAGAAAGATGGAGGTGTGATTAATGCTGAGTAAATTGTATTACACCAATCAAGTTCATTGTTGTAGCCACACTATATCTTGCATCGGGAATCCCAGTAAACACTAAAGAATATCTCTAATGGGTGACTCTCAATTATTCATTACCGGGTCTCTCAGCTGATGCATTTGCGAAATTGAAAATGGTTTTGAAAAAGGCCACATGAATAATTTATCACTAATGGAAATGAGTGGTTTTGGCAGGTCACGATTGATACATGATTGGCGCGGTGATGCGATCTGATTCGACCAATATCGTGTTTCTACGCCGGTTAGTGATATGTCCGTCATGGCGTATAGATGTTTTCCTGTTAGTTATATGATTGAATCACTTTTATGTATTGTAATTTTTGACGGGTTTTTTCCAATTTACTAGGAAAATATAAAACGGTATTGAAGTAATTGGATTTCGGTAATTTTAACGGTGCCGATAGTTCTATCCACAATGATATTTTATATTGCATCAAGAAAAAATTGATATTGACAAGGGTATGTTTTTATGGATTGTTTTATATGGCATCTGGGGAAAAAAGTCGGCTTGCAGAGGACACAAAATTAGATTTGTTCAGAGCTCATTTATTAAGCCGTCATCCATTATATTGTGTATCTGGTTCAATGGTTCAGTAACTGATATATAAAGATTTTATTAACGAACTTATAAAACTGTGCTTAAGTAACTGTTAAATTCTGCCCTTTATTAATAGTTATTGCTTAAAGCAAGCAAGAGTTCTTTCCCTTGTAACAGTGATGAAATCTTACTTTATTTTGAAAGCCGTTCTTGACAATGAATTATTACTGTATTTATCATATATGTATATACTTGTGTTCTTTGTAATTTGAGTATTTTAACATTTTGTTAATTATTGATTAATTTGTATAAAATAGCTTTAAAAAATGCCTTAGTTTCTAGAAACCTCAAGTCTGTTACTATGGTAATATTAAAAGTTAAATGCTATATGATTTATAAGATTAATAAAGTAAATCTATGTTTCTGTCACTTGGGGACTTTGATTTTATTAGATTTAAACACTAATGATTTTTCTTGCCTGTCTTCATTAAGTGCTTATGTTTGACGGCTATTTTAAAAAAAATGGGTATTGTCTTACTTTGATAGTAAGAAATTTTGATTAATCAAAATTAGCTAATTTTATTTATCATTTCATGGTAAATCAGTCTTGGTTTTAAATGGCAGTAGCTTAACAAAGTGGCATTACTTGAGTCTATGCATCTCTTAGCTCCAGTAGGTGTGCTTATTTTGACCACTGGTGTTTCTTTAAGTTTGTTACACCTAAGGCTAACCAAAATCATCTGTGGATGTTTCTAAATTTTAAATTTCACCATTTTACATGTTAAGATGTTGAATTCTGCTTCAAGCTGGTACTAGAGGGTGTGGACCAGTAACTTGCACTTTCCAGTACCATACATGAACAGGCTCAATCAACCGAGCCTGCAACATTTTTAATTTGGATGTTTTGGGCGTTTTTTAGAGATTCCATTTTCTTTTTTTTATTTTCCTGTTTTGGCACAAGATTGCTAGATGGCTTGTTTTAATTTGTCATCTCAGTAACCCCAAAGTTAACAATGAACTGGTTCAAAAATATTAGCTGGATAACTCTATTTAAGAGGCTAAAGGTTAAATATATTTGGATTTATGAAATCAGCTAATGCTCACAATGACTTAATGTAAGTAATTGAGAAAATGGTAAAAAATGTTGACACATGAACAATGCTTCATTCTTTTCAGGAAAATAATTATTATCATACAATAATGAAGGAAATTAAACATTTTTTAATCAACAGGAAATAAAAAAAGACAGCCAGTTTGATGTGGTTTAAGAATGACTGCAGCAAAACTGAAAATGTTCTATTTTATTGAGTTTAGAAAATTAATTTTCATAGTTATAACTGTGATTGATTTGTGGCCTTGTATCTTTGTTTGTTTTTAAGCTGTTGTTTTTATTGCCGGACCCGTTGCGAAACCACTTGGCCATGAAGACCCTTCATATATAAATTTACAAATTAGCCAGTATTTTTGCGTGCCATCCAGTAAGCTCAGTAGGTAAGAGCATTGGACTGTGAATAGGGCGACCCTGGTTTGATTCCCGGACGGGGCAGGTCACTTTCATTCTGATTGATTATGAAATTCTTTCTACGTTCATTCGCACTGTACCTATGCTCTGGTATGTACAGCAGTTATGAGTCCCTTTGGAAAGTGAAGGCACCTTGTACTGGTCATCTGCTTATCAGCCTGCCCAGGAATGATGTGGTGGATGAATTGTACTCTGGTAAATTTAATGTAGCTTACTGCCGTGATCCGGAGTGAAAACCACCTATACCACCATCAATCCATCCATCCGTTCGTCTGTACTTTTGTACAGTACAGTACATCCATGTAATGAACAGTACATCCATTAGTTGCGATATAACCAGCTTCCATTCCAGTCATTGATTCTTTTATGAAATAATAATGATTTTTATACGAATTCTAAATTCAGTCTTTTTTTCATTATTTACATGAAGTAATATAAAACATCATTCACTTTGTTATGAAGTATTGGATTTCAGCACATTTTGTGTTTGTTTGAAGTGAGGTTACGCCTTTATGAGGATTTGATGCGAGGACGACAGTAGGTATTGTGTATACCTGACATAGAATTGTGAATCAAGAAACGCGAGCCCATTCAATAGTGAATAAAGGTTTTGTTAACCGTTTTAATGGAGTTTTTTTATAATCATAAAAGAAGCCTGCGAACAATGATTTTTCACTGACCATTATTTAGGTTTTGAATTTTGAACATGTAGGAGTCAACATGCTTGATTTTTCCTTCAGTTGCATTCTGGTTACGATTGAAATTATAGAAGGAATAAGATATTGTCGTGGCAACAGTTTGCACATATACTATTTCTTTGAAATGTATTGTTCAGGCTTTATTGATATCAATAATTCGCCATATGTTGGTATTATCTAATGCAAACAGAGTTATTGGCCATGTTAGGTTACAATATTTACATACTAATCAGAATTTTTTGGGGTCGATTAGGCTATTTTACGTAAGGTCAGGATGAAACAAATATTTCATTAAAATCAATCAATATATCTGTAGACTGACAGATTATATCTGTATTGCCCTCGGTACAATGCTGGAATTTGAGATAACATTTTGAGCTCCTGTCAACATGGAAGTTAAATGTTTATTACTGAAGTATTGGGGGAAATATGAAATTCACTGATAACAAAAACGGTTGTGCACATTGTTTTTGTCTTGATAACTTATCAACGCGTTTAATATTTCGTAACAAATATTCACACACTGTGAAATGTAATAAATTACGTTCATGTTATAAATTACGTAATAGATTAATCTTCAATATCTCCTGGTAGACCTTCAAGGCATCGCTGGAACAGGGAATGTTGTCAGTTCTAAGTGAAATCACAGAATTCTCTAGTTGACAATTATAGAACATTTTATAAAGCATCAAAGGCTGGCCATAAGTTTTCTATTAGCTCTCAGTAGGCTCTATATATCAGATAGATTGTTCCAACATAAAATGAATATATGATTTCTCATGCTATATGTTAAGCTCGGTATAATGTGTTACTTCGAAGTTTTCATGTTCTTTGATGTCAGTTATCTTTTATACTTCCGAAGTAAAGTATATTACTTGCTTCCAATTAAAATTTCTACTGGTCAGTCTGTCTGTCCGTCTGTTTACAGACTATATTGTATGTTTTCTTGGCTTTTTAATTCTCCCCTCAATGCTGTTGAGGAATTCAGATTCTTTCATGTTTCATATCCAGCTTGTATTCTACTCGGGAAACAGAATAATGCACAAAGGGGCACCTGAGGTCTACCTACACCAATTAAGCAGGAAAGTCACTATATAAAACAAACTTTAAATTTTTGATCAGAAGATACAAAAATCTTGAATGAGAACAACAAAAAAGTGATGTGGCATAGACACCTATAGACTTCAGTCACATTTAAATATACATGTATTCACATCAGACTGATATGTTCTTAAACTTACTGTACCCACTACCTGTTGCATGCAACAGTTTAGAGGTTAAAAACATATTTAAGCAGTTAGGAGATGAAATTTTGTCAGAGGCAAAGATGTGTTCAGGCATTGATATGTCTAGAGATGCAAGGCATGTTTATAGAAAATACAGAAAGAGGTAAACTGTAAAGAAGACAGGATGTGTTTTGAGATGCTAGACATACTTAGAGATGAAGTTGAGTCACAGACAAGATGAAAATGACCAGGATGTGTTTAGAGATGAAAATGACCTGGATGTGTTAAGAGATAAGGATGTGTTTAGAGATAAGGATGTGTTTACAGCACAAGAAATATATATATTAAGATGTAGGTAAGAGACATAGACATGGCTGTATATACAATGGTTCACAGACATTAATGTGGATGCTAGCTCCCCAACTCTAAAAATCTACCATTGGACATTATTTAAAGTTGGCATAATTTTTTTCAAAAGAGTAAAAATTGTATGATGTCTTATGCATTTTAGAGAATTTCTTAATCATTAATCCAGGCAAATTATGAAATATCCACCTTTACATTTCAGTTTTGGCCCAAATAATACATTCTTAGGCGTTTGGGTTGTGGGGGTGTGTGTTGGTGTGTGTTGGGGGCAAAATCCCTGATTTTTTATGCAAACGTATAGTGTTGAAACATCATAATATACTGAATCGTCACCTTTATTTCAAAGTGTTTAGTTTGCTACCATGGTAACAAATATCACCTGAATGCAAGTTTAAAAAAACAAGTACATACATTGTTATAATTACTTTGCTTTCAGACGTTTTGAATTTTATCGTTATAATAATATCTAAATTATTAGCATAATCATTATTATAAGTCTTGCAAAAATTATACAGTTGTGTCATATTTGTCTAAGGTATACAAAAAAATAAATTACGCACGCTCAACTTTAATTGTTCACTTACTTATTTAAGGGTTGATTATTTTGAAATCCTTGACTGTTATCAAATAATCTGAATGGCAGAAAAATTAAATTGTCGTTAAAATTTTTTTCAGGTTTTTGAAATTTATTTAAGTGCGTTTCATCTCGGGAATGATTAATTTTGATTTATTTGAACTTTAGATTGGTTAAGAAATTTGAAAAGAGTTTCATGCTATGCTTGTGCAGAAGATTATGGTTTGAAGGACATTTCTTTTATGAAATTAATGGCCACATTATCTTCTGAAACATTCTTATATAGGCTTGTTTGTAACGAGTAAAGAATTGAAATAATTATAGGCAAGTTTGAAATTTATATATCAGAAGCCAGCTATAATGTTATTTATACACCTTAACATATTTAGTCATGTTTTACAATTTGATTTCTCCAATTTATCTAAATGTATTTTAACTATTTCATAATCATTAATATTTACATTTTGAGACATGGTTATACTTGATATACAGTTCAACCCTGATTATTCTAAGTACCAGGGACTAAAAAAATCTTTGATTATCATAAATATATGAACCCTTTTAACCGTCTCATTATTGATACAAAATCACTTGCAAACAAGTACATTTCGGTAATCAAAGAGCACGTGAAGCATACTGTAATTATCACAATTGTCTAAAATACAGGCATGTCTGTAAGAAAAATTTCACAAGTTGGGATGGTTAGCATGTTGATCAACCCCAATTAATCTGGCTTGGGATAAAAGGTGTGAAATTTTTTCATAAATGTATAATCTGGACCAAAATTTTACTTAAAAAAATAGAAGGTATTTGGATAATGCATTTCGAATTATACATTCCTATCTATATTAATTTATATAGAATAATAAACGGGACAGCCAAACTACTTTGGATAATACCGGGTATTTGAATACAGGGTTTGACTGTATTTTGACCCAAATTAACCTTTTCCTACCTACCTTGCTATATATTTTAAATGGATTTGTCTATTCTTCAATCTGGACAAAACCATTCTTCATTTTTAGGGGAAAATTTATAAATATGTACTGATGGAACAGGGAACTGTGCAGACCTTGGATCAGGATGATCATGGCCAGCACTGGTCGAGGGATAGATAAATTATGTTGCCTCAAGCAGGCTAAGTGTTAAGAACCTAAACAAAAGAAATATTTTTGAAAATGATAATTCAATGTCCAACTCCTTAATAGGAAGATATGTTTGCAATTTCATGTGCCTCAACGTGCTGAAATTGTGTTAATTGTGTTTTAATTGGTGCCAAGATAAGTTACATCTTGAAATAAAAATAGGACATTAATTTAAGATTTGGACTTTCTTTTTACATGTGTCAAAATATTGATAGTATCTGAAAACCCATCAATAACCTGACGGTAACAATTTTGAGAATTGTTACAGGAATTCAAATATTGTTATACCCCCAAAAACGAAGTTTGGGGGGGTATATAGGAGTCACCCGGTGGTTGGTCGGTCGGTCGGGCGGTCGGTCGGTCGGTCGGTCCAGACGTCCGTTGCATTTTCCTTGTCCGGAGCATAACTTGAAAACTAATTGTTGGAATTCAATATAACTACATACAATGGTCAAGCACATTGAGAGGAAGTGCAGTGCACAAGAACCATAACTCTATCTTGACTAATTACAGAGTTATTGCCCTTTGTTACTTTTCCTTGTCCGGGGCATAACTTGAAAACTACTGGTTGGAATTCAAAACAACTTCATACAATTGTCAAACACAATAAGGGGAAGTGCAGTGCACAAGAAACATAACTCTATCTAAAGTAATTACAGAGTTATTGCCCTTTGTTGCTTTTCCATTGCTTTTTTTTTTGTCCGTTGCATTTTCCTTGTCCGGAGCATAACTTGAAGACTAATGGTTGGAATTCAATATAACTACATACAATGGTCAAGCACATTGAGAGGAAGTGCAGTGCGTAAGAAACATAACTCTATCTGACTAATTACAGAGTTATTGCCCTTTGTTACTTTTCCTTGTCCGTGGCATAACTTGAAAACTACTGGTTGGAATTCAAAACAACTTCATACAATTGTCAAACACAATAAGGGGAAGTGCAGTGCACAAGAACCATAACTCTATCTAAAGTAATTACAGAGTTATTGCCCTTTGTTGCTTTTCCATTGCCTTCTTTTTTTTGTCCGGACCATAACTTGAAGACTAATGGTTGGAATTCAATATAACTACATACAATGGTCAAGCACATTGAGAGGAAGTGCAGTGCATAAGAACCATAACTCTATCTAAAGTAATAACAGAGTTATTGCCCTTTGTTACTTTTCCATTGCTTTCTTTTGTCCGGACCATAACTTGAAGACTAATTGTTGCAATTCATTATAACTTCATACAATGGTCCAGCACATTGAGAGGAAGTGCAGTGCACAAGAACCATAACTCCATTTTGACTTATTACAGAGTTACTGCCCTTTGTTTCTTTTCCTTGTCCAGAGCATGACTTTAAAACTACTGGTTGGAATTCAATGGCCAAGCACAATAAGGGGAAGTGCAGTGCACAAGAACCATAACTCCATCTTGACTAATTACAGAGTTATTGCCCTTTGTTACTTTTCTATTGCTTTCTTTTGTCCGGACCATAACTTGAAGACTTATAATAACTCCATCTTGACTAATTACAGAGTTATTGCCCTTTGTTACTTTTCCTTGTCCAGAGCATAACTTGAAAACTACTGTTTGGAATTCAGTACAACTTCATACAGTTGTCAAGGACATTAAAAGAAAGTGCAGTGCACAAGAGCCATAACTCCATTTTGACAAAATACAGAGTTACTGCCCTTTGATACTTTTCCTTGTCCGGAGCATAACTTAAAACGTACTGGTTGGAATTCAAAACAACTTCATACAATGGTCAAGCACAATAAGAGGAAGTGCAGTGCACAAGAACTATAACTCTATCTTCAGTATTTATAGAGTTATTGCCCTTTGTTCTTTTTCTCTGTCTTTCTGGACTTATTACAGAGTAATTCAATTAAACTTCATCAATGGCCAACCACATTGAAAGGAAATGCAACATACATGAACCACAATTATCTTTAATTGCCCACAACCATAACTCTATGTTTCAATTCTATTACAAGGTATTCTGTTTAGGGCTGGGTATTGATCAGACATTTCCGATACAATACGTATTGCGATACAGACCAACGATACACGATACGTATTGACGATACAGTACAATAATGCTTCATTGATAGGATGTATTTATTAGTAGTATATATCATAAATAATCTGGCCAAATATTGTTTTTTTCTTATTTCTGAAGATTTTAACTTTGTTACTGATGCTGTATAATATGTTAATATATATATATTTAATAAAAAGAAATGAAAAAATCAGATAATTCTTTTGTTTTATTAACTTTTTAAGTGATCAAGGTAATGTTTCAAAGTTTGAAAAAATACAAGATTTAGGTTACAGTTATAGCAATAGACTTTTAGTGTTTTTTTAGTTTGCTCAGTTTGCAATTACAAATGCCATTTACTATGGCATGGTCATATTTTTCTTAAGAAAAACTAAACTGTCCACAAGATCAGGTTTCAAGCATGACCTTGTTGCTGACACAATGTCACCACTTGTGCTAAAAACACGCTCAGAGGCAACAGATGTTGCTTGCACGCAGAAGTAGGTCTGAGCAAGAAGGCTAAGATCAGGATATTCAGGGTGTACTTCCAAAATTCTAATGGGTTAGCATTCATAGGTAGTTGCTTAGCCTTTCTGTAAGTATCTATCTGTTTTAATACTCTTTGTTGAAGTGATAATGCAGGCTCCTCCTTGATCACTTGGACATCATCATCAAATAAACACTCTAAGGCAGTCTTCTTATGTATCTCTGTCTTATCATCCATAGAGTTGATTTTTGGCCCCTCCTCACAGGTTGTAGTATCATCAGAAGGCAATTCTGGCAAAGGAGGTAGATTACTATCAGCTACAGGTAGACCTGGCTCTTGCTTAACAGTTACTTGTTTACCCACAACAGTTGTCAACAAAATAGTTTTTTCTAAAACTCTGTTCCATGTGTCATCATTTACACAAGCCTTATTCTTGGTTCTTGGATCCAATGCACTGGCCTCCTCCAGAAACACAAGCAAATGTGGATCAGTATATCTTGTTGCTAGATCAGTGCCAACTGCTGCCTTCAGGGATTTGGTGAATGGTTCATCATCAGAATTTACTGTAAAATGTTTACGAAGTCTTTCTAATAATGGAAGAATAAGACCAACAGTTGGTGACTTTTCTTCAGACAAGGCTAAAGTAGCAGTAACCATAACCTCCATGATCTTTACAAAAACTTCACAAATATTGATTTCAGAGTCTGAAAGGTTAGTAACAATGTTTGCCTTAGCACTCACGTTTTTTAATCGTTCATCCAACAATGTAGCAAGAATAGCAGGTCGTTGTTCAAGAAATCGTTGAAGCATATTATATGTGGAATTCCACCGAGTCTTACAATCCATAATCAGTTTATGATTTGGTAAGCCAAGACCAGACTGCTTCTGCTTCAAAAATTCTGTTCCAATACAACTTTTGTGAAAAAAGGTAACCACAGACCTTATTTTGCCTAAAACCTTTCCTAAAGCTGTTACATTAAGGGCTTTGTTGGAAGCAAGGTTTAATGTATGGGCGAAACATCCCAGCTTAAGATCAACGCCAGAAACCCTGATTGCTGCCGTCATATTGGATGCATTATCAACAGTGACAACTTTAACCTTATCCATAATATGCCACTTTAATAGAGCTGTTTTGAGTTCAAGACCAACATTTTCTCCAGTGTGGCTTCCATGAAAATGTTCAGTTTGCAGGACTTTTGACTGCAAATTCCAATCTTTAAGGTAGTGACAAGTGATGGTTAAGTACGAATCAGCAGACCTTGATGTCCATGCATCCGATGTCAAACCAACTGCAAGGGCTTGATCAAGTTCACTTTGAAGTGCTGATTTCTCTTTCTCCAACAGATTAGGTATCAGCTTCTCTGCCAATGTGTGCCGATTTGAAGGTTGGTACCTGGGCTCCAAGACAAATAACATTTTTCTAAATGGTTGGCTTTCGATGGTACTGAAAGGGCGTAGGTCCTGAATGAGATAATATACTACAGAGTTTGTAATCTCATTTTACTTTGCAAATGGAAGTTTTGCTTGTTGAGATATTGTCCATGGATTCGCTGATACTGATGAGGATGAGCAGCTGCTGCTTGCACTTGCAGTAACTGTATCAGAGACCTTTCCTGAAAAAAATATGGAAAAATTCATTAAGTTCTGTCACAAAAAAATTAAAGAATTTTGATGAAATTTATTATAAAAATAATTCATATCCTTCTCGTTCAAACATCTTTTGAGTCTATTATAGCATGGCAAAGGAACCTTTATTACTTTAATTGTGCAACTTTTCTGAAATAAACATGATGGCCTTTTTTGACGATATGAAACAAAACAATTATTTAAAAAAGGATTAGATATCATTATACAAATAATTTTCATGCAAACATTTATGCAAAATATCTTTATTTATTATGGCAGGTGCCTATGACTGTTTTAAGTTTATAGATTTTAATTATAAAATCAATTTTGTTAAATTTGAGATATATGGTAATAGAACGGTGACAATTCTCTAAAACATCATATTTCATTCTTAAACGGTAAAATAAAAATAGAAATATCACGTTTTAATTTTGTAGACTTCATTTGATGTAATTTCCGAGAGCTAAATCCGTAACTTCCTGGGAAACGGTGTTTAGCTAGGTCACAAAAGGTCAATATCTCGGTCACATTTATTTAGCTACTTTCATATTGGAAAATCAATAAATTTGTAAGATATATGTGTATACTATATACAATTCGTGTGTTGGATTAAATTACAAGTTACTGTTTGGTCTAATAAAAATACCGCAAACCTGAAGGTAACTTTTTCTCCAATGCATTAGATTGAATGGCTGGATCAATTTTGTGATGCCTCCTCAGATGAGTTGACATATTAGTTGTGCCGCCGGAACTTGCCACTTCGGCCTTGCAAATATTACAGAGGGCCTTTTTATCGTTGACTTTGGAGAAAAATGCCCACACTTTTGACTTTCTCGCTGACATTTTACTTGTTAAACAGACGATAATTTTAATGTAGAGTCATCATGATCGTTAGTTACGCATTTATTAGGTTGTCTCCCTTTGTATCGGTATAGCTAAAACCCGGTAACCGTACCGTATTGAAAAACGGAAAATCGATAAATACCGATTTACCGGTATATTAATCCAGCCCTAATTCTGTTACTAGTAACATCCTCATTTCCGAAGCAGACTTGTGGGGGTATTAATCAGCTTTAATGATAGTTCTAGTTATATTTGAGTTTTATTTTCTGTATTGAATTCACTGGGTAGACATTGTATTGGATATAGTATGAATTTCATACTAATTGAAGTGTCAAACCCGCTTTGTGCTTCATGTACCACCTCTTCCACAGATCTATTAATTTGTCACTGAACTTAAATATATTGTGCAAACATACAGAAATATACAGTAAGTCGTGAATGTTTGCTTAAACTTGTCCAGATGTCCTAATTGATTGGGAAAATTTACCATTTTCATTTTTTGAAGACTACTTAACATAGATAAAAAATATTTATAGTCCCCCCCTTCTGAAAATAATGCCTGTTTTTACATGTGTGATTATAAATAATAACTAGTGAAATTTTTATTGATTAGAGCAGAAGTGTTTTGTACGGCCAGACAGCATAACATACACTATTTTATCATTTGTCTGTACATGAACTTACTTTCATACTGATGTTGTTTGATATATTGCTCTATGTTTTTCAAGCTATGGAAACTTCTGATATTTCATCAGGCAAACCTGGGCGCTCATTTCACAAATTTTAGAAAGGAAATTCCTAAATATAAAAGACCTTTTCCCAAAAAGTTTATGTTTTTCTTTATCTTATTTTTAAAAAGTTTGTAAATTTTTTGTTAGCCTCTACCTGGCAATATCCTCTTGAAATAAAATTTAATATGCTTTAAGAATAATAAAATACAGAACGTTATAAAAAGCAACTTCAGAAGTATTGTCTCTTACTGAATGTATGTGTAGCAAAAATTGCATGAATTTTCCACTTACGAGAGAAAAATTAAATAAAAATGTCCCCTTCCTTCGCTGGTACAGGTAAGCTGTTCTCTCAAAACAGAGAGAGAGAGGGAGGCAGAGAGCTCTGATGGTCTTGTAAATTTTAGTTGCCCAGTGGCTCTATACTTGTTGGTAAAGGCCACACAATTTAAGTCCAATCATGTTTATGGGTTAAAGTATTTCAGGTTTTATTCAGCTTTCAATCTTAAGTCACTAATATTTTGCAATTTCTGGTGAATTATTGACAGAAATACTAATTTTTGTTGTAATCAGCAAACTTTACCAAAACAACAACAACAACATCAGCAACAACAAAACAACAAGTTCAACCTATAGGCACCATTGAAAAAAGAATTTTCATTAATGTTGACAATATAATCTTTCACTATAATGAAATGAAATGAAAAATTACTTAAAGTTTTATTATTTATTCAAAGCAGCACGCCTCCAGATTCATGTTAATTTTATGAAAATTTGGGAAATGTTTTATTTTTTAAGTAAAATATTGTAAGGTAAACATTTAAATAAAGTAATTTACATATTGCAATCGGCACTCACAATCCACGAAAATTAACAAAAAATGGTCAAAATATGCAAAAACAGCCCTTACTGTGTTAGTTAAACGTAGTAGGAATATGGTGATAAAATACTGCAGAATCAGTCTTATACCACATATAACATGTAAAATCTGGAAGTGTGCAGCTTTAAAGATACACTGTTTTTAAAGTTGTATTCTCAAGGAAAATAACTGCTTAAGATTTATATGTCTCTTGAGTTACTTCCCTTGAACTTTTCTTAAAAGCAAAAAAAAAACTAAAAAAAAAAATATTTTTTTACAAAAACTAAAACACTTACATAAATTAAAACAGATTTTAAGATAGCTGATTTCAGTACAAAATTATTTATGCCTAGATTTGTTGATTATATACAAGTATAGGATCTGCAATCTAAATGATATTTTTTAATTGGAAAGGATAATGCCCTGGGGTTATAGTGAGAAAAAAAATCAAATTAAAATTTTTATAAAAGGTGATTTAATTTTCTTTTGTGATCAGTATTTGAATAGTTGAATATTATTATTATTATATGAAAGAACAGTGTCTCAAGCTTGAGCAAATTTTTACAACTTTTTTAAAATATTATCATGTTATATAAATTCATATTATATTTTCATTAATTCATTAATATTCAAATAAATTTTTAATTTAAGTTCATTTTGTTTTTAAAAGTGTAAAAATGTACAATATGGGCTTCTTTAATCTGTGTACATGAAGAAGGCAGTTATTTTTTAAAGATAAAAGAAAATATTTTTAGATATTTTTATGTCATAACTTTTTATTATTTTGAAAATTTCCTGTTCAGATAATTATGTTTTATTAATTATTTTACATATTCTTAGACACACACACACTACTGGTATAAATCTTCCTGCAAACATGTACATGTGGTTTTCTCAGGTTTCCCTTTAATTACTATATTAAATTAAAATAACTGTCAGGCACTAACATTTTTTTTCCTAATTAAATGTACAAAAGAAACTATAGTGCAAGGCGGAAATAATAACTAATGTTTATATAAAAGAGGAAAGACAAAAGAAAACGAGAGAAACTTTAAAGATCTGCCTATTGTTTTCTTGCATTTAAATTCGAATGTTTTGACTGTTGAAACGGAACATTAACTACAGTTATTTAGATTATGACTAGAAACTCATAAAACAAGAGCTATTGACTTTACTGCGGCAATATTTCTATTTTAATCAATAGTGTCATTAAAAAAAAATCCCGATAGGTTCGAAATTTTCTGTAAATATTTGCATAGGACTCTTCCTGATACAAAAGCTTCCCTAATTTGCTGTAAATACGCAAGGTAAAGCTAATACCTGTACATAACTAAAGTTTAAAAAATAAATTTCATGTTAATAATTATGGTTTCAGCCTTGTATGGGACATATTAAATGTAAAATAAAACCTTTCTCTATTGTCACTTGAATGGGGTGTAATTTAGCTCCGATTTTATATAATGGTCACATGATCTCGTCGAGTCTTTGTCGTAAATTTTCTCTGTCAAAGGCGGCCAGTAAGAGTCAATATTTATTCAATCGGTAAAAGCTTTAATATAGACATTGCAAAATTTTGTTCTATCATATTGTAGTGATGGTAGTGTGAACTGAGGGGTATTTGATTATAAAGTGAAAATATTCCAAAGATCTTACGGCTTGGGGCAAAAATTTATATCTCTTGTGTACACTTGAATAGTTATTGTTTTTCCTAGTATCAGTGAAACAGGACATGTTTTAAGGGGGAGACTTGACTTACTGATGTTCAACAGGACAATATTATTTACTTTCAAGACTTTTTCTACCTTATTTGGAGAGTTTTAAGTGGTTTATGCGGAGCTCAAGTTAATTACTCAGGAAATCTGGACAATAAGTGATAGCTGAATAATTATTTAGTTAGTACAAATCGAAAGTGCATTATGCATCAGTTTATACGCTGACAGGAACTGATTATCTGATAATATTTTCGATGTATTGATCGGAGAGTTTTATAAAACGAGGACACACTTCCCAGTGTGGTTGATCAACTAAGCTGATATCATTTACAGAGTGTACATACCTCGTGTCACATCATATTTGTTTCCGTATCGTCTTTATGTCATGTTATTTTTTTTCTGCGGATAGATAATCGGGAGTTTACTATTTAATCATAATTTAATGTCCTGCTGACGTTTGGGTTTATTCAGTCGAGCTCCGTGTGATCCATCGCCAACACTGACTTGGAATCGAGTCATCACATCAGTGCTATTTTTAGAAACTCTACGAGAGGAAGTGTGAATACCAATACTTATTGCTCACAATATAATATGCTCAGTGATCGCCGTGCAGGTGTATAATGTACGTAGCTTACAGTTACCCTCTCGGACAGCCAGCTATCCCAGCTTTAGGAGCTCACACACCGATCGCCACAGAATTACCACCACACCAGTTTTTGACCGCTGTCACATCGCCGTCCATTGCTGACCCCTACCTGGTACCAGTCACAGCAGCGCCACAACCGCTACAAGCCACCGCTGCTGCATATCAACCTCTTACTTTAGCTGTTTGCCGAAAGGTAAGGTATTCTTTTGCAACTTAAAATACTTGCTGTTAAAATGCATAAATACTTTGCATACAGTGCACAGGTGATATACAATACAATTATGAGAATTCGTGATGTTCGTAAATTCAGAGTATTGCTTTTTCTATTTTATACTCTGATATATTAAATGATATAAACAAGTGGATGGTATATCATTGTGGTTGTCACAGCTTGCGTGTATTACCTGCTTTAAGGTATTGATGTCAATCCAGTTGCTGATGTTAAAAACAGATAGATTTGTCCATCCGCCTTTCAGATGTACGAGGAAGTTTTAAATTTCAGGATATTTCTATTATTTGAGGTGGTTTTGAAAGCTGTTTACCAAATGTTTATTTTTGTTTCACTATTGTTACACAAGATATGTGTAAAAATGCTGTCAATGTACATTTATTACAGTAGTAACTGATTGTGAAACACCACTTGAATGTGATTTTTAACAATAGAACAGGAAGCCCCTCATACCTTAAGTCACATATCTCCTTATTTTTAAGTGAAAACTTTCATTTGTGTAAGTAAATGAACTAAGTTTATATGAAATACAAACTTTTCAGATGGCTTTTTCAGTTATTAGGTTGTTTTTTTTTCATTGCCAAATTTGGTCCATTACTATACTTGGACTTGTAAGTTTCAGTTTTTAGAATGAATTGCCCATGGTTAACCTATTGGTTTGAGTTTGGTCATTTAATGTATAATAGATCTCTTTCCTTAGTTTTTCTGAAACTGAAGGCACCAAGGGTTTTGTTTGGGATAATTTTGACTGATTATAAGGTCAAAACCATTAGTAGAAAACAGAGCATCTTCTTGCATGTGACTGCATTAATATTTTATATTATATTCATGTAGTTTTCCACTTTTGTATAAAGTGTAGAAGAAAGTAACGTGACGGTGGAAGTTAAAGTAACTTGACAGGCTCTCGAGTAGTTGTTTGTAATAACTTCCGGATTTTTGTGTACATTCTAAAGTGCTGGAAAATAATGACTGATGGGGCACGAACAAAGTTAGCACTGTAATACAGTCAAGATCCAATTGAAATATTTAGAATTCCCATAATCATGATGTGCAAAAAAAAAAAAATGACAAAAAAATAAGAATCTTATGCTCTTGATTAAAACAAAGTAATGATTGCGCAGTCATTTAGTTTTCCAGAATCCTTCAGCGTTTATTAATTAAATTGACAAAACAGAAGACTTTTGTGCACTTAATGCTTTGGTATAACTTGATTGATATTTTACAACCTTATAACAAGAGGTTAGATAAAAAAAGTTAACAATTAATATTAAGTTATTTGTTATTATGCTAGGTAATATTTGAAAAATGCATTTTAAAAAAAATCCAAATTTATTTTGCGGGAACTACAGAAATGAGTTAAATATATGTACTAAGACATGTAATACAATTTCATTGGGATAAAAATTTATAGACCAAATATATTCATTATAAGTAAGACATTTGATTTCAAGTTTTTTTTGCCCTTATATTTTTGCCCTCACTGCCCTTGAGAAGAACTTTTACTTCTCTGGAATGTTTTCTAAGTTTATTCAATTATCCGGGCTAAATGAAACATTGAAGTAGCAAATGTGAAGGGTATGTAATTAAATGGTTACTGGATTTAAGTCTGTTAACAATTTTATTTTTCTGTCACTTAAGATCGAGCCACTGTACTCTACATTGTTTTTGAAAAATAGGAAGAAAAAAGTGTATATATATATATTACAGTCATGGTTTCACCATGGGGGTGGGGGGGGGACATTTTGCATGATTAGTTCTTGATAGTCTAAAGTACTGATTAGTACAAATGTTCATTTTAAAACTAAGAATTCTGGTTATAACATAATTATGGATAAAAAATAAAAAAAACCCCCAAAAACAATGAATATCAAAAACATGAATAATAACACACATTGTGGGAAATCCTGAAGAAAAAGTTGAACTGAAAACAATGATACATCATGTATCATGTGCAGATGAGAAATTGTTATAATACTAGTCATTATTGTTAATGAAAAAAATAGACAATAACTTTACTGTTGTTTTCAGCACGAAATGCACTATTCATGTTCATGACTTACAAGTGTATCATTTGTTCTGTAAATCTTAACCTGTTGGTCAGACCAGAACAGAACAGAACAGTGACCATACGCACAGTGCAGACCAAGATCAGCTGGCAAATCTGTGCTGTCTGATAGTGGTCTGCACTGTTTGCTATTCAGTCAATACATTTTTTGAAAATTTCCCTTAAAAAATTATGAATGGTTTTATTAGAGATTGAAAGATGGACAAGTTCATTTAAGTTGGTTTAAGGGTTTATAACAATATTATACTTTTTCATGATGATATATAAATAAATATGGACAAAACATAACATTAAATGTTTTAAGGACTTTGTACTATGTCCTCATTAATTCAAGTATAAACATCATCTACAGTGATCATGAAATTACAGTAGTACTTTTCACAATAAAAATCAAAACATAAAAAAAAAACCCAAAACATAATGATTTAAAAAAAAATTTGCACCAGAAATTGTGATGGGATTTGCATGTTTTAGATTAATGTTATGAAAAGTTCAAGTTGAGAAGACATTGAAATGTCTTTTGTCTAACTTGTATTTTGCTTTAATGATATCCTGTCTGCGACAATGATGTCCTAATTGGGTGATAATTACTGGGCTCAATACAAGAGACTACCGTTAAAAAAAACCACGCTGATAACTTAATTGTACCTTAAGTGTAAGTCAATCTATTGCTGTCATACTATGTAATTACAGAAAGAATTTGTTTTGACAGGAAATAGTTTTAATCTGAGGCCCCTTTTTGTAATGCGCTTGCCTTAAGGATATTTGTATGTTGTTTTCACTGTGAACAGCTTTGTTTAAAGATTACTATCTTCATTACAATGGTTACATCATCTTTGCTTACATTTATATCACAAAGAAAAACATGTGCAGGTTTCTATTGAAACAGATTTCTTTTTGTGATTATAGAAAAATAATGTGCAAATATCCAGGTGCATTGTTATACATTTTATCTGGTTTTTAAGGTGGTAAAATTTTTTTAATGCCAAGGTTTGTACACAAGCTTAGAATTCAATTAAAAAGTAAGGGATGTGTTAATTCACCAATAGAATAGTGTGGGAAATGAATTCCTTGTTAACAGGTCATAAAATTGTGGTGTAAACCTTTTCAAATGATTCTGTTATTGGCATGCTCAAACATTAAATTGAAAAACGTCTTTATCTATCCGCCATTATATTGTCATGCTGTTTTTGATGATAAAATTAAAGCTTATAATGGGTGTAAAATTTCACTGTTATAACGGTTTGAAAGTTATTAAAAGTGAGCACAAAGAAAACCGTGTAACTCAAGAAAATGTTTTTCCTTATTGCTATGCAAATCCTTTAGGTAAGGTAGAAAATGATAATGTAATAAATTAAAACAGTGTATGAAATAGTGTTATTTTTGGGGAGGGTTTTGCTATTAAAATTGCTATAGTATTAGTATAAACAACTTCCTATTATATGTAGTCACTACATCATGTTGGAAATATGATATAAGGTAACTGACTGAGGCAGCAATGAGGTTTGAGCATTCTTACCATTGCAACGCTGCTCATAGAACAGCAGACACTCTTCTTTGCCAAGTAGGCAAGAAGTTTACATACATTTTGATTAAACTGCATGAAAATGTTGTTTATTCCATGAATAACCTGGCCATTACAGTCACCTACTTTTGTTATGTTGGGTGGATTTTTTTTATGTGCACTAAAAATAGCTTCAGATATATCCTAACCTTCATTCAAAGGGTTTGGTGTTTAGAATAAGAGGACTTTACTATCTGGTTATAGGCAAAGGACTGAAAGTTTTACATGGGACTTTCTAAGGTTTTGAATTAGCATGGGACTTTCTAAGGTTCTGAAGTTGCAGTCAAGTTGGCTACTTTCTAATGATGATAGATTTATCTTTTATGCTTCAGAACTAATAGCTATAATTTATTAGTCTTTGCCACTAGCATAGAAAATAAGCCTTACCTGAACCAGTACATTCTTGCAGTCAGACTTGACTGAAGAATGCTGGCTGCATGAGCATTATTTAAGCATGTTGATACTGCATCAAATTGTCCAGTAAATTAATAATGAGCAAAAACTCCAACTTCAAAGTATAATGACAAAATACATTTTCAAATTTATCTGACTGGGCAAATGTTAAAGCAATAACAAATTAATATTCAGTAGCTATTAATGTATGAAATATGTGCCTTTGTAAGATATAAGATATGTTCATGTTAGATCATGACTATGGATGTTTTTGGGGCACGTTGATCACCCAGTAAACATTGACATTTGGCTTATCTTTGGGAAGGCTTCACAAGGGACTTCTATTTTTATTGATCTCTCTGTTTAATGTACTAGTTTTATCCTTCCTAGTATCAAAGATAAGGTTTGCAATTATCAAATTAATTTAGGCTGTTTGAAATATTTTTTTTTTTACTTTGCTATAAAATTAACCTTTTTTGGCATTTTGGAACAGTGCTGTATTGTAGATGAAATGTTCCGTGCTTGTGTCATTGAAGTTTTTCAGGTTAAGGTCCTTAAATGGAAGCTAGTCAAGTCCATTTGGTTAAATAAGGTTTAAGAAGCATTTTAGTGGATTGTTGGTGGTTCTGTCAACATTAAGTATTTTCACCTGGGTATTTTGCAGCTTCCTTCGTAAAAGCATTTCTTTATATTATAATGTCTTCAAAATTCAGCCTGATACAAATTTACATATTCATTTTTCCGATGACAAATGATTTATTCACCTTTTCTTGGAATTTCAAATTATTTTCAGACTTTTTTTCCCCCCAACAGATTTTTAAAGATACTGGAAATGAAATTTACAAATGTTTTAGTGTGACATCAATGTGTTACAGATGGTGTCATATATCAAAAATCACTTGCTTCTTATACCAAGCTTTGTCTCTGGTTACTAAAACCACTTCAAACATAAAAGAAAGCTAAATTTTACATATTAATTATTTAAAATTTCCTATTAGGTTATTAGGCAGAAAGTCTTTTGTTTTGGTATTAATGGTTAGAAGTGTTTGCCTTAGCATTTTGATGTTTAAGATTAGGAACAGTCTTTTAAGAGATTTGATTGTTTTTGCAGTTATTGACATGATCAAGATTATAGGTTGCTATGGTAGCCAATATACTAGCCATTGATGAATATTATTAAATATGTATGTTTTCTTCGCAAAAGTGGTTGTAAAGAATATTAGATATGTAAAACCTTGGAATTCGAGCTTGAAATAACTTTGTATTAAGTTTGCATTATTGCATCGTTTGATCGTGTTGAAATTTATTTTCGTTGGAGTTTGTTTGTTATTTTAATACATATCATTCTGGTAAATCAATTAGTATTAATTTATTGTACAGACTTTCAATACATTTCATGTTCTCTTCACATACTGAGCTCTTGTATAGTAATGCAATAAAGTGCACAAAAAAATCATTTATAATACACTGTTGCATAAATAAATATCTGTGATACACTATGGCATACATCATAAATCTGTGATACAGTATGGATCCAACCATAGGCCTGTTACACATTGTGGCATAAATAAGTATATTATGGTACTTATATAATACACAGTGGGGGCTGATTTCTCACAAATTATGATGAAAGCAATGTAGCTCTTTCCAAGCATCCAAAAACTTAAAATTCGCAAGAATACTGTCCTGGCCTTCTGGTTGAATTACAGTATAGCGACAGTTTTACAGTCTCGCAGGGATTATTTGACATTGAAGTGAGATATTAAGTGTCTCATACTGTTGTGTCACCATGAAAGTATCAATTTTTAAACTTCCCTACCTTATTGTGAAACAAAGTAGAACAATTGGTACACGGAAAGAAGTATAACCACAAGTGCAACATGGACTTTATGTTTAAGTTGACAGTCATATTTTATCATGGAAGTCCCGCAATGCTCGCTGATAAATTTGCAATTATGACCATTGATTGGCACGTACCTTTGTTAGTTACCGAACTATTGATAGGTTGAAATAATGCCGATAATGTTTGCTTTAGATTTTTGGTAAACATTGTCCTAATTTTCATTACTGTTAATCAATACTGAAAAACAACTTTTTCGTCGTAAAAGCTTAATATTGACGTATGTTTAAAATGAATTTGCAAAACGTCGAAAATAACGCTTATGGAGAAACATTTTCAGACAATAGATCTTTATTCGAGACGGTTTTCCTATGTTAATAAATTGTCATGATCGAAAAATCTTAATTGTTATGCTGATGCCGTGAGCTTAAAGTAATTACGGGCATTATGGTTACTGTTGAATGGAAATCGTTAATTGCAATTAAGCTGATGATTTTCTGCCTGAGGAGAGTAACTTCTCTGTAAAAAAAAAACCGAAATGATTGCTTAATATAGAACCATCCAGTAAAAAGTTTTAACATACCAATGACAAAGGGTGAAGATTGGTAGTAAAGTGAGTGCATTGTCATTAAGCGACTGAGCCCTGGACAATGTATGACAACTTGGGCGATTTTTTTCTCTCTCTTGGAAATTTCAATGTAAATTCTTCATTTCAAGTTTTTGTTAAAAACAGTTTTTTTTAATAAGATTAGTATATAAATATTTGTTAATGACCATATCATATTATCTGACCACGTGACATATAAACTTGGCTAAAACAGAAGATTTTAAATTGTAATGCATGCATATATTTTAAGCTTAACAACAATGAAAGTGTTCTTGGAATATTTTTTTCAGTGATATTACAAGGAAATCTGATGTAAATAATTGTTTTGATACAATAGTTGTTATTTCTGTCAGAATTCTTGTTGAGTTATACACCCCCTGGGATGAGTGTGGGCAGGTTTTCATCCATCTGTCAGGGATTTGTGGTCTTGTCTGTAGCATGCTTCCTTGATTTCTTTATTATTTGTCAGCTATAATTCAAGGATAGGTGGTTCCAGTCAGTATTCACATTTCTATTGTCTTTATACTATATTATATTGAAAGTACCCTCTGGGGGAAATAATCAAACTGATTTTGGTTGGAGATACCATATTGTTGGTTTATTGTAAGCTTTTGTAGTCATGGCCTCAAGGTCATGTAGATTTATAGTTGTATTCAGACTTGAGGCCAATTTCTGAATTAATATGCATGCTTTCTGTATTTGTGTAGATGTGAAGATGTGATTGTAAAGTTTATGACATTGTACATGCATAAAACATCATCGGGACCTGTGAAAAGTCTTAAACGTCACTAAGTGTTTTATTGACACTACACATAGTTTGGAGATATCCACTGTAATATTTGAAGTACAAATGGTTTTGAAATGAGGTTTACAAAAGTATGTTTGAGAAGTATTTTATCGCCATGGAAACAAGATTGTTGAAAACCCAGGTGTGTTGACAGTCCATGGCTAAATATTGACAAAGGCTACAACCACTAGGGCTTTTAGGGCAAATGTTGTGCTGCATGCTTTATTGGCAGTTAAACAAACATTTGATCCATAGATAAATATCATATGGCTGTTATATTTGGACAGTTTGGTAATTAGTACCATTGTCCAAGGCTTTTACTGTAGGTCAATAATTTAAAGTCAACAATGCCAGCTAAAATGTTTTTAAAAGCGATTAGCTTTTAGTCCCGGCCTGTCTATGATATATAGCTTATAATTGAAGGGAGGAGAGTGGAAAATCTGTGCAATTAAAAAAAAGAAAAGCCCTAAATGTTTGTGAAATGGATTTCATAATTGTATTCTTGTATAGACCTGACTTACCTTTGTTGTTGTCATGTATTGACACAGAATTGGAAGCCTGTAAAATATTTCAAAATTTCCAATGTGTCAGTCAGATGTACTTTAATGAATCATCGATTTCTACTCGTTTCAGATACTTAGTATTCTTACTTTTCATTCTTGGTGGTTGAATTTTTTAATGCCTTGAAAATATTGAATTCCTGTTGACCTGCTTTTGTGCTCTTCCTTTTAAGGTAGCTTGGTTGATGAAAGAAATCCAAACTTGAAATTCCTTGCAGGTTATTTAATATAACAAGTTGTAGTAATTATATGTATCTTGTGTAATTTGTGAAGCTACCTTGTAAAAAATAACTCCATATTATGTTCACCTGGTTGATATTTTATCCACCCATGTAAAAACAATTTAAAATTGGCATTTCATGGAAATTATTTTGTTAAGCTAATGTTAAGTTTATATTTCATCCACTTATTTACTGAATCAGTTAAATATTACAAAAAATTAAGTAATTTCATTCATTTCATGATAATTTAAGTTTTTTTTATAGATTTTATCCGCTATATAAAAAATTTCAGGTTACTTTAAGTTCTGTTGCCATTTTCAGCCCCAACTTCTCATTTAAGAGAAATATTAAATGAAAGGAAGTATGGTGCATGGATATTTTTATAACACAAGATACAATATTTAATCTTGATCATAGTTTAAAAAAAATCTCAATTTCCTTCTTCTTTTTTCATCCCCTTTGTTCTTCAATATCATTCAATTTGAAGCACCCTGATTAAGTATTGGTCATTATTATTTATAATTGTAGTGACAAAAGAAAACACAGTGCACAATATTCTATATCCTTAACTATTGCATTTATTTATTGCATGAAAACTTTGGCTGAAAATATGACAAGCATTTTGAAAGTTTTGAAGGCAGATAGTCGTATCTCTTTAATGCTTAAAGGATAACTTATGACAGTATTGCGTATGATGTAAGCTTAAGAGTATATGACATAGTTATAAAAGCATTCTTCAAAATAACTGATGTATTCATATTAAGGTATATATGTTTAGAGTTTTATCAATTGACCCTTTGCTGAAGAAAGCAATAAATTTTTCTTGATCAGATAAGTAAATTAAATAAAATTTGTCTATGTACAGGTGATTTATATTTTTTGTTGGTATTTTATGTCTTGCCAGAAAAATTATATTTGATGTTAAATTAAGTTTACTGTTTACATTGAAAGAAAGGTGTGTCAATTTAAATACTATGTGTTTTGTTAGTAACCTTCAAAAGAGCTTTTACTATAATTAAAAAGATATAAGCTTTTGCTGATGATTCGGCCAATTATTTGTTGTTAGCTTGTGATACATGTTTGCAAGCTTTTGATTCATAATTTTGTAAGCTTTTGAATCATATTTGTAAGCTTTTGATCCATAATTTTGTAAGCTTTTGAATAATATTTGTAAGCTTTTGATCCATATTTGTAAGCTTTTGATTCATACTTGTAAGCTTTTGATATATATTTGTAAGCTTTTGATCCATGTTTGTATAAACTTGTAATCCATATTTGTAAGGGTAGGCTTGTGAATCATGCTTGTATAAGCTTTTGATTCATATTTGTAAGCTTTTGATTCATATTTGTAAGCTTTTGATTAATATTTGTAAGCTTTTGATTCATATTTGTAAGCTTTTGATTCATATTTGTAAGCTTTTGAATCATATTTGTAAGCTTTTGAATCATATTTGTAAGCTTTTGATCCATATTTGTAAGCTTTTGATTCATGTTTGTAAGCTTTTGATCCATATTTGTAAGCTTTTGATTCATATTTGTAAACTTGTAATCCATATTTGTAAGCTTTTGATTTTTATTTGTAAGCTTTTGATATATATTTGTAAGCTTTTGATCCATGTTTGTAAACTTGTAATCCATATTTGTAAGGGTAGGCTTGTGAATCATGTTTGTGTAAGCTTTTGATTCATTTCATAAGCTTTTGATTCATTTTGTAAGCTTTTGATTCTTATTTGTAATTTTTGAGCTTTTGATTCATATGTGTAAGCTTTTGATCCATGTTCCATATTTGTTATTCAAGCTTGTGTCAATCATGTTAGTATAAGCTTTTGATTTTTGACTCCTATTTGATTCATATTTGTAAGCTTTTGATTCATATTTGTAAGCTTTTAATTTATATTTGTATAAGTTTGTCACTGATAAGACCATATTTGTAAGCCTATGATTTGTATTTGTAAGCTTGCAGAGCCTTTTTTAGGCTGTTTTTAGGCTGTGATTCATAGTTATGGCCTTGTAATTTAGATTTGTTGGTTTGACATAACAATATAAGTTACAAAATTTAATAAATGTTGAAATTTCTGGTTAACAAAGAGATATTTTTTTATCAATATATCAATTACACATGGGGGGAAACACAATTTACAGTGTAACTGAAGTTGTAGCTTTTTATATGAACAGATTTTGTTACAGGGAAAGTGATGTAACTAAATATGCCTAGAAATTAATTAAAAGTCATTTACAGGTATCTAGGAATGATGTATAGCATTTAAAGTATTGCATGAAATGTCAATTAAAACAACCGCAGCCTCTAAATGAGTGTAATTTATTCCTGTGATAGCTAGCATCTGCCTAATATTTTCTACTATTTGCTGTTATTGAGAAATATGTCTCCTCATTATACAAAATGGTTTCTATAGCAACATCAGGTATTTTCATTCACAATGACAATCAGAAAATTAGAAAATCTATTATTAGTTTAGTCTTTTGGAGATTGCTTTTTTTTAACCTGCAGTAATTATTTAATCTACACTTAGCAATGCTTAAAATCCTGCAATCTTGCCAAGCAAAGCACTCGCGATTATACCTGAGGCTTAGCAGCTCCGGATCGGAGAGACTCGTGAACATGTTCATGTGACGTAAATTAAAGTTGTGTACAGTAACAAAAACCATTTAAGATGTTGGCTTAGGGCTTTTTAGAAAATCTATTTTATTTGTGACATATTAATATAATTCCATTGATAAGAAGAGAAAATGGGGGTCTTGAATGTGCAACCCTCAGAAGTCTGCAGTCACAGGCATTTGCAGGGGCACTAGAATACCAAATGTTGTCATTTGGGTTGAGAAAAGTGTAATTTATGAAAGTAAAGGCAATACTTTTTTACTTTGTCAGAAGTGGTAATTTGTCACAATGGTAGAAGAAATGAACGCATCCGCGCAGTCTGATCAGGATCCATGCTGTTTGCTATCAGTTTCTCTACTTGCTATAGGGTTTGTAAGCGAACAGCATGGATCATGATCAGACTGCGCAGATGCGCAGGCTGGTCTGAATCCATGCTGGTCGCAAACCCATTATGTTGGTTTTGTCGTGACACGCCTCAAATGAGGTTTTCTAGCATGTTAAAGGTACTGTAGCTACTGATTGAGCGACAAAAATTGCACAGAAGATTAATTTAATGTCAGTTTGATGAACGTGTACAATTTAATTATTTACAGTAGCAGACAATTGTGATTGTTTGTTTCTATTTTAAACCTATATGACAGTCTCGCATCCATCTGGAAATTACATCAGGGAGTCTTGGACATGCGTGATCATCTTTGGTCAATAAAATATGAGTGTAAAAATTTGATTTGATATTGTTGATATGATGACAACCTATGAAAAAGCAAATTTTTTGTCTGAATTCATCAAGAGTAATATTGCTTACAAATTTATTATATTTCACAAAAACCCTTCTGCCCAGTACTGCCTTGTCTATGTCGGCATTGTTGTGGCCAGGACCCATGCAGCGTTAAGAAGGCTCGATTAACTTAAATTTTCATCAGATGTCGCCAAAATTGGTAATACACAACAACAGATATGAAAATGAAAACTGGATGTGTTGAAGAGATTCTGCAAGTTAAGGGACTAAAAATAACTATATTAAATGCAATTATATAAACATTTGATTATTAAATTATGTTATGACTTGAATAAAATTTATGAAGTTGATTTGACATTGACTGTGATTATACATTCTTAAATTATTATATGTCTTAGCTTGCTATATAGTATAAAATTACGTTCCCTTTCATTCCAATATTTATGATGAATTGAACCAATTATCATGAAATTTTATGGACAAAAATTGAAAAATGAATGGAAAGATCAGATATAAAGTTTGAATTGAATTAAGACCTTTTCCATTGTCACAGTATTTCTATATACCCCTCAGATCGAAAGATTCTTCTATCAAGTTTTATTTGATCAAGGTCGAAGATAAATATTGAAATAGAAAAAGCTTTCATGCTAAAAGAAAATGATATTGGTGATTATCGAAGAAAGTACAGAAAACGTATATGTACTGGTGTACTGTTACAAACCTAATTAAAAGTGAGAAAATACTAAAAATTAAGAATTTTTAGCTCGACTTTTCTATGAAAAGGGGAGCTATCCTACTCGCGTCGGCGTCGGCGTTGGCGTCACACCTTGGTTAAGTTTTTCGTACCACCCCACTTTATTTCAGAAGTATTACAAGTATGGCTTTGAAACTTACCATACTTGTTCACCATCATAACCTCCATCTACAGACAAGAGTACATAACTCTGTCAAGGTTTTTGACAGAATTATGGCCCTTTTTTGACTTAGAAAGTGTATTGAGCTTGGTTAAGTTTTTTGTACCACCTCACTTTATTTCAAAACCATTGGAGGTATTGCTTTGAAACTGACCATACTTGTTTACCATCACGACCTTCATCAACAGACAAGAGGACATAACTCTGTCAAGGTTTTTGACAGAATTATGCCCCTTTTTGACTTAGAAAATACATTGAATATGGGTAAAATCCACTTATTGCCTTAACCCTCTGAGATATTGCTTTGAAACTTTAAATGCTATTTCACATCATTACCCCCATCTGTACGCAAGAGAAGGTAACTCTGTCAAGGATTTGTTTTAAAAATTAAGGCCTTTTATCGACTTAGAATCTTGGTTAAGTTTTTACCAAGGTGTTCTGAGTGACGTAAAAATACCTTATTCTCTCAAAGTGGGTTTAATACTATTAAATTTATTTAAGGCTCAACTCAGTTTTTTTTTCTTTCTTACCAGCCCTCTTTTGACTTAAACATTTCAAACTTTGCTGCAGTGTTCAAGGGTATCACACAATTCAGTAAAATAATTCTTCACTAAATATCTTAATGCTCATGGCCATTGTTCACTTTAAAAATACAGAGATTCTTGTATTGCCTTTTACTGCAAAAACTTTTTTTATTGGCAAGCAATAAAAAAGTCGAGCGCGCTGTCTTACGGACAGCTCTTGTTGTGAAATTTACTCACTGAGGGAAGAAATTGTATAATGATTTGAAAAAAGATTTGTCATTTGAAAAATTGAAAAAAAGTGGATGTGTTTATGACCTACTCGATATGTTCAGGAGGAAAAAAAGTTGGTATCGATTTAACAAAGTTTGTTGAAAGAGAGAAGATGGTCTCATTTGTTTTTCTTGTTCAAGCAAGGTTTATAGGTCAGTTTACCATGTATGAAAGTATTGCATGTAGTTTAAATGCCCGAGTTGAAATTAAATAGTCATTGGAAGTACATGTTGGAAGTCGTGGTGTCGTTTACCAGATTTCTGCCGATAAGTTGACACTGATACGATTACGGTGTAGTACGCTTCGATGATTTTCTATGAAAGTTCGACACAAATAATGTCACAAAATCTTTAATTTTACTCTTTGTGTTGAATAGGTAATCATAAATGGTTAACTATTACCCCACATTAATTCCCACCCTCTAAAATGGTCTGTTGGGTCAAGAATGTTAAGTGAATAATTTGTCAAAATTCCAAACGCTTTTCAGCTGAGATTGAGGCCAGTTGAATTTGCAGCAATTTATTTGTCCAAGAGTCACTAATGATTCCTGATGGTTAAGGCAGAACAGAAAACGTTAAATTATAGCCATGTAGTTGAAGTAATATCTACAACAATTCATAATATTAATTTTTCAATGGTTTATAATTATATAAAAATGATTAGCCTTAAGTTGTTTGCCGCCTTAAAATTAATGATTTTATCTGCTCTCAAACAATTTAAAACAATGTACATGACGGGATGTGTGAGAAGAAAGAGAGATGTGTCGACGACAGTATACAGCAGGATATAGACAGGATATCCTGATGAGTGTTACAATACAAGGAGGTGGTCAAGTGGTCCCCCCCTCTCATCTCTCCTCTCTTGTCCCTTTATTTACACAGCAATAAAGATAGGCATGGTCTAATATGAGCTTGTCAAGTGTGAGATAGTCTCAAACAATGCCATGTCCTCTTTCTTCAAATTCACTGCAAGACAGAGGTAACTGGATGAATTTTCTAGAATATTTTGTAACAATGTTACGCCCACCACTCAAATCATAGTCTTTATTGTCTCTGTTAACTAATTGTCACTATACAATTAAAATCTTGTATAATTGTAGGAAATGGATTGTGGTCTCATAGTTATGATCCAGATTATAATGTTTGAGAACCTTGGTTTTTTGTTTTGTTTCAGTGTTTATATCCTTAAGTCTGGTATTGGTTAAAGGAACTGAATTAAGGTACTTCTGTAGTTAACAATAAAGGAAGTACTTTGTTGGTTTGACCTCGTAAAACGTTTTTTTGAATGCCAAAGAGCTCGATTGAACCTCTTGATTACTTATCCAGTGCTCTCCCTATTGAACTAAACCAGCAGAATTACGTGTCGGATGCTCCCTATTTAGCTAAGCAGACAGACTCGTACTCGAAATGTTACCTAAGAAAGGGCACAGTCATATGCATGATCAAGCTATTTTATACCAGAGTTAACCTAGAAGGAAGCTAAATGCCATGTCCAGTGTCAGTGCGACCTGCTTGTACTCTGTGTTAGTGTTGTCTTGATTAAATTGGTTGCCATGAAATAATGACAAGAGCTACATTAATTTCCAGGAGTCTGGATATTTCATGGTGTTTTTACATTTGCTACTTAATTGACTGCACTTAACGTCTTTTAAAAGAAAAAACAAAACAAAAAACAACAACACATGTTTGGGCAAACTTTTATGAATCCATCAATTTTCTGAAAGTCAAGCTGTTTAAATATGTTTTGTATTTTGTTGTATTAACTGGAAACTATCTTTTATTGTAACTTTAAGATCATATAGTATTTGTTGGATCATTTGATAATATTCTTAGAAATGTAGTGAGGTTGCTATGGCATCAAAGTTATGTCTATTTTAGGAGTTTTTATGCCATGGTATTCATTAATAATTTATTACATTATGTATGGATAAACTGTATGCTCTCCTCAAAGTTGATATGAAATTACTTTACAATGTTTGACAGCTGACCCTATTAGGGGTGTTGTTCTCTTTCTCTTCTGTGATCTATACCCACCTAAATTTGTGAAATGGACTCATCCTGTTTTGAATTTAGAACAGTCCATTGTTAATTTATGGGTGTGTTCAATATCAAATTATCAAAATTATTTAAAAAAATATAATAAAAAATGTTGCTGTCCATTGTGAATTGATGGGATTTTAATACGAAACTATCAAAAAAATATCAAAATTGTTAAGCTCAAGAATAGTCAATAGAAATTTTTGTTAAAGGTATCCAACATAGTGTTTGTTTGTTTGTTTCATTTTACACCTTTTCCCAACAGTATTTCAGTCATATAGGCGGGTAGTTTCCTAACCATTGTTCCTGGAGAGTTACACCAGTACTAGACTACCTTCCTCGGTGCTAAACTACCAAAGCATCTCCCGGGGATCGAACCCACGCCAGAGAGGTAACTGGATTAGAAGTCATCAACTCTAACTGGGAGGCGGTCCCAACATAGTGTCTAAGACTGAGTTTGCTTGGGACTGTTCAGTCTCATTGATATAGTAGGGGAGTCCAATTGCCCCACTCTCCCAAAAAGTATGGCATGCCAAGCAGAATTAATATTTATATTTGAAAATGGGGATGTAAGAAACAACAGTAAATGACAACTAATTGTACATAGAGTTTGGTTAGCTTAAGGATAAAGAGGTATGCAAGCTTACTTGGCTCTATACTGGTGAGTGGGACTGTCTTAAGGTGCATAGACGTTGAAATTGGAATCTTTGTGTTTGGAGTCCTTGACTTTGTAGAATTTCATCTGATTGATATAGACACAAATGTTTAATTTTATACTTGGCTAATGGCAAAATAAATTCATTTAACACAAAATCTATCAGGGGAAAAGACTGCCGACTTGCTTGTTTAATTTAATAAACAACTACATATGATGACACCATAATGTTGAAATCAAAGTATGTAAAATTGATGAAAAATAATGATATAAGCGTATATTTCCAGGGGGAAATATATGTAAATGTGTTTGTGTATATATATATGTGTAGTGATCAAATTGGGTAGGTTAAAATGTACATTTGGATCAATATATACAGTGAGCTAGATAGACAGTTGATATATGGCTGATCTACGACAATCTCAAGTACATTGTTTGCAAATAATTTAATTTCACAAAATCCATAAGTCTGTTTACCTTGCTTTTGTTATCTCAGTTTTTCCATTTAAGGTGATGCTCTTATGGCAGTCGTGATTTCTTCAATATCTGTCACTGTCGACTGTATGGAGTAACACTTGCTGTCGACAGGCTGTATGACTTTTCTACATTTCTTATTTAAAAAAAAAAATCTTAGTCTGAATTTTTAGGTATTTTTTATGTAAATTAGAGTACCATTGTTTGGCATCCGCAACTTAAAAAACTTTAAAAGTTAAATTTTAATAAGAAACATGCTCAGACTATTAAATAAACAGCACAATAGTTAATCTGTTGGTGCTGCCATGGCCAAATGGTTATCATGGTTGCTGACTTTGACCACTGGCCTCCTACAGCTGTCTTCCTGCCTGAGACTTTGAATTATTTCATGTCAGGATGCTATGTAGCTGGCCTAATTGTAAGGTTAGTGATTCTATACAGATGCTTGTTGATATTTAAAAAGATGTGTAGCATCTTAGGTCTTCTTCCATCAGGAGAGCTGGAAAAAACACTTCCATTCACACTTACCCACTGCCCCCACCCCCAAACCCAAACCCACAACCCCCACCCCAACTCCAACTTTCCTCTAGGAAATTAACCAGACTACACTTAGTTTCTAAACAATAATGATGCACAAATTTTGAACCAAAGTTATTCCTCAATTTTACTAGGTTTGACTTCTCTGATTTTATTTTGCCAAATCATTTATCCCCCTTGCCAATTATCAGTGAATGACCTTAAGTCAGTAAATCTGTATTGGGCATAAAATATTTAATAATGGGGTTTAGCAGGTTTCAGAACAAAAGCATTATTCAGTGAAGATCTTGTTGCAAGGAGTGATTTACTGGCTGACAGAACGTTATCTGATGATATAAATCATATTTTCATTACTGTTTCCCTACACTTTACATTACATTACATTCATTACAATGTGTTCCATCCAAATTTATATTTCACATTTTTATTCTGTGTGTGTGTTTTGGGAAGGACAAACCTTAGTACAGGACTCGTGTCGTTAAGTTCTTGACCTATTTAGGTTTTAGAAAAATCTTGTGATATTTCCGTCATTCAAGAGTCTGCTATTATTCTTCATTTCTAATAAATGATATTGTTTTACTGGATATCAAGTATTTATTACTTTTCCAATTCTAAGAAATGATGATGTTTTTGCCTATTTATTTGGTATTTATTTTCAAACTGTACAAATAAAAAGATGTTTCAACAGTAATCAGACATTTATAAAACACCAGCTGGTATTTTCCTGTCTTTAATACTGCCATTATATTGTGAAACTTTAACCCTTTTACCTTGCAAGAGTTTTGCTGCAATATATTTGTTTTGCTTTGATTTTGGATTTTTTTTTTGAATTTAGTCACACCACCACTGTAAAGGTCATTATGAATAGGGACTATCTAAGTTTACTGGTTGAGAAAGCCACCCTTCCGTGCATTATTTCAGGCACAAAGAGGCACCTGAGTATAACCACCCGCGGTATTCTAGCTGGGATAACTTCCTCACACGAGTTTGCAACTGTTAAACTGTTGATTATATAAGGAATTACTAACAAGCCAAATGGCGTAACACTGGCTTTATTCTTATGGCCTATTTTCACTACATATATTTAACACTCAGTATTATCTGCAAATGAAGTGTCTATTATATTTATTATATTATTTGACTCATACACCTGGAAATAGGAGTTTTTACTGTAATAACAATTCAGATCTAATGTTCGTCATAGTTTCAGATATGATTAATATTGACATTGTTTATGCGGTAGTTGGGATTTAGCCCACTATCCAATGGCTGACCAAACAATTATTTCTGTAATTATTGCAAAGTTAGTAAGCCTCTTGAATCAATAATACAGGTGATATGCTCTTTTATAATATCTGGTTTTAGATTGAAAATGGAAGGTATTTTGTTAAATGGTATATGGTCTTGACAGACTGTTTGATTATGTTTTTTAATTTTCCCAATAAAAAGGACTATGTACTGCCGTTGCGTGGCGCGGGTCACGCACTGTCGCCATGTTAACGTATAGAAAGGCAGCATATAATAAAGTTTTAGTTTTTTGACCAGCTCACTTTTTTCATAAGTATTTCAAGTATTTTTGAAATTAATACTTGTTTACCGATGTTAGAAACTCATCTAAAAAGACAAAACAAACTCTGTCAAATTTTTTAGACAGAAGTTATGGATTTTTGATTAGAAAGTTTATTGAGATTTTTGTTTTAATGTACCAATATTTATTAAAACCATTTAGAGTTATTTGGAAATGTCCATTAATTGTATTAACATCAAAGACCTTATTAACAATCAGAGGACAGTACCTTGTACAAAGGTTTTTGACAGAAAGCTTTTGATTAATAATACATTAATTGTTGCTAAAATCATTTTTAGCTTAAAGCTTTAGATATTGCTTTAAATTTTAAAGCCAATTTTCACACAACATAACATGCCGTCTGTAACAAGTAGAAGTTAACTCCTGTAAGGATTTGATTTTCAAAAACATTAAAATACGAAGATCTTTTAAGTATTATACCCAGTCCCTTTGACTAACTGTATGGATTTGAACTTGGAGTTGGAAAATTATTTAAAATTCAGGATTCCTGCAAAATTTCAAAAATTGAGTAAAATATATGTCTTCACCCTAAGATATGTTCATGCCGATTGACCATCTTGTCTACTTTAAAATTAGGTATTTGTTTGACTTTACGTTGAAAAAATTTTTTTATTCAACAATTTAACAAGTCTGGCGATGTTTACAGAAGCTGAGTTTAGTCCATTATACAGTTGTCTGGTTTGTCAGGGGGGTAACAAATAGTAGCAAAGCTTAAAAAACAAAATTTAGTTAGCTATTAAGCTATAGTATAACATAGTTGTCTATTTCTTTACCTTTATTTTTTCAGGGTTGACATATTGTTTTGTTCTATATTAAATAAAGTATTAATGTGTATTACTCTATTTTAATAATAGGATGTGAGATACTCTACATTTGATAATAAAAAAAGCAACAAACAAAATCCCGTTTTTGAATTTTATTTAGTAGATTCAGGATCCGGATTAAATTCGATAATTAAGCTAATTTGATATATTTTTTAGATATTTTTTTTTTGCAATGGAACAATATTTTATAAAGCAATTTCTAAATTAATTCGGAAATGGGTCCATTTAATTGTATTAATATCAATGAATTCCTGCTTATTTATTACATCCGAGTGACAGTCCCCGTTGAAAAGTATTGTATTTATAACAAAGTAATTATTATTACTAATTAATTTGTTGTCATGAAAATGTTTTATAGCTGAAAGCAATATATATCAATTAAATTAGCCAGATCTTTAAAAAAACAAAACAACAACAATAAAAACAGTGGTCGTTCTGATTAAAATCAGTTGGCAGTTATGCACATGTAAGATGTCAAGATAGTTAAAATACGAAAAATTCATTTTAGTAATTATAAGCCCTTTAGTCTTCTGAATTTACTGTAATGGATTTGCCCAGCCTTGAATTTGGAACAATTCATTTAAGATTAAAGGGATTCCAGTGTCAAAATACAAAATTTGAGCTACCAACAGTATAGTCTGCAAGCCCTGCATGGTAAGAGTGGATGAATTGTGTACATGCAGTTTGACAACATGCTATAGAATTTAGCTACTGTAAATTTAGGTTATTTGTTTAAAACTTTAAACAGTAATAAAAAATTATTTTTAACTTCATCAATTCGTTAACAGTTTTCTGCGATATTTTCAGAAAGGTGAGTTTAGTGCCATTTGTACAGTCTGTTGCATTTAATGTCAGGGTTGGTAATAGACGAAGTACAAAAGGCTGTAAAAAAGACATAACATTTATTGTTTGCTGTAGTTAGAGCTATCTATTGTATGAAATGATTTGTCTATTGTGCTTTACTGATGTATGATGTTGTCTGCGAGGTTTGTTACATATTGTTTCCTGTTCGTATGCCATTCACAACAACGCATTAATGTCCAGCCTTATTACTCTCAATATCCTTCAAATGAATAGAGATTGGACATCACTGCTACATTTGTCTATCAATAATAGATGAGCTACAATAGATAAAATGCGGCAGTTATGATGAATATCTCACATTGGTAATGTCCAGATATCAGCTGATCAACTGCGGCTTATATATTCGCAATTAATGTAATGACTGGGCGAGCTTTTGATGCAATGATTATAGAAGTGTGTCAAGGGATTTCGTATGCATCCTTTGAGAGGTGGCAAACAATCAACACGCTTTCCAGTAGATAATAGGGAAAAGCCCGAGGCTTTTACATAGTTTAATGACATTGCAAAGTCAATTGTCTGAAAATAGAGTGATTTTTCCATTAATTTTGTAATTTTGTTATGGCTGATAATTTCAATTTGTGTAAAATTGCATTATGTTTCTAAACATAATTCAGTTTGACGATATTTTGCAATTTATACAATGTTTAGTAAATATTTAGATTATTTTGTGATCAAGGGGAGTAAATCCTGAAAGCATACTTGAAAACTGCTGAATCCAAATATGCCTTTAAGAGTTGTCTACCTTTATATAATACTAAAGAGAAAAAGTTAAGTTTGTGTACTTTGAAGTATTGCATGTTATTTGTTTGTTTTGTTTTGTTTTGTTTCTTTTAATTATTTAAAATAATTTGGAAGTTATGAGATAAAGGATGGTACAATATAAATGAGATGAAGATGTATTTATGGAATTGGACATGATTTAGACAGCTGTTCCATCATTCAAATCAATCATTTAGATATTTAGGTTTCTGTGTCTGCCAGAACAACGGAAGTATATGGTTACCACGGAAATCAGCCAGAAAATAGATGGTGTCGGCCAGGCTTCAGTAGCTGTACACAGGTTATTTGAGAAAGAGAATTGGCGCAATAATAACGAAAGAACCAGCTCTTTTAAGAGTTTGGCACTGCTTTGCAAAACAAGAAAAAAGAATAATTGTTATAAGTAAAAGTAGAACAACATCTTGTATAAGAAATGTTTATGCAAGTAAGGCTCAAGAATATTATTTGGTCTTCATTAGCAAACATTTTCTTAATTAAGACTGGGCTGTATCTTGTTTGGTGGTAGTTCAGCAAGTTTTACTAATTGATAGTTATGAAGGTTAAAGTAAAATAATTCCAAGTTTTATGTCATTGCTTCATATGGGAGATGGATTGAATTTGGGGATCAGCATAAAACATGTGAAACTAATTCACTACTAAGAAGAACATTTATTTTTCTCATTCGTATTCGACATAACAGATATTAATAATGATTCCTGATAAAGATAATTCCCTTTTAAAATACACATCACCACACCCTTGTAAAAAACATCATGTCTTGTATATTTTTTTGTTATTACATATCTTATATTTTTCTCAGACAATATACTTTACAGTTATATATAATAGAATAAAGATTGAACAAAAATTAAACCACAAAAAAACATAACGGTGTTAGTGTCACACACAACTTAAACTACAGCTACAACAGGAAAAATACTTCTGGCTGTTATCACAGTTTTTCAGTTAGCTTAGAAATTAATGAAGTTTTATATTAAGCAGCTTTTGAAAGGTCTTTTTTCTGGTAGCATTTAGGCCTGCTGGCTGCAGTTTTGACTATAAGCTGTGTGTGATATGTCGCCAGCTGCTTTAACCTAACTGTTAAAAGTTTCATCTGGAGGACTTGTAGGTTAGAGAAGCAGCCAAGCAAGGGTTTTGTCCTAAACCTAAGTTTATAGGTTCAGATTGTTGAAATTTGAGTCTTTTGGCTCAGTTCAATAAGATGAGCATTGGAAATTGATATCCAAGGGTCGCTGGTTCAACCTCGGACTAGACGAACTTTCTCTCTGACATTGAGTCAAATGATAATTTTTCTCTCATCGTTTATTCAGAAATCATGTGGGATAAGTAGTCTACTTGCCGAGAAATCGGTAATTACTGGTTAGTTATCTTGGAAAGCAGAAAAGATAGACTGAACACCGAGATGCCAAAACTAAGTTGATAATTACTTGATTTTTGTCCAGGAAAAGCAGGTTAGGTGGACTGAACACCGAGATCTGACAAAAACTGTGTTAAAATTGACTTTAAAATCAAAACAAACAAATAAAGGAAAAGTTGCAGTCAAATTTTCTTTTAAATATAATCAGCCTTAATTGTTCAGAGCTGTAAAAATTTATGAGACAATGCGATAATAAACATTGTGATGATTGTACTGAATCATGATTGTTATTGAGATTCGGTTGTGATTGAGGTTAGTAAGTTTGAAGCAGTAAAAAAAGCAGAAACAGCTCATTACTCAATGTAGGGTGTTCATAGTAATTGTATGGAATATTTCTGATATTGCCTTCGAGTGCATCATTCCCGCTATGTCATCATTCCCGCTCGGTGATTCACAAGAGACCTACAACTAAGATAGAAGAGTTCTCATTTTTACAGCATGCAGGGTATACTCCTGTGTCACACAAATTGAGGTAAAATGATGCTATCGCAGCTTGATTTGAGACAACCAAGGGGATTCAAGCCTGATTTATAAGGGAAATGTAGGACTACATTAAGTTCAAAGCTGTCTCTTACTTTATGAGAGTTCTTATTCTAGATTGATTAGAAATGGTGGAAAATATTGAGTATGTAACAGTGGTAGAGAAAGGACCGTCCATTGTCAAGCTGATACATTTCCTTTATCATTGCTAAGTTATTGCATCAATTATCTGTAAAGTTATTGCTTTTATTGTATATTAAATGGAAACCTTAAAGAATAAGTCAATAAATTGTGTTAGTTATATAAACGGAGATTGTTGAATTGCTGAGGTCGGCATTTATGAAGTTTAGCACTTTTGTGGCTTAAATAATACACTTGTATATCTTCCCATTAGCATCACTGTCATATTTACCTGTGATATCATTTAAGTCTCGCGTATATTTACTATTTGATCGAGCCTTTTACATGTATATTTACTGACGATATGGCCAACATTGTCTACCATTATAATGTAACTACATTGTTCGTAACTCATCATCTAATTGAAAAACAGTTTTTCTATTGCGACAACAATAGCTTATGTCAAAGTAATTTGCTATAGTATATTTTCGTGTCTAGGTTGTCTATAGATGATTATTTTCTGTATTGAAACCTTTATCGTATTATGGAATGTCACCGGAAAATCATGTCTCTCGTTGTGGCAATCAATAATTTATCAATAGACGGTATCAAAGCTAAGGTAGGTTTTCATCTGAACATGAAAGTGCACGTGGGGAACAATTGGGTGAAAGCTACAAGATTATAGCTGTGTGCACGTAATTCCGTGCTCAATTCTAATCACTTGTATTTATCGAGAAAACTTCCTTTGTAAAATGGCCTGATAAAATATCTGCTTGACCTGTATTCATTGGTTTGTCAGTGTTAAGCGTTTTCCAAGCAGACCTACAGATATAAACGTGCAATAAATATTGTAATTTTTACATGTTTTTTAATACTTTAAGATAAACATTTAAGACCAACTTTTTATAGTTTATAAGCAATAAATGATAGATATAAGAATTTTTATTAAAAAGGATATAAATCGTGGTAACTGCAGGTGGAAATGCAACATTTTGCGATCGAATACTTACTTTTATTTCTATTCAAAATGCATTTTATACCAAGATATGAATCTTATTTTGTACATTTATATCATCCTGTTTAAGTTTTATAATTGAATTAACTGAACATTGGCCATTACAATGTTTTGATATTAAATTAAAAGGGTATAATTATGTACAGTGTGTGAATTGTTAATTTCTTTACTCCACCAACCATTTGGTCATGTGGTTTTTGTAGCTCATGTTGAGGGATATATGAGATATAATCCTCAAAAAGTCATATGAGCTGCGTCATGACAAAACCAACATAGTGTGTTTGCGACCAGCATGGATCCAGACCAGCCTGAGCATTCGCTCAGTCTGATCAGGATCCATGCTGCTCGCTATCACGTTCTCTACTTGATATAGTGTTTGTAAACAAACAGCATGGATCCTGATCAGACTGCGCAGATGCGCAGGCTGGTCTTGATCCATGCTGTTCGCAAACCCACTATGTTGGTTTTGTCGTGACAAGGCTCATATATACTTTCACCTTAAATGCGGAATGTGTGTTTATATGTATAATGAGTTTATATAGTAGGGGGAACTTAAGAAAAATTGTCAATGTGCTGTTGTTCCCAGTATGTCAAGCAGGGTGGTCTGTTGCAAATATATGGTATGGTACAGTATGAATAATTTCATGATATATTTATATTTTGTAAAATAAAGTAATAATTTTGACCATTTAGTTTCATTAAATGAAAGGACAAATCATAATCTTCTCTTGAAAATGTTTAGAAAAATTCAGACAGTGAGATTTTATTATTAAAAAGATGGACTGGTATCTTTTAACAAGTATGTCTGGTGTCAATAATCAAATTATGCATTTTCGTTGGTGACATTTCTGCTATTTACAGTCTGTAACTGTTGAACTATATTCATGATAAGAAACTATACATGACTTGCTGCTGTATGCTGTAACAGATGAACTATTAAGGATAAGAAACTATACATGACTTGCTTCTGTATATTGTAACTGATGAACTATTTAGGATAAGAAACTATACATGACTTGCTACTGTATATTGTAACTGATGAACTATTTAGGATAAGAAACTATACATGACTTGCTGCTGTATGCTGTAACTGATGAACTATTTAGGATAAGAAACTATACATGACTTGCTGCTGTATGCTGTAACTGATGAACTATTTAGGATAAGAAAGTATTCATGACTTACTGCTCCATACTGTAACTGATGAACTATTAATGATAAGAAACTATCCATGACTTACTGTTGTATACTGTAACTTATGAACTATTTATGATAAGAAACTACTATATATTTTAACTGATAATCTGTTGATGATGACTTACTACTATATATTTTAACTGATAAACTATTGATGATAAAAAACTCAAAATCCATGACTTACTACTATATATTTTAACTGATAAACTATTGATGATAAGAAACTCAAAATCCATGACTTACTACTATATATTTTAACTGATGTACTATTGATGAAAAGAAACTATCCATGACATTATTATTTTTATGGTCATTGTATCTTGGTTTCATATTTAATATGAAGACTATTATTGCAGCACCTGTGACTGTATTACATGTTGTTCTAATGTATCAAGAGATTGTTGCAAGAAGGCGGTAACTTGTTCTTTATGTTCTGAGAGTTACGACGGTGAATCATTGAACTCTGGGAGAGTATCAATATGTTTGTAAACTGAAGCTTGTCAATACTGCCTTTTACAGAGGAGTTATGTGTTTTCATTATCTTTTACTCAATAAATTTTTCGTTCATTACCATGGCAACAGCTTCGCTTGTAAAGTATATTACTATTACAAGTGTTAAACATAGGCTATGATTAAAGCACATAATCGAACATTTCACCCTTAACGTGAAAAGCTTTTGAAAATAAAAAATGGTTGGTTATTTGTATTAAACATGTAAAAATATCTCGTATACATTCACATAAATCGCTTTTGTCAACATTCCGTGTGTTCATTTTAAACGTTTATTTCAGAGTAAATCACGCTTGTTCAAAAGATTATAAACTTTATTATAAAAATGATCATGTATGCTTTACGATGTAGCCGTAAATTAATCCTGTTTTATTATGGCTCACATTTGGTGAAAAAAAACTACCATAGCTTTTTGCGATATAACGTACTTAACGTATTCTATAATCTTTACCTTGTGAACTTCATATTTAAACTCTTAATGTGACTTTGTAAGAAAAAATTTGAATTCTTCCTAAAAAAAACGTATATAATTCAATATAAAATTAACATGAAAATATACATTTAAAGATATAATTATTGCCAGAATAAAAGATGTATGATTTTTTAAAAAAAACCATAAAGTGCACACTTGTATTTTACAGTAATAGTTGAAGTTATCAATAAACATAATTGCATTAAAAGGGAGATAATCATTAAGCAAGCTGTGTGCTGTGACCATAAACTTCACCTTTTTTGGTTGCTTTCATTTTCATCATTTCCATAATGCATTAATGGTAGCCGATTCTGCTTTTACGAGCAATTTATTTTGTGTGATTACATTCATTGAGTGGAGCAATGATAACCCTAGATAAACTTCAGTCAGCTATCACATTTTCCGAGTAATTAATCCGTCATGTGTTTATTAAATTGTCATTTCGGCTGCTGCCGGGGATTAACGATTTTACTGCTGCGTATGGGACAGCCTAGCTTGAAGTACAGTAAATGTAACATATGTGACACTGATGCATGTTGAAGTATAAATATAATAAGTATGAATGGGCAATGGGTTCGAAAAGAAAAAAAAGGATATCGGTAATGGTTCTTTAATGAGTCTCCAGTTATTTTCGCTTTTGGTTTATGTTTTATATTGCTCGGCATGACTTCTGTTCACATTGACAATATGGTGTAGCCAGGTTTTCTTTTTTTACTGTTTTTCCAGCATTGTTTTTGTAGAAACTATATACACTGATGTCTATTAATACATTATATCTGGCTCAATTGGTTCGTATTCTTTGGTATTTATGTCATAATCCTGCTGAAATTCTTAAATGTCCAGCTTCCAATTTTGTATAAATTTTATATTAAAACTTTTGGGACATCAAGTTAAAAAAATATCTTCAATCATTAAAGTTTGATCAGAACATGCATTTGAAAAAAAGAAGAAAAAATGGGGGGGGGGCAGGTTTTAAGACTCCCAAAATGTTTAGTAAGTTAATATGCCTACCAGTATGTCAAAGTTTCCCTATTTTTGATGAGCAGTAAATGAGAAAGCAATAAATTGCTGTTATAAAGAGTAGATAATTTAAAGGTTGACAATACAAGCAACAGAGGGTTGTATTGATTTCACTGTTGCATGCTATCCAATAGTGAATCTGTTAAAAAAATGTAGGGAAAAAATATCCCTCGGCATTCAATCCTCCCATAAAACAGGATTTTGAGCATTAGCTAACAGTAGCATATTTCATTTTTATATTCAGTAAACTGCGGCCAACTAGTTATAATTACACTGGCGGGTGATATCTGATTTATTTTTATATAGTTTTGTGGGCTATACAGGTATATATATATTATATAGTGTAGGACATAGCTGAGTGATTCAGTGTACACTGTAAGGCTATAATCTTCCAATGGGAAAGTAAATCGTACTGTTCAACTGTGATACATACATATCGACTACTCTCAATACTTAGTCTACACGTTGGTAACTAAGGACAGTACAGCTTTATAGCTAATATCTCTTTCTCCTTTTTTTTTCCTTCCCTTTTTTTCTGTGTGTGCCTGTGTGTGTATTTTTCTGCGACTGTAACACTTCTTAAACTTCAGTTTAACAGGACTTTATTTCAATTCTGGATCATGTAAGTACACTGCTTTAATTTTAATTTTACGTAATTTTTTAAATATTTAAATCACCGATAGTATTTTATATCGTAGTATGAACATGTGCCCCTCCCATTCGATTCAATGTATGACAATTGTTATCGAGGGTATGCACACCCACCCACACTATTTCTGATTATACGTGATGATAATTTTGAAATATTTACCAGAGTCGTGATGATGTTGTTTAAATCTCTCCACAAATTGATGTATCAGTAACATGATTAGCACATGATGTTAAGTTAGAAAGATATTTAAACTAACAGGTATTTAATTTGTTACAAGATCACACAGTTTATAAAAGGAAAGATAGAAAATAAATATCGTTTTCTATGACACTGAGATAATACCGAGTGCATAAATGCGAAATGAGTCAGATATTGTGAGGGACTAATTTTTTTTGTAAAGAAAATATTCTGATTGATTTAAGTGTTTGTATTCATGAGCTTGGGAATTTTCTTAAGTTATATTTTTTTTTTTTATGCATAATATTTACGAAAAAATGTTCTTATTCTACTTTATTTTGTGTAGAAGTTAACGTTCCTCAGTGTGCTATACGTTAATATGAAATCAGATATAATTTCCTACAACTGTTTACAGCTGATAAGCCAAAGTCTGGCTTGTGTATGTTCTTGTGCATTAAAGCTTGCAGCTTTGTGAATCAGTTCTGACATTTTGTTGTTATTTGTTGAGATTAAGAAATCTACCGACTGCACTTATACTGTAGTGCACAGCTCTTTTGTAAATAATTTTATACAAGAGACAGGAATGTTATAATGCATGTTTTGAGGTTTAGCTTATGTAAAGTTTTGCATCTTTTTGTTGTAGTATTTTATATAAAAAAAAAATGGCATATTTAAAAGGCCTATATCTTTTTAAGAAATGATCGTTTTAAGTACACTACTTTTGTTGTAATTTTGATCATGATGAATAGTCAGTCAATAGTTGTCATTATATTTGACCTGTTCAAAATGTGTTTTATCTGTTTAAGAAAATGCTATTTCGATGTTGTTGTTTACCCAATCATGCGTTAACAAGATTTTCCAACTAATATATTTGTAGTGTCATGTAAGTTGAAAGAGCTAGTCAATCTGGGGACGGTGTTCATAAGTGTGCATAATGGCCGTAAAGTGTTTGATCAATTGTTCAAATTAATAAATGATGTCCTTCGGTCTCATTTAATGGGCAGAAACAAATAAAATAACCCTTAATGGAATGTGTCTGATTAAAAGGCCATTTTATAGCTGGTGGTACAGGCAACAAGTCATAAAAAATATATTTCTTACCAGGAAGAGCTCTGTGGGTGTCTGTTATACTGTGCATTTTTGATGATGATGATGATGATTGCTATGATGATTTTTGTTTTGTGTTTGGTGATAAATGTTATTTTTAAAACTATCCGGTCATGATGATAATGATTATGATGAAGAAAGATGATGCTTGTAGCAGCTGATAATGATGATGATAATGATGATGACAGTGATGATGGTTGTGGTGATGATGATGATGATGATGATGGTGATGATAATGATGATGATAATGATGATGATGATGGTTTTAAAATGATATATAAAGCATATAATATTATATTTCACCATCATTCGAAGCATTAAAATAAATGTTTACATTTCGTGTCAAGATTTAGTACATCTTAAAAAATATTTTTCTCATCATGAACATCTTGTTTTCTCACGAAAATGTGGTAATGCAAATTAGATTAAGTCGAGAAATAAATTAATTTAGCATTTTAAACAAGATAAAGAATATTTACTAAAAGTTTTATAAAAAGACGGTATGAATGTGATTAAATTATTGATTGAGGTAAATGAGAATTGGAGAAGAATGTAATGCGAAATCGGATTTCTCAATTTTAAATTAGAAAGAAACATTATAGCCAGTGGAATGACAAAGACAGTTTTATGCAATAAACCTGTAGTTAGCACTTGTGTCAGGAGAATTAATTTATTTCTTGGAAAACATATCCCTGAAAGAAAATCTACGAAAAAAAAGACAATCACTTCTTGATCATGTAGGAGAATTATATCGCTCTGTGATATTTTAAAAGACACTTGATTAAAAAGACTGGCATTAAAAAAAAAAATTATCTCGAGAGACGAAATTAATATTTTTAGAATGTTGTAATAATTTAGTAATAATATGGTCTTTTCTAAATTGCTTTGTGAAGTGTTGCATCATGTTTGTGATGATATACTTTACGAGAATAAAATATTCATGCTTTGTATCCCTGTAGAATAAGCGACATTCACGTGCCTTTAACATCAAAGAAAAAACGTTGCCACATATATTTCTATGTTAACGAGCTTTCTAGGAATGAAATATACGCTTTATTAAGTATTTCTTCAGAATGGACATCACCTTAATGAGGCTGACTGCAAAGTACCTGGTAGTTTTGCCTTTAATTAAGAGACTTTTGTCATTTATATGCTATGTAGCGATTTAAGCAAATGTTAATGAAGGCATTTCGATATTGATACTGAATGTATTACGCTATTGATGATTGGTGATGTAACATTGATATATGCTTTACAAGCAGGCGAGTTTAATCATCAAAAGGAATCGAACTGCCTCCATTAGGTCTTGTACAAGCATTTTATCGGGAACATAATTCAAAATTCTGTTTGAAGTTTTCAGGTGATATGCTTTAAATAATGGGCAGCATGTTTAAACAAAGCGTTATACTTTCGGTATATTTCTACGTAGGCATGTAATTTATTTGCGTGTGAAATTTTCAAATTCTGATTTATTTACAGTGTTATCTTTAGTTACAGTATTATAAATATTATTATATGATAATGATGTGCAGTCACACCGATAGAATCTTTATCTGACAAAATTAAAATACGGGGATTAAAAAAAGAAATAGTAAAAGCTTTAAAGCTGCCTCGAAATTTAATTAATTTTTTTGTTCACTCACTCAATCGATGATAAGACCCGAGTGACTTTAAAACTAGGACGTCATTAATTGTGAAATATCAATTTTGATGAACTAGGATGTAAAATTCCCCTATTGTTAAAGGAATGTGTTAAACTTTTAAGATATTTTCAAACTGTATAATGAGTCAGTCAGTCGGTGATGAGGTCTCAAACCACAAAATGCACGCATAATTCTTACAGATCCCGGATACTCCTAACCTCTGTAGCTGTAGGGTAATTTAGTGATTTATTGTGCAAAATCAAGGTTTTTAATATGATGATTTCATAATCCAGTGTATACAGTATAATAAACATTATGTCATAACTTTTATCAGTTGTCATTTCTGCTTCAGAAAATATATCTATGATTACTTTTGTCTAATGTAGTTTAATTTTTTGAAACACAGTCACTCAAATTATGGATGGCTGTTTTATCAACTTGATTAACATTTAAAGTTATTCTTTGTTGAGATAACTGTTAGGTTTTCCAAGTTTGAGATATTCATGTATATAAGAAGTAAAAAATAACACTGTCTGTCAATCAGTGCATCTGTCCAAGAAGTCTGCAGGCATTTTTAATCACAAACCTTGATGAGAATTCCCCAGTTTTAGAAATTTTGCATTTATCTTGGGAAGTTGTGGCCCTTGGATGATGTAAAGTATGCTTTTGATTCAAGATTGCTCTTAACTGGAATATTTTATTGGCAATCATTTGGTATTTATATAATAGCTTAGAACCAATAAAAGGAAAAGGTAAAAAAAAAAAAGAAAGGAAAAAAAACAACTAAAAAAAGTGCAGTTACAAATTCAAATTTGCATTATATGACATTTACTTAAACCAACATAAAAACAGTAATATATTTAAAGAAACACGAATTGGTATCTGTAAAACTTCACTGATCTTTTGTTTTAAGCAAATGTCATTAATAATTCATTGTAAACATTTACAGTTTTGCCCATTAGTGGGAATTGTTTCTGGTCATGAAGATAGTGCTGTTGTTTTTGTTGTTTTGCGAGTTATTTAGAAATTTTTTAGTGTGGTGTGTTGTTTCCACAAGAAAATGATCTACGAAATTTTCATGTTTACTGTTTAGCGAGATGCGTTTGGAAAAGAATTGAGTCATTCTCTGGCAATGTTTATAACTAATAAGAATCATTTCATCCTGTTTCTTGTAAATACATTAAGATACTATCCAAGAAATTGCCTCAGTTAAGAGTTAGCCTCGAGGCTTTCCAAGGCTCTCGGCTCTCGGTTTAAGTGAATAGTTGAGATACAGTCTGTGATAATGATGATAAGCTTCGTTTGAGCTCACTGATTTGAGCTTGTGCCCAGTCTACTGATGGATGTGTAATAGTTAATTATTTACGTTTTGCTAGATTAGAAATATTAGCAATTTGACTGCCACCAGTTGTTCCGAAGGCCAGCTGCCTTACCACCTGACTTATCACAAGGTCAGTCCGGTCAATTGGTCAAGCACTCAGCTGTTAGAAGATGCTTATATACTTATCATTGTGACTCGAGCTTTGAATCCTAAGTATTACAGATCATTTAAAGGTATGACAAAGGCTCATTTCCGCACTGCCTAAGCCTGTTAACTACCAGAACTGGTTTCATGGACACTTGTTACATACATTTCTAATTTTTCTGAAGAAAATGTAAGAAGTAAATGATGTTTTATTGTTGATTTTTTATCAAATGTTGAAAAGAAAACACTAGGTGTGTGCAGTAGGAAGCTTCTTGATGAAGACAGCTGTCAAGTGGGCAGTCTAGGAGAATAATCTGTTTACCTCCGATATAGGGCAGGTGTTAATTGATGCCGTACTTTTGATAGATGTTAAGAGTTTACCTATGTCAGGTTTCTGCCATGTTTTCTGTTTGTATAAAATCTTTTTTACCTTCCTTGATATCAAGTTAAGTGCTAGAAATATTTGAGGTATTTCTTTATGTTTGAAGAACCACTGACTCCCCATTATAACCTTTATAACTAAGTTACTTAATTAAGTAAGCAAAAGTACTAATGTCTTTGACACCAAGTAAATGTGTGTTATTAACAATTCAAGGCTCTTGAGAAAAGATTTGATGTATTCTTCGCTTGTTTTTACACCAATGGACACAATTCTTTTATTATTGTAATGTTTTTGTTAGAGATTTACTCAACATTGTTGTTTTAAGCTCTTTGTATTAACAAAATGTTTTACATTAGATTTTGAACGTGTCAGCTAGATCTCATTGTAATCATTTTTCCTTACATTATTGCCAGACAAGAGCTATTATATAATGTAAAATGGATATTAGCAAGAAAATTATTCTGGTCTATATAATGATTGGTCAGTATCACAAATTGCTACTTGAATAGTTAAGAAATACATCAGTGAGATGGCTTAATGGTTGAGTAAATCCCCAAATGTTCTTAGAAAGTAAAACTATGTCTTTAAAGTGCTGTTGGAAGGCAATTTTTGAATAAGCTTGACCCAATTGTTGGACATTCAAATACTGTCAAATTCAATAGCTATTTAATCTTGTATAACAACAATACAACAGTCTAAAGAAATTTAAGAAATTGTTCTTAGACTTAACAGACATTATATACAAGGTTTAATTTTCTTTATTTTTTTATGTAAAACGTTTCTAGTGACTAAAAGCTTGACAGAGGAAAACAGATATGCTAGACTGAAGAATGTGAGAAAGTCTTCCACGGAAAATTGGCATGGGACACAAAGTCCATTTCGGATATTGTGGCTTCTAGTCACTTTGAGATGGAAAATTCATCTCTAGGGTAAAACATATAAGGATTAAAAAGCATTTTGAAATGCGACCAGATTACTATTTCTGTCATATAGAATAAGGGAATTGGTTTTTAGCTGTAAGAGTAATGTCAACAGTAATACATCACAAGTGATTCTTATCACTAAATTTTCTCTACAATTTCTGCTCCCTCAAGTCAACATTTGGAGTGCTTTTGCGGAAAAACAATGGCGACAGAATTATTTTTTTTGTCAATGTGTGCATGTTCCAGCTAGTTTTGTTTGTGAATTTTTTTCTTCTTTTCATCAAATGCTTTCTTTAAATTCAGAGCAGGTTCATAGGAGATTTTTTTCATTGATTTGGTTCTTAGATTGTTAAAGATTGAAAATAATTTTGGCTCGCATTTGGATAAAAATGTTGGTAGGAGACGGACAGAATTAAATTTAGGTTTTCTCAATTTAGACTGGTACTTGCGTAACCCTTTTGCTGCCAGAAAAAATGTAGCTCCAAAAGAAAGGCAGTCCAGGTGCCTGTTTTGGAACAAATAAAAGCAAAATACAACCCAATCTTGATCCTTAAAGTGCGGAAATTCCTAAATGCATTTGCCCTATTTTGAAATTGGAATTGTGCAAAGTTTAAGGAATTTAAATGTCTAAATACAAATTTGAGTTGCCAACAATATAGAGCCTGGCCAGACTGCTTATTTGTGGCAAAAAGTTAGCAAAAAGATAACAAAAGCAGATCAATTTCGGTTTCAGCAGGTTAGGGGTTAATTAAAGTAATTAAACAATTTTTTTTAGCCACAATTGGTAACAGAATTGAGACTGCCACATAGCATGACAATCATTGGCTTCATGTTAAATAGTTATAACTGGTATCAAATTTAGAAAGAGATACAGCCATTATACAACATGCCCTTGAATTATTTAAGGTTAATATTGATTAGTTGAAGGCATCAGCTTAATGCAATTATGAATTATTGAAACAAGTTACGGTTTATGATTTTAGAGAATGCTGAAACATTTGTGTGACTGCATGCGTGGCCGGGGTCCACTGCACTATTGATCTTGTTGAAAGCTTGTTAACAAATTATTTTATGTGAATTGGGGCCTAGCTTGTTTTTACAAAAGAAAGGCAGAACAGAACTTAGTCTCAACATGTTGAGTTTCATAAAAATATTCATTTCCATATAAATGATAATGTTAACTACAGAAGTAAATTTTATCGGGAAGTTATTTCAGTTCAGCCTATTTTCTCAAATTGTACGACCTTGAATTTGGACCGAATGACTGAATTAGAATGATCCTTAGCTGATGTGACTTGACTGGCGAGTCTTAATTTATATGCCCGAAGTAAATTAGAGAGAGGAAATATAGCCGTTAAGTTGACATCGTTTTAAAAATACATATAAATGCTGATAAAGGTTCGATAGAAATGAAACCTCAACCAACTCTGGTGTTGACATGTTGTACTTCTCTGTTTTCCTCTTATTTTTAAAAATACTTAAGTTAAAATGTCAGTTTTTGAAGAACACATTTTGATAAAAAAAAAAAGAAAAAAGAAAGAAATAAAGTCGCTGACAACACCCAAGCAATTGAAAGTGACATATATTGTTATTTAAGCTACTTGGACTAAGCGGTTCGTGTTCTAATGTATCACAATGATTCTTTCTTAATGCAATTAGACGGGAGAAAAACTAATTTCGACTAGACCAAGAAATCGAGGATAGTAAAAAAGCTGATTAACTTTCATTATAGAATTGCATGTGATGGTATCATATTCACACAGAAGTTAGCTAGATTGCCTACTGATATTTGGCTCGATGGTAATACAGTACTGGGATAATTGTTCCAGATAACAGACCACTCTGTTCCTAATCACCAACGATAGCCCTTTAACTAGTCAATATAAATTCGCCCATGAACTCATTTAGATGGTTTACTTTGATTTAATAGCAAGTTTGACTATTAATAATGCATATTGTTGTGGATGCTGTAACAAATCGTCCAGTCTTATGTGAGTATTTTGTAAAACAGACTTATGTTTATAGGATGTACTACAGTAAAAACAATATGTCTTTATTTGTATGTAGGTTATGTCACAGTAACTCATTGATTGATATCGCTTTCTGTTTTGGTATTCATGGCCATTCATTCTCTGCGAGTATTTATATAGTGTAGTGGATACATTCTGTTTCTGTGGAAACTTGGTTAGTGTCATCCTCATTTTTATAGACATTAATGTACTGGTCAGATTCTGGTTTAGGTATGGGTGTTATATATGAATGGGGGAATTCTGCTATAGCCAATACCAGGGGACATGAGTGGTGAGATTACATTAACCAAATTACCATACCAACTATAAACTATATTTAACTATAAACCGTGATCAAGGTCAACGAAACTGGCTGCAACATTTTCAATTTTGCCATGGCTTTTAAAGATTTCGAACATCTTGACTTTTTCTCCGAGTTTTGCGTAATGTTGCATCTTCACTATTAGCTGAGCAGTAATTTGTTACTTAGATGACACTTTTTATTGGGACACTATCTAAGTTACATGATACATATGGAGTACAAAAAGCAAATAATGCACAAAAATGTGTTATAGTAAACATGGACAAACATTCTGAAAATCACCATAATAACTTTTCTTTGGGTAAAGTAACATTAAGTGAAACAAAGTACATGAAGTTAAACAACAGTTGAAGTTGAAAATGGCTGATAGATCAAACAATATATATCGATCGTTTCACTCACTCAGCTTACGTTATTATAACCGCTATTATAACCGGCATCAATTATTGTAAGATATCAGGCTATATCAAGCTGCTTACGTAATTATTTTTATTTCTGATTGTTAATGGTAGGCCTCTGTTATGTTTACCACTGACATCAGATTCTCTTTGACCAAATATTTTAAGATTCTTGGAAGCCTACCTTTCAAACAGAGCTACTTTCCTTTGACTTTCTACCTTTTCTGCTTTGATTGAAGTATGCTGTTGTTTACATGAAGTGTTTACAATACTGGTGTACTTTTGTTTACCGAGGCTGACATTGTTTATGTTTGCTACCGTTTCTTTTTCAACAGAGATGGTGTACATGCTGCTGAGATCTTATATATATATTATACAGTACAGAAACCGTTATAAATTTGCTTGGACTGGTTCCTCACTTGAATATAAACATTACTTTTCTAGAATGAAGTTGATGTTTTTATAAATGGTGTGTATGGAAGGCATCTGGGAGTGATGTTGAAAACAGAATGATACTGTTCTAAATTACAGGAGTTTTTGATTGAGGTTGGGCACCACAGATTACTGCTATCTGAAAAGATGATCAGTTGTGGCAATTTCTTTTTAAGAGAATTGAATAGGAAAAGCTATTGGTAGAAAAGCTTTTGATACAGCAATCAAAATTCAGGATTATTTTATATAACAGGAAATCTCAGTATTTTAGGAATGTTATTTTTTACAGTATTTTTCTTCCACCCCCCACCAAAAGAATTGTTTTTTTTTTCTCTTAACTTGCTTAATTTCTTTAATGAACTTGCCCAAATTTCATTTTTTGGGACTGTCCATTATCAATTTAAGGTATGTCAAGGTGAAAATTTTAAGTGATATATAATATGGTCTGTTAATTGATAGTATAGAAGCTGGTCAGGCTCCACAGATTTACAGCCTTGCTGTCTCCCTGATAATTGGTTGCAATTGCTAATCACTTTCTATTCACCAGCAGGGAAAGGGTGCTAATAATTATTTAATTTGAGCATACCTTGTTCTTTAAAGGGTGTTATTTAATTTGAGTGTCTGTACCATAATAATGATTATTAGATTTAATTATTTATTCAGTCTTTATAATTTAGTCTCTCTATTTTTGTTAGATCATTAGCCCTTGCCATCGATTTATCTAAGTCAGTCTAGCGGAAAATTAAGAGAAAGGAGCTACTTGATGTAAGCCCACGTTTATGACCAATTTAACAGGTTTCATAATTCCAATAAATTTTGTTCTCATATAATAACATTTATGATAGGAAAATTTGTGTTTTAGTATTGTCTGAAGTCAATCATTTTTACTTGATTTATATATTCAGTAACTTTTGTAATGTGAGAAAGTTTTAACAAAACTGTAATTGATCAGTCACCATAGATTTCATTTTGTTTCTGGTTGGGCAGCTTGTGTAAATGAGTATAACACTTTCTAATCCCCTGCTAGTGATTGAAAAATCAACAGAATGTGGAAATACTGATGTTAAATCAATAGTGAATAGTTTAACATCAATAGTGAATAGTAGTGAATAGTAGTAGTACTTTTATTTCCGTATTGGCTGGCATGTTAGTATTTTTTTCTTTACGCTGAAATCTAATGAGAATTGGTGAAAAATTAGAACTCAAGGTACATCAGTAGAGCATGTTAAACAGTGTACACTCGCTGGGATTGTATGTGCTGGTGTGAATAACAGAAGCTAAAATAGTCGGATTGAAGTTGTACCATGGAAATAATTATTGGCCTGGAATGTTAATAATTACAGTGTTATTGGCGGCATTTGATGTAGATTTTCTTCACAGACTTTTATCGAAAATACTGTTGCAACATTTTTACATAAAGTTCAGCGTGGCATTCCAGGATTTTTGTACATAGTAGGAATATTAATGAAAGAATTGCAAGTACTGAGAACGGATCTAAATTGCGAGGGAGATATATTGGGTAATTGTGAAAAAGGATTTATTAACTAATCTAAAGGTAAAACATTTTTTTTACCAGGAATAGTTGATGAGTTGTTGAGCTTGATGTAAATGATAAAATTATGACACTTAAAGTGATATATAATATGGTCTGTTAATTGATAGTATAGAAGCTGGTCAGGCTCCACAGATTTACAGCCTTGCTGTCTCCCTGATAATTGGTTGCAATTGCTAATCACTTTCGATTCACCAGCAGGGTTAGGGTGTTAATAATTATTTAATTTGAGCATACCTTGTTCTTTAAAGGGTGTTATTTAATTTGAGTGTCTGTACCACAATAATGATTATTAGATTTAATTATTCAGTCTTTATAATTTAGTTTCTCTATTTTTGTTAGATCATTAGCCCTTGCCATCGATTTATCTAAGTCAGTCTAGCGGAAAATTAAGAGAAAGGAGCTACTTGATGTTAGCCCACGTTTATGACCAATTTAACAGGTTTCATAATTCCAATAAATTTTGTTCTCGTACAATAACATTTATGATAGGAAAATTTGTATTTTAGTATTTTCTGAAGTCAATCATTTTTACTTGATTTATATATATAGTAACTTTTGTAATGTGAGAAAGTTTTAACAAAACTGTAATTGATCAATCACCATAGATTTCATTTTGTTTCTGGTTGGGCAGCTTGTGTAAATGAGTATAACACTTTCTAATCCCCAGCTAGTGATTGAAAAATCAACAGAATGTGGCAAAACTGATGTTAAATCAATAGTGAATAGTTTAACATCAATAGTGAATAGTAGTGAATAGTTGTACTTTTATTTCCGTATTGGCTGGCATGTTAGTATTTTTTTCTTTACGCTGAAATCTAATGAGAATTGGTGAAAAATTAGAACTCAAGGTACATCAGTAGAGCATGTTAAACAGTGTACACTCGCTAGGATTGTATGTGCTGGTGTGAATAACAGACGCTAAAATCGTTGGATTGAAGTTGTACCATGGAAATAATTATTGGCGTGGAATGTTAATAATTACAGTGTTATTGGCGGCATTTGATGTAGATTTTCTTCACAGACTTTTATCGAAAATACTGTTGCAACATTTTTACATAAAGTTCAGCGTGGCATTCCAGGATTTTTGTACATAGTAGGAATATTAATGAAAGAATTGCAAGTACTGAGAACGGATCTAAATTGCGAGGGAGATATATTGGGTAATTGTGAAAAAGGATTTATTACTAATCTAAAGGTAAAACATTTTTTTACCAGGAATAGTTGATGAGTTGTTAAGCTTGATGTAAATGATAAAATTATGACACTTAATATAATTTAATGAAATTAAGAACAAGTTGTTGTAGTAAAATTAGTATGGGGAAGATTGTGAATAGAAAAATATCTTTCTTAATTGAATAGAGTAATGATTACGTGAAAATGTTAAATGGAGGAAAAAACCCGCAATAAAATAATTTGTTATTATTTTTGTATGTTTGAGTATAGAAGAAAATTGTTGTTGAAGTTTTTGTTCGAAAATTCTGTTTTGGCTTCCATGTCATTGTTAATGGTGAAAAATGAAAGATTAGCACGGCCTTCCGCATCTTGTAGTTTAGTGATGTGATTAATCATTGTTCTTGTGAATCAGAATGTAGGTCTTATCATAGGGGGAGGTGAACTTGACAGAATTTATCTTCTTCCCTGTCAGCTATTATGTCTCAAACTTCTGCTAGTGCTGTTAGGTGAGGAAGTTACTGTGTTGTCTGCTTTTTTGTCCGTCTGCTCATGCACATGTCTGTTTTCATTCATTATCAGCATGATTAAAAGATAATTATTTAAAAAATCATTCAACATTAGCACATACATATAACATACATCTAATTTTGTCCTTCTGCTCAAATTTCCATCTTCCTACATGCCCGTCTGCTACTTGTATGTCTGTCTGCTGTAACTTATGCGTCTGCTCACTCTGCTGCATTATTTTCCATCTTCTTAAATGTCCGTTTGTCCATCTGCTGTTACTTTTTTGTCTGTTGTTTCTTGTATTGTCTGTCTGCTGTTTACATGTCTTTCTGTTATTTACATGTATTTCTGCTATTTACATTACTATTGTCTTTTTGCTGCTCACATTCATCTGCTGCTTACAAGTCCATCTGCTATTTACATGTCTTTATAATTCTTACTTGTCTGTCTGTCTGTAGCTTTCATATGCAATGTTTACATATACATATGTTTACATGTCCATCTATTCACAATCATGTCCATCTGCACTGTTTACATGTCCATCTGCACTGCACTTGTCTCGCTGTTTCCTTGACCATATTGCTTACATGTTCTTGTGTCCATTTTTTCATTTGTGTGTCCATCTGTACATTCTTTAAATGCTCTACAAATAATAAATCATAATGTTCTCATGATAAACTGTGTCTTAATTATACTGATGTTGTTACTTAAAGCTTCTGAAAGTTCAAAGTTTTTGCTATGAACAGGATGTTAAAGATTGTTCTCAGATGTATCAAATGTGCTTTTTGAAGGATTTGAAAAGATAAACAAAAACATAGGAATGATTTATCAGATGGGTAACTAAAAGTAGTTATAAAGCTAATTCTAGGGTATTTCATTTCATGTAGATTCTGTTTACAAATTTGGATGTTGATTAAATCTATATTATGATATTGAATATACATTTTCAGTGAAGAACCTTTTTAAAAATGATCTTAAACTTTGATTGTAATGTATAACAACAATTATTTCTTTCTATACTTTAATATTATATTCAACATTTATTTGTATGGATATTTTGTATAGAGATGTTTTTTTGATACGGATATTTTGTTCCGACATTTTCCTTATTCTCTTGAATACATTGATTATTCCGGTGCTTTGAGCAAATCTCCCTGATTGATGGCAGAAATGCAAATGCATTTGGTTGTAGGAAAGCATAGTTGATTATAGCTGTCTCAAACTGGATCACTTGTTGACTAGGACACAAATATTGGTCGATTTTTTTAATATCAAGTCTTTTATATTTATGTTGCTATACGACACGTAATAACTTCAATGAAATTTTAAGGAAACATTTTTGAATGAAAGATGGTAGAATTTCCAATATTGCTTTTTTATCCAATTATTTTGTCTTAAAAAGTGAAAGAATATGATGTATGTGTCTATTCTAATAAACTTGCATTTAAAAAAAAAAGAGAGGGAGAGAAAAAAAAACCGATGCTGTCAAATAGATATTTCTTAAGATGAATGTAGGGGAAAATATAAAGCACAAACTTTCTTCAGAAAGGTCACAGTTGAAAGGATTGGGGATATGGAGACTTGATTGCAATAGCAGAGTACAAGAACAGTAATTCTATTTATCTGACGCTTTTTAACCTTTAACCTGTGCTAGTGAAATGAATTCCAGAGCAAGGTCATTGAGGATACTTGTTTGAATTTCTGAAAATATGCCTGAATTTTATTTTTAAGAATTTTTCCTCAAAACTCATATAAAGCTTGAAATTGGAGAAATGAAAAGAAATTTGAAAAACGAGTTATTGCACTATTACTAACAAAGGTGAAAGTTGTAATTTTTCAATGTTTTATGGTTTTAGAAATATAAGTTGTGTTTTAGAAAGAATAAATCTTGGAATGTGGAGTAGAACTCTTTGTTTTTGTTCCTCAGTAGACAACATTACCATCATAAGACACCTTATCTTAACAATTTGCACTTCAACAGATGTGAATAGATCTGAGATTATACAGTAGTGCACTCTCAAACTTTCACTACATGCCAAAATACGAGTGTGTTTTCGGAGAAGAAAAATCTGCTGCTTTGAAAGAAAATATCTGCACTTTTATATATAGACAGCCTTTGTTGTTTGCCCGCGTGTAATCAATTAATGAACTTGATGTATGGTGTATTGTGTGGCGAAACATTTTTATTTCGAATAAATGGTACGTTTTTGTGGTGTGGTTAATAAGGCGCAGGTTCGGGACAAAAGCTCGGGTTGCAAGGGTCGTTCCGGTGCGAGGCCTTGAACACACTGTGAACATAAATAATCGCTTAATTATTCGTTCAATATTTGATAGGGATGAAATGGAAAATGGATTGTTTTTATCGATTTTGATATTTTAGAAATATAAATGACATGCATAAAAGGGCATTGTTTATTCTTACATGAGATTGTGGTTTCATTGTGATACTTTCCTTACAGTCTCTCGAGTGAAATTAATAAAGTTTCAGTATTCATTTTCTAGCCTAGATTAGATTTTCGTGTGCTAGTGTTTCTGTGTTTATTCAATAGTTAAAAAGGCAATATTTCAAAATGGTCCCAGGTGATGTTAAATAGAGTGTCAGGTTATAGTTAATTTGAGTCATAATTGTATAGTACGTTCTCACTGAGCCAGTATCTAATGATACATCTATATAATGGGAATGGGTGACTGGTATATACAAACAAATTTCTAGCTTTTTTGACTGATAAATTTGGATAAAATTGTTTACGATTTTGAAGTCATCATATTTTTCTATTTTTGTTTTGTTTTTGCTTTCAATGATAAGTGAAGCCTTGGGGAATAAGTGAACAATGTTGATTGAAACTTGAATAGGGGAGAAAAAGTATGAACAAAATGTTTTGTTTTGTTAGAAAATTAAGATCCATTAAAACGAGTTGGACAGTTATAGCTGATATTTTCGGCTATTTTAACAGTTAGAACTGTGTTGTATGATGAAACATACACTGTACCACATTGTCATCAACGTAACAGTAGTTCATGCATATAGTAATTATTATAATGTATTTTGTTGGTTATTTAACAATTAACCAGGTTATATTGTCGAAACATGTTGTTGGGAATGAGTAAATGTGTAGTCAACAATATATGTGTAGGTTTGTTAATAATAGCCTATATGAGCCATGTCACGACAAAACCAACATAGTGGGTTTGCGACCAGCATGGATCCAGACCAGCCTGCACGTCAGTGCAGTCTGATCAGGATCCATGCTGTTCGCTATCAGTTCTCTACTTGTAATAGAGTTGGTAAGCGAACAGCATGGATCCTGATCAGACTGAGCGGATGCGCAGTCTGGTCTGGATCCATGCTGGTCGCAAACGCACTATGTTGGTTTTGTTGTGACGCGGCTCATATGTGTTATGAACGATGATTTAATGTGTTCTATATGTGTTATGAATGATGATTTAATGTGTTTTATTTATATTTTCAGCGAGGCTCAGACGAACTCATGTCTCACAGTCCAATGGTTACGACAAATGGTACAGGGCTCAGTCCCTCACAGAATGAAGTCAATGATGCCAAAAAGGTAACACTATAGATACATTATTGCTTCATTGGGATGGAGGATATACATTGTAGGTCCTTCCATGTTATTTACGGTTATATATGTGTAGCCCTACTAACGTGTAACATTATTTATGTGTAGCGTTTAATCTACGTAATTTATGATAGTGGCTTCCCAGGCTGGCAGCAATGTTCATGCAATTTTGACTACATACTAAAATTGTTTGAGGCCCAGTTTTATTATTTTGATATTGAATGCCCTTAATCTCATATTGGGCAGTTCCAAAATGAAAAGTATGACAAGTCCATTTCACAAAATCAGGGTGGTCTTCTAAGTAATACAAAGTGGTTTTATGTTAAATGATGAATAAGAGCCTGGTGAATGGGATGTCACTATGTTACCCAGTAAAGCATTTTAGATGGCCTTCTTTGAAGCACCTATGCCAATTTGAAGAATCAGAATTTTTTTTGCTGAAAAACAAAGTTTGAAAAGTAAAAAATAAATCATCTTGCTTAGAAGCTGATTGTCATAAGGTTTTTGATACTGATACAGCAATGCCGACTTCATTAGTATTATAGGTGTGATAGGTTCAGTGCCAGGGAATGATGGCTCAGAATGTCAAGCATGCCTGTGGTTTGGGCTATAACACTGGTATAAACATTCTAAAACTAACAAAATGTCAAATAATATCAGTAGGAAGTTATGAAGAAATTAGCGGCATGTCATACTAGCTAAATATCGATGAGCGTAGTAATGATAGACGTAAATGTACAAATGTACGTGTTTAGTAGATAATGATAGTCAGTGTCCGAGGCGTTAACCGTACATTACATTGTTTCCTATCCTGTGAGAACCTTTATGTGCATTAAATGAACGCTGTTACTTGTCAACTTTACTTGTTACTGTGTGAACCTTTATGTGTCTTAAACGAGGCTTTTAAAGTACAAATGAAACATAGTTAAACCTCCCACCCGCCCCCCATAAAAACGCATTTACTTACCATTATGACAGTTTTGATAGATCATGGTTTTCATCTGACCGCAGAAATAACATGCAATGCACATTAAAGGTTCTAATCTCGGACAGGTTTTGCCCATCATGTTGAGAAATTTTTACTGACAGCTTCATTATTGCTAATGACTAGGTTTTTACAAAGTGATTACTTGCACTATTTTTTCTAGAGGTATGGAGATTTATTCAGGAAGTTAGAGATACAAAAAACTGATGGGCTTTGTTACTTAATTATCAGTTATTATTTAGGAGGAAAATTCCTTAATTTGAAGCAATACAGGAATGGTGATTGGTTGTTAGAATTAAATAATTGTTCTAAATCAAGGCAACAGAGGTCACGTTGAGATTTTTGTAAGAATTGTCAGCAATGTCTGTCAAATTTTCCAAATTATTTGAGTATATATCTTTTTTAGGGAGCTTTATTATAAATATTTTGAAGCTTTCAATTTCATACAATTTGAAGCATTTTTAATGATTTAGAAAAATGATGAATTATTCAAACTGCATGAATTCTCGTTAAGGATGAAAAAAAAAAGATCAGAAACTATTTCCATTATTCATACTTTGTATGAGCACCTTTTGTGTAATTCATTTCAATAAAGGAATACAATGGGAGATGATTTGATGAAAAAAGCACAGATCGATAATTGTATTCATTGGCAGTTATTTAAAATTGATGTGATTTTCCACATTGTATCGGCCAAGAAAATGCTAATAAAGCCAAGTTCATATAATTCAGATTAGAAATAGGTCTATTATTACGGTATAAATGCAAGATGACAATGACATCTATTTGTTACTAAAAAAAAAAATCAAGGCCACCCTTCACGTCCCATAAAGTCTGATCAGAGTTTAGTATTTGCTCGATTTTTTACCTCCATTCAATAAGAATGCCTAAATAAAAAAATAAAAAATTGAAATTAAGACAGTCTATTTTTTGGAAGTGGTTTTTTCTTTTTTTTTCAAGTAGAAATATTCATTTAAGTGTCCATCTATGAAAATTAGGTCATTCATAAAGTCAGAGGAATAGCTTCAGTTGGTCAAATATATTTACAAATAAAGTGTCAGACATTGCAATTAGCAGGAAGGTAACAAATCCACTTGTTTTCCTCTAAAACCACTAATGAAACAAATCAGCAAAAAGTTGTTGGTGCCCTCAAAAAGTACTTAAGAAACAAAAAGTACAAAAGTCCGAAAAGTCCACTTTGCCCTCAAAAATCGCTAAGGAAACAGAAAGAGAAGAATGTCTGTGATTATAATTATCACCATGTTTCCTTGTGTGTTGACTTCTACTTTATTTCCTGCAAATGTCTGTCAGCTGTCGGGGAATCAGTGACAAGATAAAAAGGGCCAAAAGCCCAATGTTGTCATTATTATTTCAGTAGATCCTGAATGTTTCCTAATTGTATCACGCAATTTCAAGTCAGAGGCATTGATCAGCCTTTCTGATAACACAGATAAAACATGCATACTAGGAAGTGTGTGCTGATTGATTAATAGGGAAGGTTTTAAGATTTTTATTGTATTTTATAGCACCTTTATACTTGGCAAAGTATCATCTCCTTATAATTGCATGTAATCAGGTCTCATCTTTAAACAATTTTGCACGTTTTTTCATGAGATCTTATTAATTTAAGCAGCAATTACCAAGAAGAAATTGGTTATCTGAATTTATTAATGGCATGTTTTTAAGTGTAATTCTGTTCTTTACTGAATTATTTGAAAGTTGGAAGTCTGTAGCCCTGTTTGGTTATGCCACTGGGATTATTTCAGTGTTGAAAAGGGAAATGATATGTCCTAATTTTATAAAAGATGGGTGGTCCAAAGTGAGAAATGGAATGGAATTTATAAGTAATTAGTGGGTTGTGTTGGCAGTTGGTAATTCAAGTGGCAGCCCATTTTAACAGGTATTGGGATGACAGGATGTTATAGGTGGAGTGGGTGGGTGGGTTATACACAGAGTTGATGGATTTGCAGTGTACAGATAGAGATTTGCAGTAGTGCAAACAGTGGTAACATTGATAAGAAATACACCAATTTATTCGTAGTAAATTGATTCAGTCATAATTGTTGATTTACTTAGAATAAAGTTATAAAGTTTTATCGTTCTCAGGAAAATACTGAGATAAAAAAACCCATAAAAGCATAAAATGTTCTTAGTAAATTTACCATCTCAAAGTATCTGTAGGAATAGAAATATTTAATTTGCTTCATAAGATGAAGATTTGATGTGGATTTCATGTCTAAAATATCTGAAGTTTCGTTTCATTAATTTTCTGAGATATTTTCTCATAACATTAGGTAGTTATGGATGATAAACCTCTGGCTGTGTTATAGTAATTACCAGGGTTAATGATTGACATTCTAGTGTGTGTAATTGTCTCCCTTTGCTATAAAATTAATTCTACCAAATAGATTTACCATAAGTATAGCATCTTATGTTACACATAGAGTGCAAGAGACCTGATGATGATAAAACTGGAATGAGTCAATCCCCAGTCCACCAGAATCTATGCTTCATTTGTAGAAACATGGAAAAGAAATTTTTCACCTGTTGAAATTGTGTATTGGATTTGGCCAGCTTTGATTTTGGAACAGCTCATTCAAAGTTCGAGGGATTTCCCAATATCAAAATACAATAATTGAGTTTCCAACAGTATACAAGGCCTGAAAAGACTGTACGGATGAGCAGACTGGCCTGGCTCTATACTGATGACAAAGGCTAAGTCATTTATGACCCGAGCAGGCTATAAGGGTTTGGTTGAATTCTATTAATAGCCACTCAAATATGGTAATGTTAAAAATTTGGGACATTCTTCAATTACGTCTTCTACAAACTTGAAAGTCATTGCTCTGTTCATTAATTATAACCCTCAAAAGTAATATCTTAATACCATTGTAATTATTATTTTATTTAAAAATACATCATCAGGTTCAAATCACACACAAAACAGCAGCAACAACAAAATATTCAAATCATGAAAAAGGGCATACAATTTCATTTAAAAGTCTGAAAACTTTGTAACCTGTAACAATTTAAAGCTTACAAAACATCAAAAATGTCCCCAATAAACTATGGTCATTCATTCTAAAAGTTGATTTTATTTTATGCAAGGGTACAGATCGGATGATTTATTTTATATAAAAACTCAAACATGTTCGTAAAAAAAGTATGTCTTAACAAATTGTAGTATTCTGTGCTATATAAAATTTGATAAAGGTTGAATATCCCTTTTAGTGTCATAAGAATATTAATATCGTCTGTCGTCACGTCTCGAGTGACCCGAATTAGATCTTTAATCTTTTAAACAATTTCAAAAACGTAAAATTAATCAAAATGATATTCTCTTGTTTGAACGAGGTCAAATTCAGTGCTGACAGATTAGACCCAATATACTGTATGCCGTATAAAAATAGGTTTTTACTTAGTAACAGGGAAAATATTTATGCGTAATTTAAAATCGCACAAGGTGTTTTTACTTCATTATCAGCATTATTACATGACTTAAATGAAGTTTATGTCAATGAAAAAATGTTGAAATTGAGTGGGCGAGGTTTTGAAAAGATTGTATGAACTGTATTGTCATGCTTTTTGAAATAAGAGCATGATTATTAAATTGTGGATTTTGAAATAAGTCTCATATATTTTTACTTGTCTCATTTTGTTAATTTTATTTATTGCTAATTTTTTTTTATTCAATTTTGATTGTATTTCTAGTGCAAAAAAAGGGGAAAATCCGATACCTATTATAGGTCAATACACAATCATGTAATGTCTTGCTTTGAATATAATTTTATACTTAAAGCTTAAAATTTTTATATTTGAGGATCGAAAAATTGAATGTTTAAACAGTAAATATGAACTAGTAACCTTGACCCTGAAGGCTTTAAATTGAAAAATATGTCCTTGGCTAGTACTTTTCTTGGACTGTGAAATGTTAATTTAATTCTTTAATAATTTTTAAAGCCCTGACAAGCATTTTGCATTTATTTAAAAAAAAGAAAGATAATTTATACAATGTCCTCTTTTCCATTGAAAATATGGCTGACTTTCTGCTTGTTTCAGACTTTTACATGATTTAATATAATACATGTATATTGATGCCACTGAAGTTGAGTTACCAAGTAAATTATTATACAAATAATTTCTATAATACCCTCACTCAGCCTTCTGGAACCGAGAATGATCAACCATTGCCACCTGAGTATTGAGCCAGGCCAGTCTGCACAGTAGTGCAGTCCGGACAGAATCTATACTGTTGGCTGACCAAATTTAGATTTTCATCTTGATATCCCTAAATTTGATAATGGACAGTTCCAAAAATAAAAGCTGGACGAATCCATTACATAAATTCAGCAGTTTCAGGGTTTAAAAAAAAGAGAAAAAGACAACTTGATATGATGATGAATCTCTGACTGTTTTTTCTTGAATTTCGATGATTTTTCTCCAGAACTTTGAGTTAAGAAAAAATATGGATGATATAGTTTTAGGTTACCCAGTCTGTACTTTGAGGGATTATTCAAGAACACATGACCGATGTACTACTGTCCAAGTATGAGCTTAAATGAGAGATGTTTTCACCTAAGCCATTGCTAGTGAAGACATGGCTATTCATCATAGGCTATTTGCCTGTCTTGAATGGATTCCCTAGCCATTATATCTCTGGGATATTTCACATATATGGCTACTAGTGAATATATCACACACATACAAAATACTTTTAGAAGATTGACAGCTCATTTTGTTCCCATTTTTCAGCGGATATTCATCATTTGTTTTCTTATGTATATTATCTAGAACCAGATTATTTCGGAGTATATTGTCACATGACGTGATAGTAACATATTGAAAAATGACAATAAATGACTTTCTTTTCTAATTCTACAAACTGGCCACATGTAGGGTAGGAAATGAGTTGAACTCAAAGAACCCTGTAAGAAACTGAGAAGTTTCCCTAAATATTTGTTGATTTTAGTTCTTTAGGTGGTTAAAATAGAATTTATTGTTCTATTCATAGAGCTTGTCACATGTGGTTGTGGGTTTGAATCCTGAAATGGACTGTTTTTTAGCTCGACTTTTCTATGAAAAGGGGAGCTATCCTACTCGCCCCGGCGTCGGCGTCGGCGTCACACCTTGGTTAAGTTTTTCGTACCACCCCACTTTATTTCAGAAGTATTACAAGTATGGCTTTGAAACTTACCATACTTGTTCACCATCATAACCTCCATCTACAGACAAGAGTACATAACTCTGTCAAGGTTTTTGACAGAATTATGGCCCTTTTTTGACTTAGAAAGTGTATTGAGCTTGGTTAAGTTTTTTGTACCACCTCACTTTATTTCAAAACCATTGGAGGTATTGCTTTGAAACTGACCATACTTGTTTACCATCACGACCTTCATCAACAGACAAGAGGACATAACTCTGTCAAGGTTTTTGACAGAATTATGCCCCTTTTTGACTTAGAAAATACATTGAATATGGGTAAAATCCACTTATTGCCTTAACCCTTTGAGATATTGCTTTGAAACTTTTAATGCTATTTCACATCATTACCCCCATCTGTACGCAAGAGAAGGTAACTCTGTCAAGGATTTGTTTTAAAAATTAAGGCCTTTTATCGACTTAGAATCTTGGTTAAGTTTTTAGTACCAGTCCACTTTTTGACTGAACTGTTTGAGATATTAATTTGAAAGTTGGAATACTTGTTTCCTTCATGATTCCCAAACATGTCCAGGAGAAGGTAATTCTGTCAAAGATTTTATTTGAATTATGGCCCTTAACTGTCAATGTTTTGTATTATAGGCAAGCACTAAAAAACTTAAAAAATCTAAAAAAATTCATTCCTATCCACTTGTTCACTTTACCATAAATTATGTCATAATAAAATAATTCTTCACTAAATATCTTAATGCTCATGGCCATTGTTCACTTTAAAAATACAGAGATTCTTGTATTGCCTTTTACTGCAAAAACTTTTTTTATTGGCAAGCAATAAAAAAGTCGAGCGCGCTGTCTTACGGACAGCTCTTGTTTATAAGGCTTGTACTAAATTAAATAAATATAAAAAGAGGCATTATACCTGTATTAAAGCGGTTATAATGTCACACCTTATAAGCCACCCCAACAAATCCTGAGACTCCTGCATACTAATATTGACCTTGCTTTAACATTTTTGACTCGATCACAAATTACAGCAAACATAGGTTAAATAATTTTACGAAAATGTATCAGCTAGACACTAGCTTCATAATTAAATGACTTAATAAGAAAAGAATGCAATATATTTTGTCAATCTATATTAATAAAAAAATATACTAATGTGAAATGTCTGACCTGTCATTGAATAAAAAAGTTAATGATGATAGGTTTAAGGAAATAGATCTTTCTTTTTATTAATTCCCTCACATTCACCTTAAACCTTTAATTAGCTTATGTTTTGTTGGTTGCTATGGCAACAAATGGCCATCATTTTATATAGTTGAAGTTGTGTTATGAATTTTGACTTGCTTGTCATAAATGCCCTTTTAAAGAGCTTTTATATCCCAAGTGCTTTGTTAATTTTAACAATGTTTGGACAGTTTTCACTTTACAAAAATCGCCTGGCAGATCGGTTAGGTAAATATTTACGCAACACTTTTAATCAGAAAGTATAGGAAAAGGTTGCAGTTTATCGAACATTAAAAGATTTGAATTGCAATCAATTTTAAATAGATTTTAGTAACAATTAAGGTAGATTTTTACAAAAGATAATTTAATTTTGATTTCGTTTCTTTCTGACAAGAGAACAAATGTGCCAGTCACTGTTGGACCATAAAAACGATTGTTGTAGATAACGAAAAATTTAATGTGCTTTGAAAAATGCACTTAATGTTAAATGTGATTTGTTATTATTATAAATGCCTTTAAATTTATTTTAAACCTTCAGTTTTTACTAATGTATTTTGATTATGGGTTCGCTCACATGTTTGCTTGTGTGATCAAGGTTAATTTTTACAGAACAAAAATCCCTATGGGACTTTCAGTCCGGAAATAAGTCATGATATTGTCTACCTGATATTTCCTTTATTCCAAGAGAAATCAATTTTTCTGTAATAAACATAGATTACATAGAAATATTTTGTAGAAATTTAAGAACATTTGCATGGGACTTGAATTTGAAAAAGACATTTCACAAGGAATTTAACTAAAAATCTCTGGGTTTTTAAAGGGGTCTGCTTGCCATCATTGCTATTTTACTATACACTACTCCAATCAAAAGCAGGTTTGTTTAAAGCCAATCACTTCCAGCCAATCAGAATACAGCTTTTATTGAGTCACAATCGACAATGAAGCCTATTTTTGGCATCATGCCTCCTACTTAACTCTCACTTAATCTTATCTGACTTAAAACAAAATGTGTGCAATATAATAACAGTAGTCATCATTTGTAGCATACCTTTTCCATATAATGCAAGTAAAGTTAAGTACATCATTAAAAAGAAATATGAAAAAACATATTCCGTTTGACTACATATTTTTCAAACAATCAAAGAAATATATTATTTTATTCTTCGGATAAATAATGATACGAATGATTGACTTTCATATTTTTACAACCTATTTTAATGGGTTAGCCAGCTGCATAGTTGTCATATTTGTCAGTATGTTAACAATAACATACTTTCATTACCTTTCTTATGGCGAAGGTCTATATCCTAAAAAGATGAAAACTTGAAGAAAGTAAGTCTTCAACAAGTTGTCTTACTGTAACACTTACATATCTTACACTTGCTACATATCTTAAGTACATATCTTACACTTGCTACATATCTTAAGTAGACTAGTCCATCTTTATCTGGACATAAATTTGTTCATTATTTTTAGGGAAAATTTCAAAATAAGTAACTCAGACTGCATAGTAAACAGTGTGGACCATAATCAGATGGTACAAATAAGCCAACTGTTGATGGTCTGCACTCAGATCGCATGGGTAGACTCTGTTGCTGCTAGTATGCTAAGGGTCAAAGCTACCACTCCATCTGTCGAGAAATAAAAATATATTCATGATCAAGATATAGGTTGATGTTATATAAAATAATGAAATAAGTGTCTGGCAAGACTATTCAATACCATTCATAAAATGTGACCAGACTTGAAGAATTCTTATTCAGCTCAAAATTGGAACATTTATTTTACAAGGATATGTATGTTTATTGTAAAGTTAGAAGACATAGATGTTAATAGTTATAAAATTAAGTATTAGGTATAATTATATATAATTATATATCCCTGCTAAACATTCACTGTCTGACACTTGAACAGCTCTTTAAGTCTGTCGATAGTTACTTGAAAGTCTATTAATAAGAATTATTTGTAACTGTAACATGTACATGTATTTAAGCCTAAAACTTATATGGCTGACTTAAATTGCCCTTTGATTTATAGCTGCCATATTAACAATAATATCAGAATGACAGTGCACTATCAATAAATTTTGTATTTTGCTTAATTTCCGTGTACAAGATAAAATATCGTGCCAGCTGTGACTATAGAGTAACAGGACCCCTTGATATATAATCCTGGTAATGCTACATGTAATATGAATGTAAATACACCTAATTTCAAATATTTGTACGATATAAGTTATAAATAATGATGTTACAATGGTAACATAAGTTAGGAATATAAATGATATTGCTCGTATAAGTGGCCGGATAAATAATTATTGATGTATCATATGTGTATTTATGTTATTCGCAACTTATATATTCGATGTTTTGTACCAATTTCTCATCGCATAAATTTTTGTAATATTTGGCAACCTCTTTTTGAAATGGGATTATGTTGTGTTGCCTGGCTATTGTAATTACGAGGCTCATTGTTAATTGTTTACATATATATATGTATAAAACAGCCATTGATTGTGTGAATTTGTGAAAAAGCTGTTGCCGCAACATGTCTTGTTTGTTTTTCCTTTTTCCACTGTTTTAATGTCTTGAGTCACCAGATTTTCCCATAGAATATTCACAGTGTTAAATGTAGCATTCAGATACATGTATCGTGCTACAAAATCACTGGATGGTGTATAGTGATTGCCCTCGATTATGATTTTCCTTTTAAATATATACTTTATTTAAAGAAAACGGCCTTCTTCTTGACGTTTGTTTTGGGAAGTGACAATGTAATTCTAGCAAGATTAAATTGTAATTAATTCTCCCAGCACTTGTCTCCTGATGTTAATGAATGTCTCGGAAAATTATATAGTTGATTTGACTGGAGAATAATTGATCGAAAGTTTTGGACATTTTCTATAATAAGGGATGACAATTCCATGATGGCCGCCAGTGGGACAGACTTGGCTTGTCTGTACGCGATCAATAATTGTTTTTCCGTTCAGGAAATGGAATTGTTAGCAAGCCTAGGCGAACATGGCCTTAATGAATGTAATGTGATAAAATTGTCATTTAATTTACAGTGCAATGAAGTTGGGGTAAATTCTGCGGTCATTTGTTACTGTCATTTTGGACATTCAAAATGAAATTGGTTAACAGTATATTGTTGCTTCAAGTGTTAGTTCAGGCGTCGTCTTTTATTACTGAAAGTTAAAAAAAAACATACTTGAGTGACAAGTTCTATCAATATAATATTGCTGTAAATAATGTAAATCTGATAGTAGACGTATCAGCATTGAGTCAGTCACAGCTCTGTGTTATATAACATACAGGTTTGGAGCAGACGGCAAATTTTCTAGAGGGGGAATATTAATACGAGCATAAAATGACAGGGACTCTTGAAATTTTCAAAAGATAAGAATAATATACTGTCTGCTGCAAAACGTTTATCTACAGCTAGATTGAAATGATTAAAAATTTTACATCTTTTCTGTGATAGCTGTCTATAAGAAAAGTTTACAAATAGCAGTTTACACAGCCAAGTTGGCATAAGATTTTAAAAGTTATGTATAAATTACCTTGTGGGTGTTTTATTACATTGTGTAAACGTTTGTGCGTTTATATTTGCAGGTGAAGCTTGAAAACACAACAAACACAACGCCGTCCAAGGTGATCCATTTACGGAGCTTACCTAATGATGTCACAGACTCCGAGGTCGTACAGCTGGGTATACCGTTCGGCAAAATGTCAAATGTCTTGTTACTTAAACAGAAAAATCAGGTACATCAGATGTTTGATACAAAATAAGCTATATAGAAACATAAAATGTTAGAACATTTTGATTAAATAATGCCTTGAAGATGAAATAGATTTGACCATGCCGATGTTAACTTCAATTATATTGTTGAATATTTTGCGGTGCTTTAAAGTTAAAAAATATTCATTGAAAGTGACGTCAGTAAGCTGTGATTTTAGCATAAGCACTCTGTAATACATACATAAGTTACTACAAATATACATCATAGCCGTGAAGTTTTTTTTGTAACAAAATCATGCCCAATCTTTTTCATATGCACAGATAATAGAAATCCCCTTTGCTAGAAATATCTTTATTCTATATTGCGAAGTGTGACATGTTTTTTGCCACAAGCATTATGCAAGGTATCATACTGCCCTGTAAGGCTTGAAATCGCTGAGTAATTGTACCAACTATTTTAATTTTACAATGTTGCAAGGAAAGTGCGCTGGTTATGTGCACTTGTTTTTCTGTGCGGAATTAATACTGGTTAACAGTGATAATTAACTCGCATAATTTATGTTTTGATCAAAAAGCAGCCGAAATGTTACTAGTTTTATACACTCTCTGTAACAGAATACAATGACTCTAATTGAAAAATATCATATACCGAGGGCATCATTTGATGTAGTTTCTGCTTTGTTGGATTGTTCTGGTAGAAAATCCATTTTCTAATGTGTCATTACTAATTGATAGTAAATATGATGAGCTCAATTAATAATTTCCCATAATTGTCATGTGAATGGTTATCCTATAGATACCTTGGGGAAATTAAATAAATATTGCTTAGTAACGAGCACTGATCATTTTACACGAACTTTTCTATTACCAACAGATCGTATTGCAAGAATGTCACTAGTGACTGGAAATAACGTTAGCCGTGGAAACTGCCGTAGCCATCTTTCATATTTATATAACGACTATATGACATTAATGACTAGCTGACATTCTTCGACAATTAGTCGAAATTATTTTCTGGTATTAATGTTTTGCCCATATAAGGTTAAAATATGTAATAAAAAAAAGTAGTTATTGGTTATTGTACTTTTAAGACAAGTCTACGCAATAACTGCAAAGAAACTTGTGGTGTGTTATAGATCTACGCAACACAGATTGTTTTATGTTATCATTACAACTTTTAATTTTGTTTTCTTACCAAATATCGAGACATTTTCATCACTTTAGTGCAGTAACGGTCCAAGTCTGTCTAAATTTTAATGGAAGTTAACTGGTTATTGCACTAAGATGACGTAAAAATTGTTTGTTTCAACAGTGATGTAATTTAGTTTTTCCTCGCTGTATTCCATGAGTAATATTGTAAGCGGGAGACTTTTAAAGTTAATATCTGATAATAAAATACTGTTTCCTGGCGTTGTCTGAAGGGCATAGACAGCGCATAGGAACCGAATAGGAATTTCTGAAGATGTCCCCAGGACTTGATTTATTGCAAATGAATTTACATTTATTTGCCAGCCGGGCTTGTAATAGAAGTAAATTGGTGCCGACTGATGATTGATAAATTTACCTTGTTGGTATCTCCACTGTTTTGTGCAATCTTTAATTCAATATGCATGCAGTTAATAATTTTGGATTCTGAAGATTACGTCAATTTTAGTAAGAATGTTTTTCAAGAATCCTAACAAGAAATTCCATTTTCATTCCAAAGATATTTTTTATTGCTATGTTAGAATCTGCTCTGAGAGAATAAATAAACATTTGCACTTGTATATTGCTGCTTTGCATATGATAAACATCAATTTACCTGTAAATGTATATGAAATTGTGTAAAAATAATATAACGTTATTAATTGAAATTAAAATGAAAAGAAAAAAAGCATGATATTTGGAGACAGTTTTAGCAAAAAGTCTCCAATATTCAGCACATAATTATGAATTATTTAAAAAAAGTGAACAAAATATAAATATTTTTTGTGCAAAATATTCGACTAGCATTTTGATAGGTTTTAGGTTTTGTGATGATTTTATGGATACTCCACCCACTTTTAATTGTGGTCGAGGGGTTAGAGTCGATGACTTCTAATCCAGTTACCTCTCTGGTGTAGGTTCGATCCATGGGAGATGCTTTGGTAGTTTAGCATGGAGGAAGGTAGTCTAGTACTGGTGTAACTCTCCAGGAACGATGGTAAGGAAACTACCCGCCTATACTGTTGGGAAAAGGCGTAAAATGAAACAAACGAACAAATAATCAGAAATCGTCCTTTTAGTTTTGGTACATTGGGGATGATTTTTATCAGGATACTACCATAATGTCCTACCCATAACCCACAAACCATTATCTTTATTTTTATAAGTATTATTTTATTCCAAATTTATATTTACAGGCTTTCTTAGAGTTTGAGGACGAGTCTGTGGCAACAACATTTGTAAATTACTACACAAAGATGCCGTGTCAAATACGTGGCAAACAGGTCTACGTTCAGTTCTCGCAACATAAAGAACTCAAAACAGATCAGGCACATTCATTTCAGGTGAGCATTTTGTTACCATGAGTTCTTATATCTGAACAAAGGCAGAATTGATACAACTCAACATGCAAGTGTGTAAAAATCAAAGTAACAAAATTAGATTTACATTGAAACATGTAGTGTAATCTTTCCTTTTGGTGTTGAAATTTATCAGCAATCGTTAGAAGTTCAAAGACTTCTGCAGAGAAAATGACATGTATAATGTAAAAAATAACAACAACAATAATACAAAAAAAAAACAACAACAAAAAAACAGTTGAATAATGGACTGATGTTTTTTTCCCACTATCCCTCCTAATTCTGGCCATGATAATGACTTGTCAGTACCCTTCAGTATGACAAGTAATGAGTCAAGTCAGCTTGCGCAACCGCACAGTCTGACTAAACATATTTCCTGTTGGTCGCTCATTTATCATTTTAGTGTTGAAATCCCTTGAAAATACAATCAACTTTTCCAACTTCAAAGGTGGGATAAGTCCATTTCAGTTATTCAGGAGGTATAGAAAGTTAACTATAAATACATAGAGGATATTTAATTTTTTATACTACAATTTTGACATAACATTTTGAAAGACTTCCCCTAAAATTTTGAGTATTAGCTGAATTTAGGAGTAAGTAGTCCAGCAAGATACAAGTGAATATTATGGAAAATATATTTCACTAAATTTTTACAGTGAAAATACGGAAAATGAATATATGCAATTTATTTCGTCAATATTTCTCAATATATCATTTATAAGTAAATAATAAACATAGAAATTTTTCGTCTGATTTCTCTCGTGAGACCCTGTATGACAAACTAGAAAGTACGTAGAAATAAATGAATATAAAGTACTGGCAAATATATCAGTAAAGTGAAAGGCACGCAAATGAATGGTTCTATAATAATGGAATTATTTATGACAAATATAAAAATCAATTTCATTTTCTTCCGATTTATTCTTGTCTTTAACCTGAAAAATTATTAAAACATTCATCAAAATATTTCTAAGAATGAATTATTTATGGTTTTGTTTTTAGGATGCTGTTTTGTTGAAATTATGATTTATTTCTTGCTGAAATTGAATAAATAAATATGTTTAATGATTCTGTGACAGCATTAATCAAATTCGTTGAATTATGGCTGAACGATTGTTTTTATTTCTGTAATAGACTTCCTTAGAATTTTTTTTTTTTTTTTTGGAAACGTTATTACTTCAGCAATTCAGTAGCATAAAGAAGTAAATGAAAAACTTTTACAGATTATATTTCAAAATGTTCACATTAATCATGTTACATTTGTATACAAACATTTTGAATCATAATATAATCATTTTAAAAGGGATGATTACATATTATTATATAGAATGTTCACATCTTGGTTTAGTTGATTTTCAATGTTTTTTTTGGGGTTTATTTTTTTTTTACTTTTTTTTTTTTTAACAATTTGCAATATGTATTTGTCTATAGTTGTTTCTAAAATCTAATATGTAACTTAGCATACAGACTTGACTGGTTAGTTCCCCTTCCACATTGACAATATCCTATTGCTAGTAAACTGCTTATTTCCATGGGTACAAGGTTTTCAGGCATATGCCTGAAATTTATGTTTGTTATACTCCTGAAAATCTCTTTAGTCTATATAAAACCAAATAAAAGTATGCTTAAATTCAGGCACCCGGGTTTTACTCACATTATATTTTGATATTTTGTAATTGAATACTCAACTTGCTTGAACTGAAAGTGATTAAGTCTTTACCGCCAGTATAGAGCCAGGCCAGCCTGCACATCCATGTAGTCTGACCAGGCACTAGACTGTTGGGTATTTTGACATTGAAATCCCTTAAACTTTGAATGGACTGTTCTAAATTAAAAACTTGGCAAGTCCAATATGAAAGTTTTAGGGGGTAAAGTTTAGTTTTTCTGCCCCATTATTCATCTGTTAAGTGAACACAAATTTATCTGCCATTATCAGTTTATAGAGCAATTACGAAGATGAGTTTTTAATAGCAGAATTTTCCCAGTGAATTGTTAGATAAGGTGCTGACACTGCATTAGGGAAATAACATTGGATTTTAAAGGTCTTTTAAGATTTATTAATGCTTTTCTGTAAATTATTTGTATGATTTTTGTATGGCTTCAAATTGAATCAAAGGTGATTGAAATCTCTGAGGAGTTAGTTGTATGGCACGAAATATTTCATTTGTTAATTATAAAACAAAACATCGTGTTTTCTTTCTGGAAGGAATTGTTTAGAGAAAATATTATATGTGAGCATTTTTGTTTGTTTTTGTGTGTGTGCTGTTGTTTTATACAGAAATATTCACGTAGGGAATGAATTCTACCAGCAGTCTCAAACCGTCATAATTCATACAAAACATGGTTAGCAGTATCAAATTTTAGCAAATGCAGACAATCATTTAAATACTGAAAGCTGTTATTTACTTAGTTATGCAGGAAAGAAATGTTTACTTTTTACTTTTTAGCAAATTAGTTTCTTTTATTTATTAAGAGAATATAAACTTGCTAAATGTATGTTTTTACATATAGAAATTCAGTTACGAATTGTGAAATTGCCAATTGGTTGTAAGAATGTTTTGAAATTTCTATTTTTAGAACCTGCCGATTGGTTGTAAGAATGTCTTGAAATTTCTATTTTTAGAACCTGCCGATTGGTTGTAAGAATGTCTTGAAATTTCTATTTTTAGAACCTGCCAATTGTTTGTAAGAATGTCTCGAACTTTCTATTTTTGGAACCTGCCGATTGGTTGTAAGAATGTCTTAAAATTTTTATTTTTAGAACCTGCCGATCAGTCGTAAGAATGTCTTGAAATTTCTATTTTTAGAACCTGCCAATTGGTTGTAAGAATGTCTCGAAATTTCTATTTTTAGAACCTGCCGATTGTTTGTAAGAATGTCTTGAAATTTCTATTTTTAGAACCAAGCATCACAGGCAGCTTTGCAGGCGGCACAGCAGGCTCTAATGGGAAACGGGGACAGTGACGGGGTCAAGAAAACTGTCCTTCGTGTTATAGTAGAGAATCTAGTCTATCCTGTCACTATAGAGGTTCTTCATCAGGTAACTGTAGTAACCAATATTTCCTGATCATCTTAAAAAATTTTTAAAATGTTCTTACATAAATATAGGAAATTTAAAATCTGAATATTTCGCCCCTCTATATTAGTGATAGAAGGATATTGTTGATTTCTTTCTGTGAATTAAGACATTGTTGCAACAAACACAATTTATACTTTAATAAGGACTATTTTATGACAAATATATGGCGAAATGCTGTCATTTGAAATTAGAATTAAATTTAGTGTTGTTGTACCTTTGTTGTGCATGTTTGATTTAAAACATGACAAATCAAACAATAACTGGAGAAACATGCGTTCTTAAAGAGATTCCACCATTGAAATGATCTAAATCCCAGCAATAAAATATAATTCCGCATGACTGTTAATGGGAGATTGTGAAATAAACTGAAATTAACGAGTGCATTAGAATAAAATTGAATTCAATGGAAATCCCCCACATCCCACTGTAATTTTGGTGTTAAAATTCTAAGAATTTGTAATTGATTAATTGCATGGTAGTTAATTTTAAGGGTGTATTTTTTTTTCTTCGTTTTCTGTGAAATTTATTGATAATGATAGTTTTGTTTAAGATAGTTTTAGGAAATAATTTACACGAATGTTAGTGGTCCCTCGAGAATAGCATGATGATAATTACGTTTTGTGGTGAATTGCAAATAAATATAAGGTTGAATTTAGCTTCAAAAGAATTTAGAATAGATAGAATGTTTATGAGAATAAATGGCTTGATAATATCAAACATTTACTTCATATTGATTGTATTGCTTTATCTATATGATAAATAATTTTGAATTTTCTAAGATAAACTCTTGCTCAGAAATCTTTGCACTTAACTCGTTTTGGCTCAACTGTTCAAAGAATAGTAAGAGATATAGAGAATAAGGAAATGACATCACACTTCGTTTAAGATTTACGGAGCAAATTAATAATCTCCAAACTCCAAAACTACAGAAGGGAATGAGTTGAAACTTTACACTCTTATTTGATAGTACAAAGGGTTACTGTCCATTGGCCCTTAACTCTTAATATGAATTTTGACTCAATCATGGCCCCTTTTTGAACTTCGGAAATTCTACACTGTCCAAGCTCTTGTGATACCATCAAGCTCTGAGAATAGTTAGAAACATTGTCCTCCCGACAGCTCTTAGGTTATATTATACTCTAAAATGTATAGAGAAAGTTAAGAAACTAAGAATGCTTAGGTTGGGGTGTTCTTCTTGGATACAATTTAAGGGTTTGAGAGGGAATTAGAAATTGAAATGTTTTCAGTTCTGTATTTCTGACTCATCTGTGAAGAAACTTGCTCGTTAACTCTTGAAATTTGCTCATAAACTTGGATAATTTTTTTCTCTCGATTGTTTTTGGGATGTGTTTCACGACTCGTTTTGCATGCCAAGCGTGATGTAATATCAACAATATAAAAGCAAAGTTCTGCTGCAATTTTGTCTGCTAGTGAAGTCATGAAACCCTCTTGAAATGTGAATAATTTCTGATTTAACTGTGCTGTCACAGGCTGCAAGTGATTGATTTAGAAATTCCGGAATTTGTTTGGGAATTATTGAATGCTGATATAAAAGAGCATTCTGTCTTGTAGATATAGTCGTGATTTATGGGTAATTAATGCGTCTCAAATTTGAACAATGTATTTTGGTTAAAGAAGTAAGTGTAGACACAATTACTTCAGGTCCATTTTTCCTCTCACAAACTTAATGAATATCTAAATTTTACATCGTGATAAATGTAGGAAGCTATACTAAGATACTGAGGTCTGCAGTTGTAGTAATATGCCCTTAATAGATTAATGAAAGAAAAATTATGTATAACTAGTTCAAATTTTGAAAATGTGCTATATTTTATTTTTCAGATCTTTAGCAAATTTGGTAAAGTGTTAAAAATGATCATCTTCACAAAAAACAGTAAGTATATTTGCCAAATTTTCACTTATTTTAAAGTCATTAGCTCTTTTGCGCTCTGGCTGCAATGATGAAAGTTAATCTAGTCTGTCAGTATAGTCCTAGACAGGGCTGCTCATCCTGTAGTCTTACCTGCCTCTTTATTATATGAATCAAACTCACTTCAGTGTTAGAGCAGAGTACCTCGAGACGCTTGCAAAAGTCATTTAGACCCGCTTTTTTATGCGGATCTTTACATTTTTCATTCATTTATATTTAAATCAATGTGAAGAGATGATTTAGACCTCTAAAAGTGCATTTTGGTTGTTGAAAAAGCAATAGATTTTAGAATTTAATCATCCATGCGCCTTCCTGTATATACTGGAATACGGTATTTAGTTTGGTGCTCCAATACATTGTCTAGACTCAGTCTTATTATATTCTTCTTAATTTGAGTATTTTAATATTGATATCACTTAAGTTAACAAAAGACAAGTACGACAACCCTGTATCATAAAACTATCATGGTAGATGTAGTGAATAGTAATATTCAGCTTTAAAATAGATTACGATTTAAAAAGATTGTTCGATTCTAAAGCCTGTCAATCGTTTGAATGTACGATGTCCTAAAATTTGTAGACAGAGAGATGGAATTTCATTTAAATGCATATTGGTTTTGTAAAACGTCGACAAGTTTTGCATATTGAGTAAGGCAATATCTCAGAATTGGTGTTGTTTAGAAATGGAAACCTGTCACAAGTTGTTATATCTGATACACTGAATGACGGCTGTTCTACGGAGAAATGTCAGTCAATTCTTACTCTTCGAGGCAGTCTTATGGCTTTATTTTCTCACTCGTAAAGATGTTGAATTGGGCATATATTTCAAGATTGTCAGTTATTATGTCATATTGTAGTGTAATAGGTAAAATAATTGTTTTGTAAATTCTACATTGTAAGTATTAACAGACCATCGCAATATTGGTGTACTATATCGCAAAATTGGTGTATCTGGTACATTAGATTTAATTTCTATTTTTATGCATTGAACTCTTATGAGATAATTCTAGTTTTAAAAATATAAAAGAGCCAAAGAAAAAGGTTTGAACATACTTCTTTTACTATAAGACAGTTATTGCATTGTATATGAGGTATTTTTGTGTACAATTTACTTCGTTATATACAATGACAGTATTGTTCACTATAAGAATATGCCTGTTGGGAATAGCATAAAAAAACTGTCTTTCAGTGTTTTCACACTTTCAATTTATAGTTTCCCATGGGGAGAAGATAAAAAGGTATAAAGTAAATTAATGAACTGTGTATCCAGACATATCTCTTTGATTTGTTTTTATATTTCACCCAGGCAGCTACAAAGAGGGATAAAAGCTAAGTTTGCATTGATGTTGCTGAAAAGAGAGATTGTTTTTTCATGTAATACATGAAAACAAATGAAAAAAAATGAGGAAGAAGGAGAGAAAAAGTTGTGAGAGAATTGCATTTTTTATGTATTTTTAATTTTGAACAAGTCATTATATCATGTGACGATGTTCCATCATGTGACGATAAATAAGTCATGTGATCTAAAAATATGTTATGAAGTTTTTAATGTACGTTTTTTTTTTTCAGACACATTCCAGGCGTTGATCCAGTTTGGCGATTCTGTGTCGGCCAATGCAGCGAAACTGGTAAATATCCTTTCTGTTTCTCTGTAGGGTAATCGTACTAATGTAATTGGTCAAAAGAAAGCTTGAATAATGTATTTGGTCATAAGAAAGCTTGAATAATGTATTTGGTCATAAAAAAGCTTGAATTTTGTATTTGGTCATAAGAAAGCTTGAATAATGTATTTGGTCATAAGAAAGCTTGAATAATGTATTCAGTCATAAGAAAGCTTGAATAATGTATTTGGTCATAAGAAAGCTTGAATAATGTATTTGGTCATAAAAAAGCTTGAATTTTGTATTTGGTCATAAGAAAGCTTGAATAATGTATTTGGTCATAAGAAAGCTTGAATAATGTATTCGGTCATAAGAAAGCTTGAATAATGTATTCGGTCATAAGAAAGCTTGAATTTTGTATTCGGTCATAAGAAAGCTTGAATAATGTATTTGGTCATAAGAAAGCTTGAATTTTGTATTCGGTCATAAGAAAGCTTGAATAATGTATTTGGTCATAAGAAAGCTTGAATAATGTATTCAGTCATAAGAAAGCTTGAATAAGAATTGCGGAAGCTTCCATTGGTATGTTTCAAATCTGGATATACCGGAATTCTCTGTTCTAATAGCATTGGGAGACGAGACCCTTATATTCGGATCAGTTTGAACTTGCATGTATGGTTATTTTTCTTGTTATTTGATTTCAAAACCATAAATCTCCAAGTAATTTGTAAATTAAGTTGTAAATTCAATCACAGTGAAACTGGAGTTCTTTTTCTTGAGTTTTTGAATGAAAGAGCTTAGAAATGTTAACCAAAACACTAGAGTGCCGACAGTTATTGATATATCGCTAACAATTGAATTTCCTATGCCGGATTCTGAAATATAAAAGCTAATGTGATACACGCTGCCTCAAAGGAATCCCTCGTGCCTTTGAGGATCATTTTATAGAATTAATGTTGAAGAAGCTCGAAATTTAATCCATCTTTGACTCGTGAATGAGGTGTAAAAGAGAAGGCGAATAATGCTGCAGACATTAAAGTGACAATCAAAATAATCCTTTATGGAAGCACCAGTTACTTCTTGTAAGGGATTACTGTTATATTTGAAACCAGTGCAGAACTTGAAATGTTATTTTATGTATTATTATATAACTTTAATCTTTTATAAAGATTGCTTTATTTGATCATATGGCTGCTGTCTTTCTGAGAATCTTTTAGAGGGATTAATTAATTGGTTACTTTGACGATTTTTGTGAATACGAAAAAATGACCTACGGTAGTGACAGTGATGAACATGTTTGATATCAGTTCAATATCTATAACTTGTATGGCACACTTCTTTGGGTCCCACTTAATTTTATTCTTCATATATATAAAGTAAGCAGTTGAGCAAGCTTTTACATTTACATTTTTTGTCCATGTGTGCTTGAAATTTTGTAACATAGGGCTTTCAGATGTTCTTTCATCAGGAAATATTTAAATCACTAGTATTTTGTTGTAATGTCTATGTTTATATTTATATCCTTACATTTACGTTTCCAGTCTTTGGATGGACAGAACATATATAATGGCTGCTGTACACTGCGTATAGATTACAGTAAACTTGGTCAACTAAATGTACGGTACAATAACGACAAGAGTCGAGATTTCACGAATCATAATTTACCGAGCGGCGATCCCGGTCTCGATCAGGCCATGGCTTACAATCCAGGAGGTAAGAACCATGCACGTTTATAATATCAATATATTCTTATTTGATTTGATGAAATCACATGTTACTTAAGTTGTATATGTTTTGCTTATATGGGGACTTTTGCCTCCTGATACATGCAGAAATTTGGCTACATTGTGAAATTGAAAGAGTGGGTTTGACTCGAAGCTTAAATTGTATGAAACTTTTGGGAAAGTTCTGACTTCAAACAGCATTTTACGGTGGAGGTGGGGGAGCAAAAACAAAGGGTTGGTCTAATTTGTTAAGCTGGCAGTATTGAAATGTTTATATTTTGTACACTGCAATATTAATAACTGTTCTAATACATATTAAAATTGTCATGTTTGTAAAATTTAAATGACTACTGGGATATAAATGTAATCGTGTAAAGTGTAGAAAATATCGGTGAACATAATGCATAAGCCAAGTAATAAATCTGATTATTTAGCATGAAAGTCAATTTGATCGGAACGACTAAATGTTCATCATTATACAAGGTGCTTAATGCTTCGCTTAATGGGATCATAAACTAAGTATAATTCTATAATCCTAATCTTGTAATCCAATGTGACCTCGTCTTATCTCGTCACGGAATGACACGACTTTCATTCATACAGATTTATTTAAGTTAAAGTAATCTTTTAATACAAGCCAACTTTCTAATAACTGAACAATAGATTATTATTATTAAGTGCTGAGTTAACTTGTCAATTCATTATAATATATTGGTCAATCATAATTCTTCAGTTTTAGCGAATTTTTAAGTATACACAACTACCTATAATATTATAAATTAAAATTTTTTTTAAGTCACTGACTATTACAACATAGAAACAGAGATGTCTATAGTGAATTCCCATTGTAATAAAGTATTCAATAAATTTCTTAATTTCCGTTGGAAGAAATTTGATTCGTAGGCTGACTTGATATATTGCAGTGTCTCCCTCTCAGTTTATAGTATGTAATTGTATACATAACTCTTACAGTCTTCCCTACAGCAGCTGTTCTAAAGTTTCTGTTGTGAAAAATGGGGAAATTTAAATTTCACCGAGTTGTAATAATGAGCAATAAATACACAAAAGATTTTATTAAATTTGATCTGTCAGAAAGCAATGTTAATATGATATTTAAGAAATTGTTATGAGAAATGGGATATATATTTATTATAAAATTTAATTTTGTTGATATTTAACGAGATTTAACCACGAGCCAAACATTTTATGTTACCCTCAAGGCTTCCAACTCCCAACCCCTCTTTAACTTTAACTTTTTTAGAAGATGTATAATAGCATGGGTAAATGAATATCTGAAAACAGTTTCCCTCAAACCGTTTCTAACAGTATCCCCTCAAATTGCGTCATACCATAGCAACATGACAATTTTTTTTTTCATATCAAAATCAACTATGAAAGATAATAAAGTTTCATATCAAAATTCATTTCGCAATAAAAAGAAACCAGTGTGCAGCCATAAATTGTAATTTCTACTCTTGGTTTTTTCTTCCTCTCTTAAAATTCCTCATTTTTTTAAAAAAAAAATTTCAAGACCAGCACTTATTTCATTCATTTGCAATTGGCTACTTTTAAAGAAGAAATCTGGTTATTTTTAGAATTGGAGAATAAACATGGGTAATTGTTTGTCCGTTGATTAAGGCAGGTACATTCATGATCTAATCCATTGGAAATGTGATTTTAGGACACAAAAATAATTGTAGCGAGAAGAACTGACCATTTGTGTCTCGTTTAATGCTCACTAATAACTAGTTGCTGTCACAGGATATTGGGGTCATTATGTCTGGCATTGAGAAAAAAAAAATAGACCGACCATTACGCGCAATTACACAAGCCGATGCAATCCTGAATTTACTCGTCTACTTGCGCGACAATCTTTATCTTGTGCGATTTACAAGAGCTGCTTCTTTATTGGATCGTGTATCACCAATCAATACTTGCCAATATTTGCTGAAGACAGTTTGTCCCAAATGTCACTTTAGGTCATTTGATTGAAATTTTCCTGAAATTGCTTTTTAGCTGTAAAGAATGCATAATTAGATAAAAAAAAAATGGCTGTTGAATTGAAAGAAGAAAAGAATTAAGGTTAGGGGGAAAAAAACATGCAGTTAATATTAAGAATTGCTTTTTTGCCAATTTATTTTGTTTTTACATAAGAAATAACAATCAGTTTACACGGAAGTTCATTTTGATAAAAGTTGTTAATAAAAAGGAATGTAATAGAGGATTATATATGCCTTCATTTTGATTTACAAGTAAAGGCTATAAACAGGTGGGGCTTGAAAAAAAATGGGTTAATCAGGTGTGAAAAAATCGTTTGTTTTTATTTTGTGAAAAATTTTAAAGAACATTTTTTAAAGCTATTAAGCTTCTTTATATAGTACATGTATATGGAGAGGAGGTACAGGATGTGGATAACACTGGCGACGCCTCGTCATGTAACAATTATGATTTTGGTTATTACGAGAACTCTGGTAATTTGTTGCTGTTCTGCAAAGTTATTTCTGTTCAAATGTTATATGCTGTTCAACAGTTAGATAAAAAGTTAATTGTTCCCATTTTATTCATACCTTTATTTATTTTTTTATGATTATGTTACTTGTTATAACTTCCTTATCCAGCGTTAAAAGATTTGCCAGAATTTAAATGCTTGATGTTTTATGTTTCTTGTAAATTTCTGAACCCGCTTGAACCAGGGTAATAAGCCTTTGTAACCCGGTATAGAGCCAGGTCTGGTTGAGCATCCATCCCGTCTGACGAGGCTCTATGCACTTTTGGCTTGCATTATAATTAAATCAAGGCAAGTCTGTAGTCTTAAGCTCCGAATTATTTCGTAGATATCTATCTGAACAGAGTCATAGCTCCTCCGGAATTATTTCCCCCTTATTGCTTTTTTTAGGGGAAAGTCTTTACAGAATTACGTGTCTTTTATTGCTTTTTTTAGGGGAAAGTCTTTACAGAATTACGTGTCTTTGATTCATTACATTTAACATGTGATTTCATAAGGGAATTGAAATTGTATATCAACATGTATAATTAATAGATTCATGCTGTTGCTGTATTATAGTGTATAAAAAATCATTGAATATCAAAATTTGATTGATTTTATTGCAGAGAAATGTTGGAACAAGTATTTGAAAGCATTTTGCGAAAAAATAATGGCATACAACGTTTTGTGCCGTTTGACAGGAGAATGTCTGCATTTTTATGAAAATGTTCATGAAACGCACACCTGTTGCCTCGGGTTGTTAGCTAATACTGTATGGAATAAACTTCAGAAAATTTTGGCAGGCCTTCACGATCTGTGAGAAATGATTGTTTTATCAGTACATAAAAAAGAAAGTACATAGATATAAGGGTTATTACGTGTAATCAAGGTTTTTTTTCATGTTTTATTTGTTTTATGATGAAGCCCATTTCATAAAACCACAGTAAATAGCAGGTCTCATAAAATGAACAGCTGAATGAACAAAAATCTCACATTGTATAAAAATCAGTCCATGTCTTATATACTTCATCCAGTAACAATAAACATCAATTGACCTGATTTTATTGTAAGTAAAGTCAAAGGGAAGAAAAAACACTTTGTAATGTATTTTATTGAAAGAGGTTATCATGTACTAAAAAAAACCCACTCCAGTAACTGTTTGAAAACTCGGCTTGTATTGGTATTTTGAGGCAGGTTTCATGGGGATCGCATTTGGCTAATGTTCAGACAAGGTGATGATGCAATAAGAGTGAACAGAAAACCTTCTGTTTCTTTGTAGTTTCATGAAATAGTTAACTGTTTTTCTCCCTCTACCATTCAAATATAAAGCATTCTTTGGCATTCACAGAGGTATGAAGGTATTTTAGTATTCCCCAGTTCTTAAAGCTTAAGGGTGTTTGTCTGCCCGGATAATTGCTAACATTATGCAATGGATGGGGTTTTAACTTTATGACAAAACAACCTGTGTCTACACAAATTACCATGCAATTTGTTTTCAAGTAAAAATGGGGAGTACAACAGAAACATACTTACATCAACTGTCTGATGATTTTGTTTGTAATTTTGTTTGAGGAAAAAGGGACTGATGGGTATTTGGCGCATAGAATAAATGATGGAAAGAATTTGTTGTAATGCCAAACATGGACAGAACTTGTGTGTTTCAAGTGGTTGAACCAGTCAGTCCTGCATTCCATATTAGAGGGATGGATATTTTCAAGTGTTTATTGTGTATTTTAGGGTAATATTTTATGTTCTGTGAAGAGGGATTGATTAGAATTTCTAACAGAATAATGTTCCCGACACAAGTCATAATTTTTACAATTTTCGTTTGATTCATGTTCTATCCCAAGATCTCTGCAGTTAAGAAGATAACAAGTTTGCTATGCAAGATATCCCTGTAAATTTTTAGAGAATTCCCTGTATTTGTCAAAAGGAGAGCAAAAAGTGGTGATGTAATGGTTAATTTCAGAACACTTCACAGACAGTTTTACATTCTTAGTGATGAAATATATATTCCAAGACTTTCAAAATATTTTGAAAGTATTTCAAATATTCTAGAATTGTTTGTTTTCAGAAGTTGTGGAATAACATTTTACTTTAATATACAATGCTGAATTTGTTTAAAATGTTATACAAAATGAGCAATATATAAGATATGAAACAACGAAATTCTGTCCTGAAATGGTGTTACTGATATTAACACATACAAGAGATGAATCCCAAGCAATACTGCCATTAATCAAGCAAGGAAGAAAAAACCAGGGGAATATGTTAACCTCTTGTCAGTAAACAGATTGTTAGAGCCCGTCTACTTCTTCATAAAATGCTTTAGATCATTGTTCCAACATTTCCAGATGATTTATTTGTTATATCATTCTTTTCTTATGTATTTTTCAGGATTGTGTAATTTGATATGTATATATAAATATATTTTATATTCCTTAAAGAAATTGGACTGATAATCAATGTTATTTTTAACAGTTTTTGTGTTATATAACTAACAACGATAAAACTTTGACTTTTTAGTAAGATTTACCAGTAAACTTAATAAAATTTTGATCTTTTCTGATGATAAACACTTTTCCAATGAAAAGTTTTCAAATGATAAACATTTTTCCAATGAAAAGTTTTCTCATGATAAACATTTTTCCAATGAAAAGTTTTCTCATGATAAACATTTTTCCATTTCTCATGATAAACATTTTTCCAATGATGAACAGTTCCAATGTCTTTAAGATTTTTTAAGATTTTTTTAAATATTTTCGTCAAACAATGTTTTATTGACTATTATATATGTACAATAAGACTGTTTCCTATATACCTATTATATACATAATGTATATTGAAATCTGTCTTTCTTATATACCATTTATTTTTCTAGCTGTCCTCTTATGGCTGAGTGTAGCTGTTATAATCTGTTTTTCTTTTTCCAATGTCTCGAATTTAGACCACAAGTATGGGCCGTCTCCAGCATTCATTATCTGTAATGGGTTTTACATCATCTTAATGGTAGTGCAGAAATATACTCCATGCACATACTGCAATAGATATTCAGTTTCGAATTAAAGATCAAAGAACTGCATAAAGAGATTTTATCACAAGAGCTTTTTTTTTAAAGTACTGTCAAATGTACTGTAAGTAGGAAATCGTTTTAAAGAATAAAATGATGTATGAGTGAACATGCAGACACTCAGATCTCTGTGAGACTGTATGGAAATAAATGTGGATGGCAGACTTATTTGAATGAAATAATGGTTATATTTACAAAACAAAACATGATTGTCATTGAAGAGCATTGTGATAATGGCAATATTAGTGGTCTTATGAATTTGATGGACATTATACTGGCTTTGTGAAATATAGATACTGTATCTATATTATATAAATAATGGCATACTAGCTATTGTAATGATGACATAATGGGCATTGTATTAATGAATAAGACAAATTTAGCATTGCATTAATGGCACTTAAAAGTCATGTTGAAAATGGCATGATGGCTATTGTAATGACATAATGGGCATTGTATAAATGAATAATGACATAATGGACATTGTTTTAATGAATAATGACATAATGGACATTGTTTTAATGAATAATGACATAATGGACATTGTTTTAATGAATAATGACATAATGGACATTGTTTTAATGAATAATGACATAATGGAATAATAACATAATGGACATTGTATTAACGAATAATGACATAAAGGACATTGCATTAATGAATAATGACATAATTGACATTGTATTAATTAATAATGACATATTGGGAATTATGACATGATCGCCATTTTAATGACATAATAGACATTGAAATGACAGTGTATCCATAATTATTTAAAGGCTTATCTGATAGTATATTGATCTATATGATGATGTAATAACTGAATTATTAATAAAATAACTTTTTTGTTTGAAAAAATTACCAATACAAGCAATTTATATTCATTTATATATAATTATTCACTCTGAAGTGGATTATATTGTGGATTTGTTTCCCCTTTAAATAGATGAAATGAAAATAGGCTAGGCAGCCCATATTTGTGGTCAACTGTTGATTAATAGCATGAGTTGTTTTATTTATGATAATGATAAATTTATTGTCCTGCACTAAAGGTCATCCGGGAATAATGGTTGCAACGATGCCGGGATATAGTCCGGCGCCACAACTAACCCTAGGAGCCGCAGGCCTTGGGAGCCAAGCACAGCTTTGTGGTACACAAGAAAATATCTCTTCTTAAAGACAAACTAACCTCCACATTTTGTCGGAGCTTCTCTGATTACTTCCCCTTTTTCTCTTTGAAAACATTTAATATTTTTATATTCACTTTTTAGCTTTTTACTTTGGTACCGTCTCGTGGGCAGCTACTCTTGTTGTGGCCTTGAAACCTTCTTTTTATACTTATTGGTGTACTATCTAGCATATAACTATTCTGTGCTTGCATGCATCAAAAACAATGACTAGATCTACTATTCATCTCTACTGAAACTTATATATTTATAGATTTGTTGCAATATGGTCATGAATTGTTCATAAATTTTATTAGCATGTACATGCCAGCTGATCAGCATGTACAGCCTGCACTGGTCGTGTGCGTAAAATCTGTTGCTACCAGCAGGCTAAATCTTAACCTCTTATTCTGACCATACAAACTGAAGTAAAACAAAATTACAAAGCTTTAGAAATGAGCTGTGTCACGACAAAACCAACATAATGAGTTTGCGACCAGCATGGATCCAGACCAGCCTGCGCATCCATGCTGGTAGCAAACCCATTATGTTGGTTTTGTCATGACGCGGCTCAATTATGTTTTTGGTGTTTTTTGATGCAAGTTAAGCTCACTCTTGTCTTCTCATGACTCCAATCATGAGATTCAAACTTTTTCTCATTTACATAACTCTGCTCTTTGACACTGGAACACAAGAGCAGACATTACTGTAGATGATTCTTACAAACTTTCTTTTCCATTGACTTGGTGAAATGATTTTGTTTTGTAAATTAATTGTATCACAAACAATATTGCAGAGTCTTATCACTTGCACTTAATTGTCAAAAGAAAAAAACAAACCTATTAATAGGTCCAAAGGAATTCCCCTGAATTAATAGATTTTTCACATTTTACCCAATTAATGGATTAACTCAATGCACCTTTCAAGATGGAACAGTCATCACCTTAGTCACTGGAAAAACCTCTTTTTATTCCACTCTTTCTAGCATGGTATGTAGATACAGTATTACAGTTTTCTCGGAAATTTCTCTCAAAAAATTTCCACACTCTGAAAGGCTTTTTGCATTATTTTCTTTTCTATGATATATATGTCTTGCATTGCATCTATGAATTCTTCCAGCCAGGGATTTATTTTCCTTACAAATTTAGAAATCATTTAACTTAGATGGCATCATGTTCATATGATTTCTATGATTTTTATGCCAGATGATGTCTATAATGATACGTTTTCGAATAAATTGTTTTGCCGATAACTGGCTGATCCCTGTGTTATGATGGGGAATACGAGGGGAGAAGTTATTAGAAGCAATGACAGGCATTAATCAAGGAAGAACTATATTTCTGTCTGCTATATTATTCAGATAAACACTTATATTGAGTGATGATTTAGATTTTCAGGATTTTTCTTGACATTTCTCTTCAGCTTGTAAACCAGTCTATTATAGCCGGACTGCTTCCCTAAAATTATGTTATTATAAGAAGAAATGAAGATAACAGGTTGTTTCAATGAGAATTATATTAGACAATAATATTTATACATCAGAAAAAGTGACATGCATAGTTTGTATATTATATATTTATACTGAAGGCTGTTACAACAATTCTGAGATTTTTACAAAGATTTTTATATAAAAAAAAGAAGCACAGTCACTAATAAATAGACAGGTTTACAGTCAAGATAAGATTTTTTTTTATAAATGTGTGTGATCTGATCTTTCTCATATTTCCTTGCCTTTTAGCCTCTGGCATGCCAGGTCTTGCAGGTAAGACTTCAACCTCTGACCTATTCTATGGAAGTCAATACTTTGAACTGAAATAACCCATATTTTATATTATTCCGATTAAAGTAGTTATTGTTAATTTTCTGGTGACTTTTCAAATGGTAATTTTAGTTTCATATAACTTAAGTTTGTACTCCTTTCTTTTAAAATTATTAACTAGTTATATAGGCAAAGCTCAAAGTATTGACTTCAGTACTCAGTCTTTCCTATGAAAAAAACAACAACAAACCATATAGTCTATGAATATGTAGCTCCTGGACTTCTTTAGTTAAATAAACTTACATTAATAATTATTTATTTATTTCATATTATTAATCTGAATTAAAAGCATAATTTTCTTAAACTTTAAAATTACATTCCTTTGTTCTATGGCATGGTACTATAATTGTATGCCCCTGTATTGAAAATGTATACCCTATACTCTTTGCCTGTTCTGGTTTTGGTAAATTTGCACGTGCATGTAAAATGACTGTCATCTCGTGTTTATATTTTGACTGAATACTATACAGGCCTGCATGATGGGATCCCATTCTGCTGTGTATTATTACTTGAACGAAAAAAAAAAATATGCACAACTTTTTCTCATTACTTGTATTCTTTATCCTACAACAATCTTCTTTCAACAAGAAATGACAACAACAAAAAATTGCATCCTGTTCTATAATATATACAGCTTGATCATTAAATTATTCTCTTATAGAAGCTTGTAAAAAAAGAGAAGGAATTAATGAGAGTTCATTAGAAACTTTGAAGGTTGCATTTGTCTTGCATTTTGTGAAAATAATTGAAGAATAGACTCTGAAGCTCTGGAAACCTTTAATTAAATGCTGCATTGATGATGTTTCTATCAATATCTTATAAGAGAGTATTATATCTTAAATAAAGTACACCATTACTGTCTTGATATAATAACCTCGCTGAATGTACCAAATTTCCAATCTCTTTTCATGGATGGCTTTTGTTCCCTATTGAATTAATTTGGCACTTAATTTTCATATGGATACCTTCTATGTAAATCAATGAAGTATACTTTTCCGTGCTATTGACTGCCCGATTCCTTTGTCTCGGAATTTTTCGGGATCTTTTCTCAGAAATGTACGATATATATTTCGGAATGGTACTATCTGACTTTGTTGGAATGGTATGACTCGGAATTGTCTGATCTCGTCCGGTCTCTTGCATTCTGATCTGCCAACTTACTGCTAACATCTTTATTTTCAAGCAGTAGATAGAACAATTCTCGTCTTAATTTTAATGTAATAAACTAATTTACTGATCGAACTCATTAAAAAATTTAATGTCTTTTACATTGCAGTTAATAATTTTTAACGCACAAAACAAAAATATTTTGTTACAAATTAAGTAATTTCAAGAAAATACAAGATGTTTTGTAAAGTTCTTCAATTAAAATAAATTAGAGAAGTAAATAAGATTTTCTAATTATAGTGTTGAAGAGAATCCCAGATAATGTTGATAATTAAAAGTAATGGTAGATTGAAAAAAAAAAACAATCCTTAAAAAAAGTAGTGCATATTTTTATTTACTGAAATTTAGCAGATGCTATGGTGATGTCATCTACAGGCCAGTTAGTGCCAGTCATGGACACCTTACTCACACCAAGTATAGTTGTTTTCTATTGCCTCCCTTTATTCATGTAAATATAAGTGAAAAAGCAGTCATTATTACCTCCCTTTTTAATGTTAAAAAAAAAATTGAAATGTTTCAATTTTAAGACTGTGTATCAGTGTAGCTTTTAGACAGAAAAACAATGTGATCCAAACAGTTAGATAAATTTGAAACATTTTGTTGTTCAGAATAGTGCTGTATCGATTTAAATGGGGTGGGTGGGGGTAAAGTTTGGGCAAAAGATTAACACAGTAAAATTTTACTTTGATTTTTAAGTTACAAGATCTTACTAAAAAGGGTAATTTCTATGAATTTTTCAAAGAATTACTTCAGTAAAATTAACCAATGAATCTTTTCTGTAAATTTTCCAAAGAATTATTTCGATAAATTTTCCAAAGAATAAATTAAGCATTTTATGTTCAAAACAGTGTCTGTTTGAATATGTCATAAAAAGCTACACTTTGTACAGTCTATGCTCTTACATGTATGCCCTTTTCTCATACATATATGTATAATATAGAAAATACAGCAACATAAATTGACCAGAAATAAGCCTATATACACGTGTTTAAAGCTGCATAATCATCCAGATGAGCCAAAAAAAAAAATTTCAAGAAAAACAACCAAGAAAAATGTACTTGGACTTTAAGAAAAGTTAGAATAGTTTCAATTAAAGTAATAATTTACTTATTGCATGCAATGAATGACTAATTTTACAGTTCTTATCACCATAATTTTACTGTGTGACTTATGCAGTATGCGCTAGGTTTGCATATTTTGATTTCATTTTGATTATTTACGTGGCTTGTAAGTCCTGATTTCAATTCATAAATTACTTTTAAGCTCGACTATTCGATAAGAATAAGTTGAGCTATTGCAGTCACCCGAGCGTCGGCGTTTGCGTAACCACTTATGTTAAAGTTTTTGTAATAGTTCAAATATTTTCAAAGTCCATGGACATATGGCTTTGAAACTTTGCACACTTGTTCACCATCATGACCCCAACCTGTAAACAGGAGGAGGTAACTCTATCAAGCATTTTGACAGAATTATGCCCCTTTTTCGACTTAGATTTTACGTTAAAGTTTTTGTAATAGTTCAAATATTTTCAAAGTCCATTGACATATGGCTTTGAAACTTTGCACACTTGTTCAACATCATGACCCCAATTTGTAAACAGGAGGAGGTAACTCTATCAAGCATTTTGACAGAATTATGCCCCTTTTTCGACTTAGAATTTACGTTAAAGTTTTTGTAACACCTCAAATATTTTCAAAGTCCATTGACATATGGCTTTGAAACTTCACACACTTGTTCACCATCATGACCCCAACCTGGAAACAGGAGGAGGTAACTGTATCAAGCATTTTGACAGAATTATGCCCCTTTTTCGACTTAGAATTTACGTTAAATTTTTTGTAATAGTTCAAATATTTTCAAAGTCCATTGACATATGGCTTTGAAACTTTGCACATTTGTTCACCATCATGACCCCAACCTGTAAACAGGAGGAGGTAACTCTATCAAGCTTTTTTTTTACTATCAAGCACTAAGAATAGTCGAGCGTTGCTGTCCTACCGACAGCTCTTGTTTAATAGCACAATATATACCGGTATATAATTTTTAAATATTTTAAGATTTTCATGACAATTAGCACAAATCTTGAGATATGCTGCTTTAACATAACAAAAATAAAAAACAACCCCCAACCTATTCTTATGCAGACATGTTAAAAAGTAAATAAGAGCGGAAAGTACGGAGACTTTGTGTAAAAATTGCACTTCAGAGAAATGGAGGCAGAAAATCAGTAATGATGCCATATCTAGTGATACTCATAAAAGTTAATAGAAAAATAAATGGAGAAGTGATATGACAGGGTTATACTAGAGGTGATTTTTAGACAAGAGAATGGTTTTGGCTCCCAGAATGTGTATTGAATCATCCCTCCCTCGAGTATTCTGGTCAATTTTGTTGAGTATTTTTTAAAATCCAATAAAGTTACTGCTGTATTAGTAAAAAGAATCTGCTTAAATTTGGTGTGAAGATTTTTTTATTGGTATTTAGTACATGTTGTGGTGCATGGTTGATTGGTTTTACCATTTTTTTTTCCATGAATATTAGAATTATTTCTGCTATTAGGCAAAACAATTATATTTTCATTTTTAAATTTGAATTGGCTTGAAAAGAAATTTTGGTAGTGCTTTATTATAACATAAAGGACAATAGCGTATATAGTTTATGATATAAAGTTGAAAAATGCATGCTTAATACATTTACATAAATAGTTAGATATTTACTAACTTGCATTGAAATGTTTTGGCTTTTTCAAAGTGAAATGGAGAAAAAAAAAGAAGACAAAAAAAAAAGTTGAGTGATTGAAAAATAACTGATTTAAGACTGATTTCAAGAAATTTATTGTTGATTTTCTCAGGTCCAGGACCCCAAGGGATGGGTAACATGGGCGGCATGGGAGGTATGGGTATGTCTGGAGGAATGATGGGAATGCAGGGATTGAACTTCGGACTCCAGAACACAATGGCAGGGAGACTTGGTATTCCCGGCATGCAGCAGCAACAGATGGGCAGCAGCGTGATCCTCGTCTCAAATCTCGATGAACAGGTATAGTCTGTTACCATAGTAACTGTAATTTCTTTATTATTTTTTTTCATTAACAAATCTTTCAATTTTCATTAGTTCTCGAAAAAAATGTCATGCTACCCGTATTTTTGTAAGGAAATTAGTGTTCAAATGAAGAACTGGAAGAACTATATTGTATTTAATTTATTGCTTTAGATTAAAAAAAAAATCATGCTTTTTTTCTGTACGAGTTTTGAGATGGTGGAAACTGTTATTTTGGAAAATTAACTTTTACTTCCTGCTATGAAATCAGTTTTATCGGTTATATATCTTTATAGTTGTGTATCAAACATCTGTTTTGTTGCACTTGCTTTCAGGAAGCAGACGACTCGTTTTTGATTTTTTTTTAATTTTTGATTTTTAAAGACCTATTTTAATTATATTTGCATTTTGTTGAAATTTCTTGTATATGCATGTAATGTTTCTTTGAATGACGTTGCTATAACTGATTATGAATGACGATTGATTAATGAAATATTTCGACACTACAGCCATTGCCAATATCTTTGTCTGTCCATATTATGGTCTGCCCAATATTATATTAATATTTTTCTTCATTATAGAACAGAAGTATATATCTGCACTTTGTCCTTATCTGAGGTCAATGAAATATTTCAGAGTAAAAGCATGTCTGGCAATTCTGAAATCTGATTGGTTAATTTTAAAAATGAATAATTTAAATTTTCCAATGGCAGAGTTGCTAGTTTGTCTGGTTTAATGTTTTGCTAAGATCAACTAAAACAGACTGTAATGATTTATAAAGTAATATCATTCTTTTCCACTCAGACTGCATGGACAAGTCAAAGTTACATTGTTCATAATACTTTTATATTTATCAAATCAACATGAATGCTTAAATTTTTGCACAAGGTTTTACATATTATGGGTTAACCCTTTCCATGAAAAAAATTTGAATTGGACTTGTCCATCTTTCAATCTGAACAAAACCATTCATCTTTTTAGGGACAATTTCAAAATAAATACTAACTGAATAGCACACTGTGCAAACCATGACTGGATGGCAAGCTGACCTTGGTCTGTACTGGTCACATGGGTAGAATGGGTAAAATCCCAGCATAAGGGCAAGGTTATTTGATAAATACTCTGTTTCTATAGTGAAGAACTTGTAATCGTAAAATCCAGAGTTCTGACAATATAGTGTGTACAAAATGTTAAAATGCATGACACTATCTCCACATGGTTTTAAAATCTTACCTGAATTTCTTATAACCTGATTCTACCTTGTATAGTCTCCTGACGGGTTGTGTCTAAAACCCGGATCTGGCTGTATGGTGACGAGAATGTAGAATGCTGTCTGAGTCACTCTACCTGTATATTTTTTGCAATATTTAATATAATTATCTGTTCTCTATAATTTGCATGGATCTTGGCACGGGTTTAAATCTTTATACCTATATCAACTATTCTAGAATACTATGGTCTTTTTTCTTTATTTTGAGAAAAAAACAACAACAACAACAACAACATAAAATGACAACAACAACAAAACATAAAAAAGAATAAATAATTAAAAAAAAACAACAAATACAACAAAAAAACAAAACAAAAAAAACAACAATAAATGAGAATCTGTTTAAACCAGTTACAACAAAACATCATGTTTTTACTGGAAAACATTGCTACAGTTTATTCTAATTGAATTTATTAGTATACCAAATGCCTTTGCCTGCAAATAGAATAACAATCATGGCATGCTTTACAAATGTATATTAAGCAAAATTTTGAAGCATTTAAAAAAAATAAAATCGAGAGACTGGTATGACTGGATTGATGGTTAAGATGTTTGAGTAAAAGACTGGGGGGAAAAAAACAACAATAAGTCAATTTGTATAGAGGGAAGAGAGAGTAACGAGAAGATTGCATGTTTTGTCATCAAAACATTATTTTATCTGCATGTATGGTTTTAATGGATACAGCATCTTTGCATGATAAGACTTTTTCCGTTGGAAATCCAAAATGTTGTTGCATAATATTACTCGATGCATCATTTTTACATGACTGAAATGTACCGGCACTGAAATCTATAGTGTTATAAATTATCCTGTTTTCAATATCTTATTTTTTTTTTCCATCATTCATTCTGGACAAAACCATTCATCATTTGTTAAGGAAAATTTCTAACTAAGTTCTGACAGACTAGCGAACAGTGCAGACCATGATCAAAAGGCAGAGATATGCTGCTTTAGATATTGGCTTGTTTTGGTGGCACGGGTAATATTAGGTGCCACCCGCAGCATCAACTGTTGAAACAACTCTTTTTAGTGACACTAATATTATATGCATTGCTTTAATGTAATAAGAAGCTTATTCGTGATGCTTTCATATAGGCTTCTTTAGAGTTCCTTGCAGTTTTCAAGGTCAAGGTCATCTTGTTCATTCACTACTAAAGTAACAAGCTAAGTATCTGCTTATTCATTGACTTGTAAAGTTGAGCCCTTCACATTATTCTTTGGATGGCAAGGTCACTGCCATATCATTACTTATAGACCAATTAAGCCAAGGTCATTTCATTGTTTGACCAGCAAGGTTAAGGTCATCTTATAGTTTTCCTGCATTAATCTAGGTCAAGGTCAACAACCATTTGCCAGAGCATGTTTTGGGGGTCATTATTATAAATTTATGACATACTAGCTTTCATTTGTTGCAAGGAAAAATTGAATTTGTTTTATTCTCTATCAGTTCAAGTTTATTTTATAAAATTGAATGAAGGTTTATGGTGATTTCTTAATAGATGATATCAGATAGTTTATTCCATGATTCAGCAGAAAATAGGAGACAAAAATTACGTAAAATCTCTCAATCATTCTTCAAAGCAACAATCCTTTTAGAAATGAAGACGGCATGACTTTGCAAAATTGTCAACTTAATTAAGCAATGGTTTAGAGCTAAATCGTGCATGCAATATATACCATGTTAGATATTTTATGGTAACACTCTACCTATGTTCTCCTTTGTTCCCTTAGTTCTGGTGTTTTTTTTCTCCAAAGAATCAATGTTTTAATAGTGTCAAGATTGTAATGAAAATATCTGTCATTTTGAAAAAAGTTAAATTCTGATTATTATAAAAATACGGTACTTGCTTTATCACCTAAGTTGATGTCTGGAGGAAGAAAAAGGGGAGATTTTACAAATTGTATAATATACTTGAGTTGTGCTTTGAAATAGTTGGCAAAAACAAAATCACTATCTTGCATAACATTTACAAATTTACTGCTTAGATATAACTTTTTGTTTTTCCTTTATTTTGTATTTTTATAGCATTCTGGGATAATCTGTCTTTATAATGTTTCAAACTTTACTTTCAGCGACACCTACTTATGATGAATTATACGCAGAAAAAGTAGTTTCCACCAGTTCAAAACTCTACCTAACTTGTCTTTTGCTTTGTATATCGGGATTAATTTTTTGGAAAATCGAGTGCAAGTTACAATTGTCCATGTTGTTGAATAGGCCTGTGGTTGGATTCCATTAAAAAACAAAATTCTGTAAATCATTAATGTCTGAATTTTGAAATCTGATACTAGTATTTGTTGATCAATTTTCTATTATGTACAAAAGCCCAGCTATACAAAGCAAAAGCATTTTAGATTTTATATGATTTTCAAAGTATTTTGCCATGCGTCATTATTCTTTACCAGTAGAGTCCGTCCAGCTTATTATGATTTATTTAAAAAAAAAAGAAGAAAAATCGAAACAAAAATTGGAGAGAGAAAAAAAATTATTTGCTATAACTAGATGATTGATATGGACAGCACCCCTAATGTATTTTTCCATGTTATTTTCTATTTCCCGTTGTTTTCCCCCACTCTGCTGGTGTAACTACTATGACCGTGGCGTCACTGGGACTTGTACTTGATACCCCCTGTCATTTCTACCACTGCTGTGCTCTATCTGACTGTGGCTGTACATTCTGCAGGTCACGCCCGAGGCTCTTTTTACCCTCTTTGGTACGTGTGTAAGCACTTTTATTCTTTTATTTACTTTATTGATGTCTATTTGTTTGTTTTTTTTTCCATAAAAAAACAAAAACGACAAAAAATATCAACATTTGCTTAGATACTTTGAGAGAGATAGACAAAATGTTTTGAATTTCTTGAGTTAAATTGGGGACTTGAGGCGGGGATTATTCTTTTTTGGGGGGGTCAGAGAGAAAGCATTGTTATTTTGATTAAGGGTGTCAAAAAATGGGGGGGGGGGAGGGAGGGGGTGTGTATTATTGTTTGTCACTAGCGGGCTGATGTCAGTAAAATTGTCTCACTAACAATGTTGTCTATTTCCCTCTATGTGCTATCATTAGAGTTTATCTATAATCGGATGCACACTGAATTTAGATAGAGCCGTCTTTTTGGTAACTTTTCTACTTTAAAGAATTCACTACAGCCTTTTTACTTGTTAACTTCTTCTAACTTTAAAAATCATCCAAATTAATGAAAAAAATTCTTTGCTTTTAAAGTTATTCTCTAATTCTCTAAACAGGAGGAGGAGAAAAAAAATTACAGAAACAACAACAAACCAAAAACGATAATTAAAAAAATAAAATAAAAGAAAATTCAAACAAAACTATCTTGGCAAGATTTTTCTTTTGAGAAATCTTACTGAGATAGCGTCTCAATGTAGATTTTTTGTTTGAAAAAAATGTTCGTTTTTTTTTCTTTCTTTTTGATGAATTTGTTAGTAATAAGAAGGCTGTGGTGGATTAATAGTAAACAGTACAGTAACAGACATTATTTCTTCTGTTTAGTATTTTCTCTAAAAACTGCTTAAAGTAATGTATATATATATATAAACATGTATATATCAGCAAAATTTACAATCCTGGCAATGGCTTTATTTCTAGGAAAGTTGTCATTTGAACACATTAATCAGTTTGCATTGTTTTGTTTGCGCAGCCGCATGTTAAGTTGTTCACTTAAATCTGGTTGTTATTTTCCGTGAAAGTCTGTGTTTTACTAGGCTCCCTTTTTCCGATTTTTTTTTATATTCCTTTTTGAAAAACTGTTTTTAATGATTATTTTATCAACATGTTGAAGAAATTTTTTTATTGTCAGACGGATAGGTTATAATGTGATATGATATTACTTTGTTCACTGTTAAAGTTGACGTTAATTTGATAGTCCGTCATAGGCGAGGTATATTATGTTATCTAAAAATGGCATGAAGAGTGACAATTTGTATAAGAAAGAGGAGCGTACAGTGCCAACATTGAGGGATCGGTTATTATCTTGAACAGCTGATAAAATTTCAAACTTATTGAAATAATAGTTCCTTTTCCTTATCAAACAGCAAGTTATGAAATCAGTACCAAAAAAATTATGATACTTTACTTGTGACGGACAAACAGAATAGGTACATTTATTTGTACAAGTGCCACTGGTGGCATAATTCTAGTCTCGGTTGTTAAAACCGATGGTTATTCTGTTATAATTGACTGATATTGACATCTCGTGCACATGTACGAAGATTTTAAGTGCTGCTATTTCTAGGATTTCAATTATTAATGAGCTATTTAGGAAATTAATTGCAAGACCCAGACTGTGCTTAATATTTTTAATGTATTTGGTAGGAGGGATGGTTTGAAAAACGATTGTCGTGTTCCGTTTATATGATGAATATCAATGAATTACTTACGTCATGTGGCATTTCCGACCTTGTTGCTTAATATCAGATGTCTGTTTTTGTATATATAACAAAACAGAATATTTTTATAACAAATATTAACATGTATATTGGTGTTGCTATAGGTGTTTATGGGGATGTACACCGGGTGAAGATTTTGTTCAACAAGAAAGACAATGCCTTAATACAGATGGCCGACCCCCACCAAGCTCAATTAGGTAAGATAAGATAAAGTGTGTCTATGATTTACACACACCTGATGTAACGAGACACATCTGTGTGTAAATAGGTTGCTAATTTACAAAGAGTCACTATGAACAGTTTGTAACTAAATATAATTACAGTTAGTAATATTTTAAATAATTTGATACCTACGCACTTATTTTTTTGTTGTTCAGGACCATACTTATGGGTCCTCAGTTGTTGATTTTGTATCTTTACCCTTCATTGGTGTTGGTTCAAATCCCACAAATGACCTTGGACTCTTTTTTCATGTGAGGAAGCTATTTAGCTAGCGCACAGGATGATGGTTATAATCTACACCGGTACCTTCATAAATGCATGAACGGGTGGGACCCTTAGATCCTCCTTCCCGAAGCACCATGTGACCTTTACAATGTTGCTTGACTTATACCACTTCCGCTAAAAATTTATAGTAGCATTGATTGTGATCTATGCCTAGAAAACGAACTTTAAATCGAACATGTGGAAATGTTTTGAGCTACAAATAGCTTTAAACAAGTGCCAATATGCTTGCCTTTCACAGAGTTGGCATCTTAAATAACTGATTAATATAACAACTTTGTTGCAACATGATAAGATTTTAAGTGTCGTACAAATAATGTTGCGTGTCCCACAGTGTTTCTCGTAAATAAAGCACCTAGAAACTCTGAATTTAGCTTTAAATTCAGGAGAGAGAAAAAAAATCAAGTGGGTAAATCAAATATGAAAGATTGGGAGCATTGTTAACATAGGGGATTGTATCTCTTACAAGAATTCTGTTTCCCAAATTTATCTCCCAATGTAAAACATTTATCGAAATTGTCATTCATGCATTTTCTATGACAATTCTATATTGATTAATTTATGTTCAGAATAAAACCATCGTAAAAGAATTATTGTATAATAACAAGTTAAGACAATGTCTATAAAACTTAAAACTGATATAAATCTTAAAATTGACGAGTCTGTAAGTTTAAGGAATGACACGGGAAAATGTATGTTACAATTGCGGACTCTGTCTGGTGCTAAAAGCCGAGCAAAATTTGTACATGTTTTGTTCCGACACAGATGTCATTTTGTAACGATTTTCTTGAATCTTTGTCTCCTCTATGTTTGTTAATATTAAAACTGAAAAGCTGTACTTAGGTGTCTGAGGTTTGATGTTTTTGTCACCAGTAAGTGTTTTATTTTGTTATCTTTGTCCACTGAGTTTTTGGTATATTAGGATTGGGTAAGTGAAACTTTGCCAGGTGTTATTTTCACGATATTAATGAAGACTCTATGGGGTTACAGATCTGTTTTATATATTTCTTTGTTTCGAGGAAAATAAGAAAATGTGTCTGTTTCTTTTCTCCTGATTGAATTATGTAGAAAAAATATATAATGTTGCAAAGTATTCTGTCTACCAAATGGTGAATTTGACACATTAGCGAAACAAACACTGAAGAATACTTCCTATATAAAAGTAGATTTGACACATTATCGAAAGCTTTAGAGAAATTTGCTAATGGCATTTCCTGGAAAGAAAATTCTATTAAATAATGAAGTTTGATTTTGGAGGGCTTTTTTTTATTGAACAATAGACAACTGATATTGTTTATTATGTACAATACAGGAAGTAAGTTTTCGTATGGCAGATTGTGGCACGATTTGAAATAATGAAAGCTCTATGATGAAAAAGAGCTTTTAGTATAATTGGCATGGCAGTGCGTATTATTGCAGTTTTATATGAAGTTCAAAGTATTTAGTGGCAATTAACATGAATGGCATGATAATTATGCCTGGTAAGGCAATGCAGGCATTAAGTTTGTAAATAATTAATGTCGTAATTTATTAGTATAATACCCAATATGAGGATTGATTGACATTTCAGCGATAGCACATCTAGATAAACAGAAAGTGTGGGGAAAACAGATACGAGTCACTCAGTCCAAACATTCATTAGTGCAAATGCCCAAGGATGGGCAGCCAGACGCAGGATTGACCAAAGATTTTACCCAATCACCTTTACATAGATTTAAGCGACCAGGGTCCAAAAACTGTCAGAATATATTCCCTCCATCCGCTGTACTTCACCTCTCAAACATTCCGTAAGTTTGATTTTCCTCGTAAATTTATTTCGAATGCAGATTATTTCCTTGAAAATATTCCATTTACTAGTATATTTGCATTTCTTTAACAGTATGCAAGTTTGATTTTCTCAGCTTGAACATTGTGTGAGCTTAATTTTCTCATCTTTATAATTGAGTGTATGTTAAATAATTTTTATGTCTCCACCTTGAAATTATTTTTATACCATCTCATAAGCATTGTAGGACTTATACTTACTCATATTTAAGATTTATATGAATTTTAACTCCAACTGAAATATATTCTCAACATTTTGGCAATGATTGAACATTTTGTCAAGGAATTTTCTCAGATTGACTTTGCGTTTCAACAATTTATTTAAGGGCAGTTTCTATTTAACAGTTTATTTAAGGGCAAAGTAAGTGTTATGGTTTATATGAGGGCATGTAAGTCTTGTGTATTTCTTTGAAAATTAAGTTATTGTTATTTTAGGCCAACTGTAACAGAAGAAGAGCTTACTGAAAGTTTCTCACAGCACGGGGAAGTTAAAGCATTCAAATTTTTCCAGTAAGTACAACTTGAGTTTCATTTCATTTCTTTTGGTTCTTAATAGACATTTTTGAGAAGTTTATCTTGCACTCTTATATAGTGATGGTGCTATAGTAATGGTGATAATACCAAGATGCCTGTTTATGTTCTATTTATAGCACAGGGCGGGCATCATTTATTGCACATGTGGGTGTCTGGGTCCGTATGACCGAATGTTGTGTGTGTAACTTAATAAGGGTCTATAGAAATGAGACTTATATATTCAGCATCGTAGTAATATATGTATATTGAATTTATGTACATTTTGTACTGTACATAGCTAGTAGTACCATCCTATATTCCACTGCACATTGACATTTCATAGTTTATTCCATTGACGACAATACAGCTGCACCGTTTTGCTATGATATAATTGACTGCATAAAGTATTCATTGGTTCCTGATGTAACATTGTCTCTAGAATAGATCTCCCTCGAGACGTCGCAAAACAGACGTTTGCGATATTTTTGTAATGTATGTTGTAAATCAGGTATATAGTGACGTTGGAACTGATAATAGATGTTACAGCTTTCATTGTAAATATTGTATTATTGTATGTGTTCTTTGTTGTACTGTGTACTCATCTGTCATGTTGTATATGATTTTTTGTATACTTTATATATGTATCAATTGTTATCTGTATTATTTACTAAGCCTGGGGACAAACTAAATAGCACTCTAACTGCGCGGATGCGCAGGCTGGTCTGGATCCATACTGGTCGCAAATCCATTATGTTGGTTTTATCATGACAAGGCTCATATGTATCATTTGTTATCTGTATTATTTACTAAGCATTGGGACAAACTAAATAGCTCTCTTTTCAAAGAATGGTTTGAATGCAATACATGTAAAAGAGAAGGTACGAATGGAAGTGGTTGTCGAGGACCTTAATGACATGTCTGTGTCTAAACCAATTTAGATCCCTCACAACCGGAACACCAGTGCAATCTGACCAGACTCTAATATCATTGGGCACTAGATTTTTTTTGTTTTTTTGTTGTTTTTTTTTAATAAATTTGGAGGTGACATCCCTTTAAAATACTTCTTTTGGACTGTCAACAAATTAGAAGCAGTAGTTTAGACCGTCCAGTTTAAAAAGTTAACGGGTAACAGTTAAGTTGTTTTGTGTTCAGTGACTAACACTATCCCCAAAATAATAAAACATAATTTGAAGTGTACAATTTAATAAAATGTTATAAGAAAAATGTTCACATTATTTTCACCTTTTTATTTTCAGAAAAGACAGACGCATGGCTTTAATAGAAATGCAGACCGTAGAAGAAGCTATAGTAGCGCTCATTGTAAGTTTTTGACTGGTTTACAAGTTTTTATCTGGTTTACAAGTCTTTGCCTGGTTTACAAGTTTTTGTCTGGTTTACAAGTTTTTGTCTGGTTTACTCTCTAAACACAAGACACATGTCCTCAGTCTCAAATATTAGTAAAGTCTGTTCACACTGGCTGCTTGTGTTTTAAAACTTTCAAATCCCTAGCATTAGCATTTCCAAACTGAAAACCGAGTCAAGGCATAATTATAACACGATAGTGTTTCATTGTTAAATGTAACTTGTTTTGTTTCCCATGATGCCGAATTTAAATACTTAACACAAATATTGATTGATAAATTTCTAATTCATTTTTAATTTCATTTATAAATTCATATATGAATTGGCATTCATAGGATGCAAAAGTCAAGTGAAACATTGACTTGTATGCACCAGACTATTTTTACCCTGAGGCCCCCACCCCAGAGGATTGATAAGGATAGAGGAGAAATAAGCCAAATGTTTACCTGCCAAGTCAGTATGGTAACAAAATTAAGGAAAGTGTTTGAATTGGGGGCATTAATCATGTGCCTGTCCCCTTAACAGGGATTTTGAAAATTCAGGAGTCATAAGTCCCTGCTATACAAAAGAACAGTCAGCTCAACAGTTTTTATTACCTAAAGAATTTGAATGTCAAGTTTTTGCAAATGTTCTACATAATCTGTCTGAAATGTCAAGTAATTCAATTAAATTTATGTTGTTGTTTTTTTGTTCTTTCATAACAGTTTTCAGGAATTAAAAAAATAAAATAAAATGATATGATCATAATAACCTACAAAAAAAATTAAAAAAAATTTAGATATAGATTTTGTTTGTGGAACATAAAATCATTGTAATATGATATGCGACTGTGTCACATTGCTTCTGTAATATTTATTCAGCAAATCCGGGAAAAATGAGAACCAGACATTTCTGACTCCCTTTCCATTATAACGAGATAAATCGATGAAAAACGAATGAATTAATAATGTGGTTTTTGCTAAATGGATAGAACTTGTTATAATTTGTTATTCTTGTTTTTTTATTCACTAGTTGATATTTTAAAGCCTGATAATTGCACAATAAATGATAAATGTCACTTTTGGTCAGGTTGCTATGTTTTGCATATTGCATAACAATGACCTAGTTGTCTTGCTTTAATTTGTAACATTGAAATTTTCATCGTTAAAGTTGTTGCACACAAAAAAATGCCGGACCAAGACAGTGTGATGTTTTAATGAAAATTCTGAATTAATTGAAAAAGTGAAGTGTTTTCAATGAACTTTCAATTGAATATAAAATCTTGTTAAGATTCGAAGGGGGATAAAAATGCTGTAAACTGATCAGTACATGAGGTTTAGAAAAAGGGACTCTGAATTTGCATGATGCTTTTGTTAAAACAAATCCATTAGATAAGACTTGAATTTCATCCGTTTGTCAGTTTGTAGTTAAAAGAAACATGTTAATATTCTATCATTTTAACTTTATTTCTCTTAAGTTTTTTTGTCAAATCTATGGAAAAAAAGAAAGATTTAGTTCCTTTAGACTTTGAAATGATGAGGAATTGTATTGATAGGGTCTTTCGTGTGTGGATATGTGTGTTCATGTTTATTTTCCATATTTAGCCGCGCCATGACAAAACCAACATAATGCGTTTGCGACCAGCATGGATCTAAACCAGTCTGATCAGGATCCATGCTGTTCGCTTACAAACCCTATTACAAGTAGAGAAACTGATAGTGAACAGCATGGATCCTGATCAGACTGCGCAGATGCGCAGGCTGGTCTGGATCCATGCTGGTCGGAAATGCATTATGTTGTTTTTGTCATGGCCCAGCTCAATTTTAATTACTTTCTCAAAGAGTAAACTGCAAATTGCAATTTGTATGCAGGGAGATTAGATACTGGGTTGATAGGTAATTTGTTAGTTTATTATCAGGAAAATGTGATTAGTAGACTGTGTGAAAGTGGAGCATTTTGCAGCACTAATTTCTGTCTTACCCATATTTAGATGCATTATTCTTGACTTTACAATAATTAACAATAGGTTTGTCTGGGTGAAAAAAAAATCATAAAAAAAAACAACAATTTGAACAAACGCGGGGAATAAGCAGGCATAACTGATTTAAATACTGGAATATTTGATGAATGCATCTACTGTAAGAAAGTTTTGTTTTGCTTACACTTAAAAAATTGGTCTGTCTACTTTCATCCATTTGTACATACATACATCCTGTTATCATTATCTGATCAATAGATTGAAAAGGCAGTTGACCCTAGTTGGTTATGAGGATATTAGGTCAGAGGTCAAGGTCATAGTGATGTGAAATCCTTGTCTGAACAATAACTTGACCATGGTTTATGTGCCTTGGTAGGGACATTGCCCATGGTCAATTGATGACCCTTATTTCAGGTCATTAGGTCAAAGGTCATAATCACACAGATAGTATTGATTAACCCTTGTTCCATTTATCACTAGAGTTTTCTCAGTCATAGGTTTGAGAAATTTGATATAAAACATGCTGGACTTTTATGAAATATGCATAAGGATATAAAAAAATTGATTTTTGGATTTTATAAACTATAAACTTTTAACTTGAAGGTTAATTTCATGCTTTGATTTTTCTTCTTCTTTTTTCAGGCTATGCATAACTACCCACTGAGTGACTCCAATCATTTGAGAGTATCATTCTCAAAGTCCACCATTTAGCTGAGCTTACATAATAACACATCATTGTTAGTACAGACCAAGTCATGAATCATCATAATACATGGATAGTTACACCTCTTACATGGCCTCAACTTATATCTTTATCATGAAATACAAGCATGAAAAAAAATCCATGCGGAAAATGCTCACAGAGAGGAAAAGCCGTGAACAAGTACTTACACGAGAAAAAAAAGCTGGGAAGAAGTACTAACAGGGGAAAATTGGTGATTGTATTAAATGAAAAAACAATCTACAAACATTAGAAAACTTATAGTGAAATTGTTATAATATGGACTAATTCAATTATTTTTAATGTATTTTTAATGCATACATGTACAAATTATAGTTATGAATTCATCTACATAGAAGTTATCATTTCCTTGGACTGGATTTTTTTAATGGTCTTTGTGAGATTGCAATTGTACAGGAATATTTTGGTATATTGAACTATTTAACCCTTAACCTATTGGAACTTGAAATAATTTGCCTTGGCCGCCAGTATAGAGCCGGGCCAGTCTGCACATCGGTGAATTCTGACCAGTACTCCATACTAATAGCTGCTTAACTTCTAAATTTCATCTGGATATCCCTAAAATTGATAATGGACAGTTCCAGAAATGGAAAACCAGTCAAGTCTATTTTTAGAACTTCCAGTCAAATCTATTTTTAGAACTTCAGCAGGTTAAGGGTTAAGGATGCTATATTTGTTTTTGAGTCGGTAGATGATTTGTTAAGTTATTTTATGATAAAGATGTAGAAAACATGATGGGAGACTACTCATGTATCATTATATAAAATTTTTGGCTACTAAGTGCCTTCCAAGTTTCATAGTTACAATTTTTTATGTTGTCATTTTTGTGTTGACACGTTGCAGAGTTCTATCAAAGTTGTTGTTAATGTATATTAATTAAGTTTCGTGTTATATTTTTTCTTTTTTTTTGTGGATATAAAGAAATACAAAGGGACTTGGAGCTACGGGTTGACTGCAATTTACAAAATGAAAATCAAATGCAATATTGTTATATTTTACATGTAGGTGTCATTCTGTACTTCCCTAACTTTAGCTACAGTCTGTAGATGCCTAACTGATGTTCATTCTTATTGCCTAACTTGAGTCAATTCTTTGCATACTTCTGTAGTCATTTTAAATTATATGAATAATAACTGTCCAAGTAATATTCAAATTCGAAGAAACAAACAGCAGTCCTTAGGAATTAATCTGAAATCAATATTTAAGAGCATCGTAAATTTTGCACCATGTCTAGGGGTTTGATTTTTCATCGGGTTACAAGACCTTTGTAAGAGTTTAATTTACTAAATTTTATAGGAAAGGATAGAGCATTAACATGAAAATAGTACAAAAGTTACTTACAGGCAAAGTAGTGAAACGTAAGTCATTTTTGTGAAGTCATGTATCATTGCATGTGTCCCATAATTTATTGCAATTTTAACATAGAAATCCAGTACAAGTATTGAAAAATATAGCGGGTGAAACCATCTAGTTCTTTAAATCAAATCATCATATTTGATTGATGTTTTTATTGTATTAAACAATTCATGACTTTGAGAAAAAGGTATTATTACAATTTCATTAAAGATATAAGGTGTTTTTGGTGGGTTTTTTTGGGTTTTTTTTCAGAAATGAACGTTTATTTATTCAATATTTCAAATAATTTAAAACAGAATGCATGTTCAATTTCATTGCTTTAAAACAATCTCAATGTGCGGATATCAAAGTGCCATTTTCAAGTTTTATTTATGTAAATTTAATGTAAAGCTAACTTAATCATTTCAATATATCTATATATATTTACTATCATAATAGATTAATTTTTGTTACTTACCAATTTGGGGAAAAAGAAAGTCTATTAATATGGAGATTTATATTTTTCATATATGTATGTTGTCGAAAACACTAAAATAGCTTGTATCTTGTTATGTGTGTCTAATATTTGTCATTTGAACAATTTATTGTGATAATTTCATAAAAAAAAAAAGGTTAAAACAATGTGTTTTACTCGAGACAGACATTTGTCATTATGCAGCCTGTTTTTGGAGTTATGGCAGATAACGAAACTTAATAAAAAAAACAAAAATTGATTTTATAGATAAATATATATGTTAGCATGTACGAAAATTTTATTTCGTATATTAAAGAAAATTTACATCCTCACTTTAAAACCTGAGATGATTGAAGCTGGTATAAAAAGTCATCAGGATTCTTCATGTGATAGGATTTAAAAAAAAAGAAGAAGATAATTTGTAAGATTGCGTGGCTTCAGGTTTTCACGGGCTATAAAATGGAGAGATATCTCTTTATGCCATCTCCTATGCTCAATCCTAGTACAGCTCTAAGCCGAGGCAAGCTGTACTTTTAGATTTATAACTAATCAGATTTCTGTTAGAAAGCTTAAAAAGGAAAACAAAAAGAAGATAAATTATTGAAAGTATTTGCAAGTCTTGTGCACATATGCTAATAGAATTAAAATATTGTAAAAAAAAAAAAACAACAAAAAAAAACATCAATACACTGCTTGTTTGGGAAAAAGAAAGAAGAAGAAAATGCCACGAAAATGGCAAGCTTGTGTGGAAAACTTAATGAAAAATTTATTAGATTGTGGATGATGAATGTGAGAAAATTAAGACCGTTTTTTTTTTTTTAGTTTTTTTCGCTACATTTAATATTGGATTAATTCTGTTATTTTTTACGGGGGTTTGATATTTTTTGGTATTAGAAAGAGTGAAGTATTCAGTTCCTTAAATCTTATGGAAAAAAAAGCAAAATTACATTTTTTTAATTAAAATAACAGATGATGATCTTGAAGGTATTAAAAATGTTTTTATCTTAATATAATAAATGAATTGTTTTTGGGAACATATGAAAAGATAAACACAATATGCATTTCAAATACTTTCAATAATTTATGTGCATATTTTGGCTAGTTTTAAAGTTTGCTGTTTAAATTCACTGTTTTTATTTTGTTTTCACATTTATTGTATAGAAAAAAAATGACACATCCAAGAAGTTTTGGTTTTTATGTTGAATGTTTTCCAGGGGAAATCAAGGTATCTATCTATTCAAACCATTGACATGATTATTCAGTAAGATTCATTGTATATTTTTCATATATTATTAGAATTTTTTTGGTGTAAATGTGTTGTATACAGTATTTTTTGGATCTGCCAACGGTGGTTTAAATAGAAACTATATGTATATGTAGGGGTTTTTTATTATGATTTGGCAAGCACATATTGTACTAAATTGTTTTTGTAATTATTATTATTATTTTTTTTGCATATCTGGAACTGGTTTTCTAGATATCGTGTATTATTGATTTGATATCAAGTTTTGTTTCATTTGTCATTAGAGAATTACAGATAACAAGCAATTTGACAAAGCTTCTTGGTGATGCTGATTAGTGCATTCTGTTGACACGGATCAGATCTGTATCAACAAATGCTCGGAGAACTTAAGCAGATAAAATTTAGTAGCTTTAATCGTACAAAAGTAAGGTGTTTAAAAAGAAGTGCAATATTTCAAATCATTGTGTTTACACATATGTTATTTTGTACTCAGTAACATAACTATTAAGAGCGAGTATCTTTAACTCACATAAAAAGATGTTAATTTTAGATTTGATTTATATGCTTAGATTTGGTCGTTCAGTGTTCCAAAGATTAGAATCTTAGGAGTGTGCGTAGATTAATTCCATTAACTAAAGAATCCGTATTCTGTTTTTAGAATACAAAAAAACAAAAAACAAATGTTAGGAAGAAAATTAGTTAAATGATTTTTTCTATAGAACACTTAAAAATGGCCATTGATGAGGTATTGTTTGATAAAAAGTTGATAAATTTTTATGTAAGAAAAGTTGAAATGTTTGTAAAGATACATTAAACTTACATGTAGGGTGACTTGGCTACCACAATTCTTGCATTTTTCAACAAATTGTGATAGTAAAAAAGACTCTCTCTGTTGCATAGTTAATTTAAAGAACATATTATGGCTATCAAAGGTTCATGATAAAAGGTAATATTTTGGTTAATTTGCCATGTTTGTAGGTGGTGCTGTATTTAGCAACAAGTACCCTGACCAGAAAACTTCGGTTCCGTGGAATAAACACAGTTCTGTGGTGATGTGGTTGCACGGTTGAGTACTATAAATATTGTTTTATTTATGATTTTCTTGTAGCAACTTTAACTTTACATTGAGTCACAGGTACTTGTGTAATAGAAAATTGTTGTCTTTGTCCAAATTGCCTGTTGTCTGGGAATTTCCTTTTACACACATGACAAGATTTATCATTTTTATTTTATGTTCATTGAAATCCATGCACTAGAATTAGGGGAGTGCATATAATCAGTTAGCAGTTAGAAACTGCCTCACATGTGCAATCAACTGCTTATTGAAATTTTGTTTTTTTTAACCAATCAAAAATGATTATGCAAATACTCTAGAAAAACTCCGCCCAAAACAGTGCATACTAATGAGCTATTTTTCAATTTCAACTCCCATTGTTTTAATTATTTTGCTTTTGTTATTCAGAAATGCATAGTTTGTAAAAAAAAAAAATATATCTGAAGAAAAAAAAACAACAACAACAGAAAATTAGATTTTAGAAGCCATGTTTTAGAAGCTTGGTCATAGTTCACTCTTAAGTCTGTAATGTGTTCACATATAAACAAGTAAATGTTTGAATGCTGATTTTTCACCCATGCATAGATAAAGAGTTATATAAAACTTTAAACAAATTGTTTTTATAATTATGTGAAATACTTCCAAAGAAACATTCGGACAACAAAAAAATGTTGTATAGCATTCTATGCCTTAAAGTAAATAGAAAGTAACAGCTCTGTATTTCTTACACACATTTCTTCAAAATGAATTATAAGTTATAATTATTGAACCATAAAGTAAAGACCAAATGATAATATTTTGTATAGCATATCTGTCAAAGTCAGTCATGGGTGAGAATAGGGACTATTTCAGGATAATGCATAATGTATTTTTTGTTTATTTAATTTAATCAGTTTTTATTAAAGTAACGTAGACCGAGTCATTATGACAATCATTGGACGATAATTGAAAACAAACATTTTTAGATTACATTATAGAAGGTTTCTCGCCCTTTATACGTAATATATGTACAAGTAGGGATTTTAATTTGATTTTATGTTGCAATTATTTTTATATGATGTAATAAATAATTTTTTTTTTTTTTTGCATGATGAAGTTATTTGATGTACATGTATTTTTGTACAAATTAAGAAAATGAAATTTGGTCCGCAAAGAAGGTTAAGAAATCACGCAATGTGCCTCCGTGTACCATGCACAGTTATTTTATATAAATTATAATTTGACAAATATTTGTCAGAAATCAATGTGCCTAGGGGAACAATACTTTATAAAGTGATTTTTTTTTGTAGCTTTTTACCAAATTTGTATTTTTTCCCTCTCTTTTGTTTTTATTTATTAATTGTTAAAATTTCCCTTTTTATAAGGGTATACATGACAAGTTTAATTATTGTTTATGGATTTTTGATTGTGTATTATTAACCCGATATATATTATTGAAAAAAAAAAAGATCTTGTATTTGCAACAGTTGAAATATTAAAAAAACCATTTTGTATGAACCATGTGTTATGTTGAGAAAATTAACCCGGATTCTCAAATTTTCCCCTGTCACTTTATACTGTTTTTCTGGTTCTTTTCTGAAAAGTTCTTCAAATTTCATTTTCACTGTTTGTTTTTTTTCCTTATGTTTTTTTTTTTACAATGCCAATCATGACTAACTATTTTTTCTGGTAAATTTCTCATTTTAACGATGAATATTTCATTAAACATTGTTGTCTCCTGTTCTTCAGTAAATGTTTCTCAATTAAACAGGGTCGCTATGGGAACATATAGTACACATCTGAAATGGTCAGTGACTTTTTATCTAAAAACAAAAGACACGTGATTACATTCGTTTTAAAAACTTGCGTCTGCTAATTTATTCGCCAAAATCGCAAGCACTAGAAGTTGGTTCTGATATTGTTAGAATCAGAAATTTTCTAATTTTACTTTTTTGATGTGAAAATATTTTTTTAATCCAATCTTGACCATTTCAGAGTAAATCTTGACCAAAGAGTGGAAGGAAACAAAGGGAGAGAAGTCATTCTTGTAGTTAATAAAAGATCCTGACTTTGTTGTTGTATAATGTTCTATATATGTTATGTATATTACTCTTATGTCTATATATATATATAAAACTAACAGCTCGTAGCTCCCAACTGTTTTTTCTCTTATACTGTAAATATAGCTTTAACTAAGTTTCTTTTGTTTGTTTTGTCTATTGATTCATAGTCTTTTGTCTATTTCAACATACAGTGAGTGCTGTTTATTTTTTTTTTCTCTTGACTGATTCTGTTAGTTTTTCTTGTTCTTTCATGTTCATATAAGACTTTCTTAGCCATTGTTTACAGTCAATGGGGTGGGTGGGGGGGGGGGGCAAATCTTTCTCTGAGTATAGATAACTAAATATGACAGACTGAACTGTCTTGTAGAGCCTATGTAAGGACATTTCAATTTGATACAGTACAATAACCATTCAATACAGAAAATGGGCAAAATGTTTTAGTTAAGATCATATTCTTCTTAATTTATTACTGAAAAATTTATAACCTTTAACTATAAACTTCAATTTACAGCAGCTATGCTGCATTTCTCTTGTTATAGATAAATTTGCTAAAAACCATTACACATAATAATAGCTGCAAAATGAAATATTTAGTTTAGTTTGTATTTGACACAGACTGTCTGGAGAGTACATAATTTATTATTTTAAAATTATATTTTTGAAACTGTAAACATCGGATTCTATAAAAGTAATTTATTTTCTTATAGAAATCAATGAAGGCTTTACAACATTATAAACATTAGGCATTGGTTTTGAAAGGAGAAAGCAAAAACCAAAAACATAAAAAAATGGCAACTATTGTGAAATGCACTCGACAACTTGCTAAGAAAGTCTATAACGTTTCAGTAACAAGTTGAGACTGTTATACTTGTTTTCTATTCTATGTAGTAAAATCATTTATGTACATCTTCTGATCATATTAAACTTCTGGATGTGGGAAACATTTTCTTATCTATCTTTATCCCAATTCAAATGAAGTAGTAATCTTCTCCCAGATGTCAGGTACTATTAACTCCTCACATATAAAATATATTAAATCTCTCCTAGTCCCAAAATTTAAGCAAAGGTTTTGGACAAAAAAAAAAAATTTAGGGGGGAAAAAAATTTTATTTTTTATTTTTTTTTTAACCGGGGCAAAATTTTACTTTTTAATTTTTAAAAGGTCAAAAAGGTGTTTAAATACTTTTAAAATATCTTTTTTCCCCCAAAAAAGGGGTTTTTAAATTTTTTGGGGGGCCCTTTTTTTTAGTGTCCGTCCCTATCCCCCCCAAAATTTTTCCCTTTTTTAAAATCCCCAACTTTGGGGAATTTTCCGGTGTCGGTCGGTCGGCCTTTTTCGCTCCCGGGTTTTTCAAGCTTTGTTTTTTGTTCCCAAAATTAAAACCCCCCGGGGGGGTTGCCCAATAAATTTCAGCCAAAACCCCCTGCAAAAAAACAAATGGGGTTTTTTCGGTAAACCCCCGGGGTTTTTGTCCCGGGGCATTAATTTTTAACCCCGGGATCAAAAAATTTCCTTTTAAAAAAAGAAAAACGGGGGCCTAATTAAAAAAAAAAACAAAAATTTTCAAAGTTTTTTTGTAAAAATTTTTTGGGGGGGAGCAATTATAAATTTGGGGTTTTTAAAAAATAAGCATTAAAAATTAAAAATTTTTTGCGGGGGAAAAAATTTAAAAAATTAATTTTGTAAGCCCCTTTTTTTCCCTTTCGTGGAGGTAAATAAGGGGTTCTTTGGGTTTTTGGGTTTTCCACATTTTAAAAATAGTCCAAGGGGGAAAACTGGAGAGTTCAAACAAAAGATTTTTTCTTTTTTAAGTAAATAAAAAACTTTTTTGGGTTCCCGTTCACCCCCTTTTTTTTTTGTCACAAAATGAAGATTTTTTGACTTTTTTAAAATTTTTAAAAAAAAAAATTAAAATTTCAAACATAAAATTTTTTTAAAGTAATTAAAAAGGATTTTTTTTTATTTCAAATTTTTCTTCAATTTAAAAACAAGACAATGGTCCCTTTTAAATTTCTTTTTATTTTTGCAAATTGAAAAAAAAAACATTTTTATTTTTAAAATTTTTTAACGTCGCTTTCCTTTTAAAAAACCTGCTTAAAAATACTTGTTTTAAATTAAACCGGCATTAGGGATGTTTTTAAGGGGTTTTAACAGGAAATATTTCCGGGGGGTGTTTTTCCCTTTTTCTTGTCTTTTCAAAAAATTGATTAAAAAAATTTTAAACCCTTTCATTTGGCCCGAAATTTCAGAATGGAAAAAGGGGGAAAAAAAAAAATTTAAAATTCCCGGGAATTTTTTTTTTTTCCCATTTTAAAAAATTTTTTAAAAGAAAAATTTTTAATAAATTTTTTTTTCCAAAAAAAAAAGACTTCCATTTTACAATAGAAAAATTTAAAAAGGTCCCGCATTTAAAAAAACATTTTCATTGCACCGGGAAACAAACCTCCCTTTAGTTTGGTTTTTTTTTCTTTTAACCTAATTTTTTTAAAAAGTGAATTTTTATTTAATTTTCGTAAAAACAATTCAAACTTAAAAAAGCTTAATCATTTTTTTCCAACCAATATAGGTTCGCTTTTGAAAAAACCCTCGGGGTTTTAAATAAAATAATGAATTTTATTTTAAAACAAAATAAAAGTAAGGTTCGCAAGAAAAATGATTAAGGGAAATTTTTAAAAAAAAATGAGAAAATGGGGTAGGTTTTTTTTCTTTGGGTTTTTTTTAAAAAGAAATATTTACAACTATAAAATGAATGTCTTAAACATGAATTAAAAAATTAGGAAACACCATGTCAAACATCAGCTTGGTTCACCTTGTAAACTAGTTTACTCAAGGATCTACCGGTTTCAGTATTTTAAGACTTTCATTATGACTTTAAAATGTACATGTTAAATTATACATTTATTAATCACATAACGACAATACAGATAATTCATTTTAAATAATATTCACATATATGAATATTGTTTTGCCTGTCACAAAATCTACATAAGCACAGTTTACTGTATTCAACATAGAGTCGGGGGTGGGGGGGGATTAAATACCTCCGCTAAAGTTCTTTGAATTTAACTGTAAAATTTATATCATTATAAATGATATTATTTTCAATGAATGTGTTGATAACCGGGAGATTTATGTTAATGATTTTGATATCAAAATCCATGTCGTTTATAAATGAACAGTTCCAAACTCAAAGATGGACAGGGCCCCATGACACATATTTAGGGAAATTGTGTTTCTATTAGAAAAAAAGTTAATTTTGTTCTATCCTTCCTTCTAATATTTGAAAATAATGGAACACCATGGAGAATTTTTTTTTGCCTACAGCTGTAATGCTAGCATACAACAATGACTCTGTTTGAATCAGGCTTGTGAATATAAATGAGACCTTGATTTAATTGATTTTGTCAACCTTCCACAAAGCTGCCTAACATGGCAGATCAATATAATTTCATGATTTATCTAAAACAGGAAAAAAAAATCCGGAGCATAATATTTCAGCTAGATAATTTCCATTTGATTTGGTTTTATGTAACATAAATGACATAGATACTGGTAGACATATGGTGACTTTCCCGGACTTATTTCAAACCCATTGAATACTTGGCAGAAAGAATGAGATAACTATTGAATGTCATCAGTATAGATTCAAGTCAGTCTGCATTTTACAAACTTTTGTTGGCGACTTAAATTTTATATTATGTCAAAACCATTTAAACAACAATGGAGAGGTCCAAAATAACAATGGTGAAGATAGAAAAAAGACTCAAATAACATTAAAGAGGTCCAAAATAACAAAAATGAGGTAAATATCAATAAGAAGGTCAAAAATAACAATAATGAGGTCTAAAATAACATTAATGAGGTCTAAAATAACAATGGGGAGATCCAATTATCAAAAAAGAGGCCTAAAATAACAATGAAGATGCTAAAAACAACAATGAAGAGGACCAAGATAACAATAGTAAGGTCCAGAATAACAATGAAGAGGCCAAAAATAACAATCATGATGTCCAAAATAACAATGAGGTCCAAAATAACAATGATGATGTCCAAAATAACTGATGAGGTCCAAAATGACAATGATGAGGTCCAAAGTAACTGATGAGGTCCAAAATAACTGATGAGGTCCAAAATGACAATGATGAGGTCCAAAGTAACTGATGAGGTCCAAAATTACAATGAAGAAGTTCAAAATAACAATGAAGAAGTTCAAAATAACAATGATGTCTAAAATATCAATGGAGAGGTCCAGAATTACAAAAAAGGCCCTAAATAACTATGTTGAGGTCCAACATAACAATGATGAGGTCAAAAATAACAATGAAGAAGTCCAAAATAACATTGAAGAAGTACAAAAAACAATTTTTGAAGTCCAAAATAACAATGATGCTGCCCTCTTCATATGGAAGTAGGGAAAGTTACTTGAAGAAAAGCAGGTTTGTACAAATACAGTACCCAGATATCTTTTATTTTTAGATACATGTAGCTGCATGCTAGTACTTTAATATTGAAGTTCAGTTCATTTCTTGTATTTAAATACCCATTGCCTCTTGTAAATCAATACATATTTTATACAGAAAATTGGTACAAAATTTAACTTTCAAATGAATGTTTCTTGACAGTATATTCAACAGCACTTAAACAATGTTAATCAAACTAGAAGTCTGTTGTTGTATTTAATGTGATCTATAAATTGATGTAAGAAATTTGAAATGCTAATTTTTCTGACAACACAACTAGACATTTAGTGATTTCGACATGAATTGTTGCCATTTACATATTAACTGAATTCAAATGAAATGCATTGAAAAATCAACAATAAAATAAGATATTAGGCTTGAGTAGGCTTTTTCCTTTTATTCTGGTGGGAAAGAAATCAGGTGTACAAATTCTGACCACAAAAATTCTGACATATTATACCCACCAAACTTCAGTTGGCAGCTGAAATTTAGAAATTTGAAATTTAATTTCCTAGGATTAACAAATAGCAGATTCAAATTAAAAGCACAATAAAGTGTCATCCATAAATTTAGATGTAAAATTTAGCCCTATATAACACAGATTTAGCAGCGAAATGGTTACATAAAATTTAGCTTTATTACACATTATGTTATATAAAATTCAGTTCTATTATGCAAGTTTAGCAATATAATTGCTATATAAAATTATGCCCTTGTAGTATAATGTTTAAATGACATAAAAGTTAATCAGCATCCGCGCAGTCTGATCAGGATCCATGCTGTTTGCTTTCAGTTTCTCTACTTGTTATAGGGTCTGTTAGCGAACAGCATGGATCCTGATCAGACTGCGCGGATGTGCAGGCTGGTCTGGATCCATGCTGGTCGCAAACCCATTATGTTGGTTTTGTCATGACGCGGCTCATTTCTAGAGGTATTGATGATGTCTGGCATGTCTTGTTACCAGTCTCAATAATTGTTTAAGTGTTTTTCATATCTTTTCAATTGTTAAATTACATTTTTATTAAACAATTATCGTCATGTTCAAGATTAAATCATTATTTTTGTCTGTTATAATCATAAAACTGCCTACAACAAATTCCTGGTTTTAATTAGCTATAAAAACCATCAGTTTATAACTTTATATCTAATTTTTACTACCTCTGTCTGAGTGGTTTAGGTCCCTGAATAAACAACTTGCCCCTGACAACTGTGGGTTTAGAATCGAGCCAGGGACTTTGGATTCTTTCATGTGAGACAGCTATTTAGCTAACTTTACAGAAGGTTGATGGTTGCTAATGACTGAAGTAATGCATGATGAAACTGAGGACTTTCTCCACCACAAAAGCTAGAATGTTACAATATGACTATAATAGCAGCTGTATAACTAAAAACCAAACTAAAACAAAAAATATGATAGAAATAAGAAAAACAAAGAATAGTAATATAATAATATTCCCCCATTTATCTATAGAGAATTCAATTATTTTTTTACAAAATTATTTAGTATCACTTGTGTACAAAAGAAAGGACTAAAGTATATGACAGGGAGCAAACATTGTAAAAACACAAATAACAAAATATTCAAAGTTTTTCAGTTTCTTTCTTCAATTTTCACCATTATACATGAACATATACTTCTCAAAACCAGATTTTCTGTTTCATCTCAATAACAATATGATTATCTTGTCATTAAGTTTGAAACATTATAAAACTAGGGTATAAGAAGAAACGGTGCTAGCAAAGTACATGTAATTTCATAAATGCTTTTAGACCACGATTTTGGACTAATTCATCTGCAAGCAAGTTAGCAAACATCTCAGGTTACTGTACCTTTTTACTGTATACCATACTAGAAGATATTATAAAGTCAATACTTAGACTTTTAATAATTATTTCAACAGTTCCACTGCACATACAGTATAGGGTAACTCAATAGTTTCTTCACTTCTTACTTCTTTAAGCCAATAAAAATATTCAAATTAACTTTTAAGTTTTCTGGCACATGTTACTTGCAGTCATACAAATACAGAAAATTCTAACACCTCCAAGTATTTTTATCCTGCCTTGCTTATACACTGCTCAACACTCTCAGGTTTCCATCACAACTATTGTGTGTGTGTGGTTTTTAGGACCATGGTCAGGTAAACATTACGATGTTTCCATGCCAACATGTATGTAGCTGTGCGTCATATGACTTCTTCAAAGAAACTCTCATGTTGATGTAGCAACACCTGAAAACATGAAACAATAAATTAATTTAAAGTTAAAAATAGCATGTTTTGATTTCATATCTACCAGTCATAACATATACTAAATGAGCCGCGTCACGACAAAACCAACATAATGAGTTTGCGACCAGCAGGCTAATCAGGATTCATGCTGTTCGCTTACCAACTCTATTACAAGTAGAGAAACTGATAGCGAACAGCATGGATCCTGATCAGACTGCGCGGATGCGCAGGCTGGTCTGGATCCATACTGGTCGCAAACCCATTATGTTGGTTTTGTCGTGACGCAGCTCAAATGTTATTCACTGACAATGACAAAACATTTATTATTGAATTATATTGGGGGAGATTTCGATAGAAAACAAAACATCAGAAAACAAAGTGACGAGCAAAAAGTGTGTGTCTTAAGATTGAGCCAGCATCTTGCACAGTGTGACAAAAACTGTTATAGGTTTCTCTTATAATTCATCTTATGAAAGGCAATATACTTCTTATATATTGTTTATACATGTACTACTATTGGTATGCTTGTTTAGTTGTATGTACAATGATGAAACTGAAATAAGAATAACCTTTCAAGTTCCCAAGAAAGGTACAGTGATCGGGAGTAGCAGTAAGTCTGTTGCTTGTAAGCTCAAAGCATGGTAAATATGAATAGGCTTGAAAGACACAGTCATGTGATTTTGCTTTTCGACTGTGCAATAAAATTTTTATGAACAGTGCAACAACATAATATACATGTACTTATATTAGGAAATTGGTAAGGGGTCATAGTCATATTTCAAGTCAATATAATGTAATTCTTGTCTACAGGTATGTTGTGTTTATTTATCAAGACTTTATCACACGGAAATGAAGATTTTATGGCCCAAGTTTAAGTTGTCTACATAAAGATATAAGACAGAATCAATGGACAAGGGGACATAAAAATTACAAATTAACAATATCAACATTTTGTTCTTATCTTTTATAGTCTGTCTCAAAAATTCCAGACAGCAGTGCACAACAACTATTTGTAGAGGCATAACTATTATTTGTAGAGGCCAAACAAATATTTGTAGAGGCAGAACAACTATTTTTAGAGGCAGAACAACTATTTATAGAGGCACAACAACTATTTGTAGAGGCACAACCACTATTTGTAGAGGCACAGCAACTCTTTGCAGAGACACAACAACTACTTGTAGAGGCACAGCAACTATTTGTAGAGGCACAACAACTGTTTGTAGAGGCACAACAACTATTTGTAGAGGCACAACAACTATTTGTAGAGGCACAACAACTATTTGTAGAGGAACAACATCTATCTGTAGAGTCAAAACAACTATTTGTAGAGGCACAACTACTATTTGTAGAGGCAAAACAACTTTTGGTAGAGACACAACAACTATTTGCAGAGACACAACAACTATTTTTAGAGGCACAACAACTATGTGTAGAGATACAACAACTATTTGTAGAGGCACAACAACTATTTGTAGAGGCACAACAGCTATTGGTAAAGGCACAACAACTATTTGTAGAGGCACAACAGCTATTTGTAGAGGCACAACAACTATTTGTAGAGACACAACAACTATTTGTAGAGGCATAACAACTATTTGTAGAGACACAACAACTACATGTATAGGCACAACAGCTATTTTAGAGGCAGAACAACTATTTGTAGAGGCACAACAGCTACTTGTAGAGGCAGGACAACAACTATTTTGTAGAGGCACAACAGCTATTGGTAAAGGCACAACAACTACAGTGTACATGTATTTGTAGAGGCATAACAGCTATTTGTTAAGGCACAACAACTATTTGTAGAGGCACAACCACTACTTGTAGAGGCACAGCAACTATTTGTAGAGGCACAACAACTGTATGTAGAGGCACAACAACTATTTGTAGAGGCACAACAACTATTTGTAGAGGAACAACATCTATTTGTAGAGTCAAAACAACTATTTGTAGAGGCACAACTACTATTTGTAGAGGCAAAACAACTTTTCGTAGAGACACAACAACTATTTGCAGAGACACAACAACTATTTTTAGAGGCACAACAACTATGTGTAGAGATACAACAACTATTTGTAGAGGCACAACAACTATTTGTAGAGGCACAACAGCTATTGGTAAAGGCACAACAACTATTTGTAGAGGCACAACAGCTATTTGTAGAGGCACAACAGCTATTGGTTAAGGCACAACAACTATTTGTAGAGGCATAACAGCTATTTGTAGAGACACAACAACTACTTGTAGAGTCACAACAGCTATTTTAGAGGCAGAACAACTATTTGTAGAGGCACAACAGCTACTTGTAGAGGCAGGACAACAACTATTTTGTAGAGGCACAACAACTATGTGTAGAGGCACAACAACTATTTGTAGAGGCATAACAATTATTTGTAGAGACACAACAACTACTTGTAGAGGCACAACAGCTATTTTAGAGGCAGAACAACTATTTGTAGAGGCACAACAGCTACTTGTAGAGGCATGTAGAGGCAAAACAACAACTATTTTGTAGAGGCACAACAGCTATTGGTAAAGGCACAACAACTACATGTATTTGTAGAGGCATAACAGCTATTTGTTAAGGCACAACAACTATTTGTAGAGGCAGAACAACTATTTGTAAAGGCACAACAAAAGCATGATACACACTGGTAAACATTTGTGTTTGTTTAAGTGACTTTCTTTTTTTTCCACTAGAATTGTTTCTTAAAGACCATCTTATTTTCTTATAATCCTATCAGTAAGAAACATGTCCTCCCTTTTGACAATTGCAGCAGCAACAACAAAAAGAGTTACAGACCAGATAGCAAATTCCATTAGTACACAATCAATTTTAATGCAATTATTTAAGCCATGAATCTATTAATCAAGAATTAATCTGAAATTCATTTGCAACACAACATAAATAATTCCAGATATCTATTTCCCTGATGACTCGAGTACCTTTAAAACTGTTCTATGTCATCATCTTTTAGATTAAACTGTTTTCAGTAAACATTGGTGAATTGACTTCTGTTCCCTTTTAGGGAAATGGATCAAAAGAGTATCTCTCCCCAAAAGAATTGTAAATTTCCAGTGCATTTCACCTAAAACATTTACCTGAAAAATTACTACAGTAAATGCTAAGCTCAATTCAAACCACTCCATATGAAATAATGAACTTCCATCACAAAAGACTAACTAACTAAATTAGGTTAAATTCATTTGTGAAACAAGTTCCTGCAACTTATATTAACCACTCTCGATTCCACTTCCTAGAACTTAAAACCAGTACTGGTGTAATGTGAAGAAACAAGGTCATGACCTAAGTTGAGCTTGAACCAACAATCCCCTTGGGTTCACAGACAGACGCCTTTACCAATAATTAGTCACAGCAACACTATTTCCTATCATAAATTGATAATGCCAAAATCAAGAGTTCTACATATCGTGATAGTGATCATCTTTTCAGTTCAACAACCATCAAAAACTAATTTTGACAAAAATTCTAAATTTAAAAGGGGCATTACTCCAAAAATTTATCTTTAAGAATAATGCCACTTATTTTACAACTGCAAATTGTCATGATAATGATTAGCAGGTATTTCAAGTTTCATGTTGATACCTTTAAAAATACTGTTTACATAATAATGCCAATGAGCTACATTAATTTTTTTGCATGATGATGTCCTGAACTACTATGATAATTAGCAGCCATCATAATAGATTGACTTTTTCTTCGAAACAGACAAGCTTAAAATCATATAACAAACCTCATTCCCCCACGATGTCCAGCCAGGTAGCAAGTTTCTAGCAAACAGTTCCATACATTTGGGATCATTAGGTAAGTAAGGCCTCAAAACTTCTAAAAAAGAAAAATAATAACAGTCAATAATAACATTAGTACGTTAACAGGAATGTCAGTTAAAGCTGCATGCCTCAAGATAAACCAAAATATTTCAATAAAATAAAAATTGAGAAAAAAAAGTACAAAGATTTGAAGAAAAGTATAATGATTCAAGATAACTGTAAAAATTTCCAAATTATGTGCGATTTATTAACAATTTTGTGGTATTTTTATTTTTCACCAGATTTATACAACATTACTATTAATGCAGTAAGGGCTATTTTTTGCATATTTTGACGTCTTTTTTTGGTAATCAAGATGGGATGTAAATGCTGTTTGCAATGTTAAAATTATTTTCTTTTTTCACTTCACAATATTTTACTTTTTTTATATATTTTCAAAATTTTCATGAAAATCAGCATGAATCTGGAGGTGTGCTGCTTTAAGCTGTGTATTCAGGGATTTTTTTTGGTTTATTTTATAGCCGTTATTGGGTCATATTCCCAACTGAAAATAGTATATTATTTTCCCAATCCACAGGAAAAAATTCCCAATTGAAAGTTACAATATAAAAATATTGAATAAAAATTCTAAAATCTTTGCAAATAAGGGCTTCTTCACTGTAACAGTGCTTAAATGTTTGAAGATGCCATCTTACACAGTAATTGTTTGCATTCATTTAATCACTGTAAAATTTCAGTGATGCATTTTTTCCCAATTTCTAACAAAACACCGCTGAAATTCTCAATTCCGTGGGTATGGGTCGTACTCCCAAAATCCTGGAAAAAATCCCTGGTATTGTGGCAGATTAAGGCAGTTTCTTTGTAAAGGGCTTCCCACTCAGTTTACCAGTAGTAACATTCAGTTTTGCTTACTTCTTCACATAAAATATTTTATTCAACAGTTGATGAATAATAACAAATTTAAACATATTGTTGTCTACTAAACTGTCAAAGAAATACATGTGCTGCTTCTTGGGCTCAAACATGCAAATCCAAGTCTGTATTTTTAATGCTCTCCCAAGATAATGCGGCAGGCATATCACCAACTAGCAGAGTGTATATGAATTATTTAAGGCATTTACCAATGAAATCATAGGGTTTACCATTCTTCTCTAATGGCTTAATTGTTTTATTGGTATGCTATTGTATTTACAATAATTGTAGGAAAAAGAATAAGAAAATGCGACTTGTAATCATTATATATTCACAAACCAAATGAATGTTTCCTCTACAATAGTGCCGCAGCTTTGTGTATCTATTCTTGGAACAATTTTTTTGTTTATCTATTCTTAGATCAACTTTGTTTATCTATTCTTAGAACTTAGAACAACTTTCTTTATCTATTCTTAGAACAACTTTGTTTATCTATTCTAAGACCAACTTTGTTTATCTATTCTTGGAACAACTGTGTTCAAATATTCTTGGATCAATTCTTGGATTAACTTTCTCTATCTTTTCTTATAACAACTGTGTTTATCTATTCTTAGAACAACTGTGTTTTACTATCCTTGGATCAACTTTCTTTATCAATTCTTGGATCAACTTTCTCTATCTATTCTTAGAACAACTTTGTCTATCTATTCTTAGAACAACTTTGTTTATCTATTCTTAGAACAACTGTGTTTATCTATTTTTGGAACAACTTTCTCTATCTATTGTTAGAACAACTTTGTTTAACTATTCTTGGAACAACTATGTTTATCTTTTCTTAGAACAACTTTGTTTATCTATTCTTAGAACTTAGAACAACTTTCTTCATCTTTTCATAAAACAACTTTGTTTATCTATTCTTAGACCAACTTTGTTTATCTATTCTTGGAACAAACTTTGTTTATCTATTCTTGGAACAACTGTGTTTAAATATTCTTGGATCAACTTTCTTTATCAATTCTTGGATTAACTTTCTCTATCTTTTCTTAGAACAACTGTGTTTATCTATTCTTAGAACAACTGTGTTTAACTATCCTTGGATCAACTTTCTATATCTACTCTTGGATCAACTTTCCATATCTATTATTAGAGCAACTGTGTTTATCTATTTTAACTATTCTAAGAACAACTTTCTTCATCTATTCTTAGATCAACTTTCTTTATCTATTCTAAGAAAAGGGTTTTAAGTTTTGTTTGAATGTCAAAATGCAAAATTTATACAATTAAATTCTAGCATTAGAACCAGAACTAAACATTTTGTAAATCAAAACTGTTCTTGAATAATTAGACCAACAAACCATCTATAAAATAGTACAAGGATGGTAATTAAAATATACCTGTCAATGGAGGTTTCTTTGAATGAAGACTGCATGGTACACTTATAATAACCTTGTTGTCAGTGATACAACCTCTACTGTCTTGGTTATCTTTTGAACTTGCCCAATCGTTTTCAGGTGCATCTATTTTTAGATTACTTGCCTGACTTGAATCACGTGCATTATCAAGGTCACATGTTGCATTCTGTGTTTCCATGGAAACTGGATGATACTTCCCGATAATTAAAGTCTCATAGGGTCTCTTATGAGGAGATTCAAGATCATATACACACTGTCCTGTCTTTGTTACCTGAAAAATAACTTCTGATTTATGACAAAATAACGATAATGAAAAATAACAATAATGATAAATAACAACAGGGCAAAATAACTTCAATTTGTTTGTTTTGTTTGGTTTTACAGTGCACAAACACAGTATAGGTCATATGGTGCCGAAACAGTAAAGATGATTTTGGCTCACCTTAGGTGTTTCAAACTTTAAGCAACACCAGGGGTCAAAACCACCACACCTGCTGGAGCTATGAGATGCATAGACTCTGATAATTTGAACCCATTTAGTTGCCACTTATGATCACACAGGGTTAAATGGTGGCTGCAATTCTGATGCATCAACAGGTAAAGGCAACCCCTCAGCCACTAGGGAAAACTTTAATTAAAATCTGCTAAAATTTCAAATATAATCAAATGCGAACATTGGATAAATATAACTTGGACATGCAGCCTGGCCTGGCTCTATACTGGTTACAAAGGCTAATCACTCTAGGTTCCAGCAGAGTAAGGTTAACAATACTTTAAAAAAAAAAACATTATTTACAATAAAATACATCCTTTACTAATTCATAAAGCCATAAAAAAATTTAAGCCTTCGTGGTCAATTCCTATGCATCAAAACTCGTAACCAGTGTTACATAGCAGATAAACACAGCTGAAACCAATATTATTTTTTAAATTTTGTACTGTATACAAATTGTTCAGAATAATAACATTATTCTTTCAAACAATTAAGTTCAAGAACATTAACCAGTTCAATGAGTACAATGATCTAACAGAACTATTATGACCTTTAAACATCTTAAATGGCTTATATTAAATGGCACTAAATATGTCCACATTATCCCCTTTAACAATTGGCAATTTTCTCTCAGAATCTAGCTTCACTAACTGCTATACAAACATCAAAGAATGTTTTCTCAAGTAAGATAAAACATTAAGCTTTCAAAATGATAAAGTAAACGTCTCTTTAATGTAGAAATATAACTAATTTGTTCTGGACTATAGAACTAAACTAATGTCTAGAAAATAAATGTAAAGGGTTCAATGAACACAAGTGTATCAATCACACGATATATTACATGAAAAAGGAAACATCCAATTATAAATTGTTTGTTTGCTGTTAGTATAACAGTATTAAATACCAATTAAACAGAACTAAAACATTTCATGCTAATCATGCATACAACCACGGTTCTACCATTACAATAATTAGCTAATATTCTGAAAAACTACCTGCCTTTGATAACATGACATGTAAAGAATATAATTGTTAATCACACAGAACATGAATGGAACAAAACAAGTTGTAAAAGATGAATGAAATGGTAGCAGCTGAGGAAGAGGAATGGAATTGAAACCATTGTAAAAGAAATGTTGGAGAAGAGGAATGGAATTAAAACAGTTGTAAAGGGAATGGAATTGAAACAGTTGGAGAAGAGGAAATTCCGAATGGAATCATAACAGTTAGAGAAGAGGAATGGAATTGAGACAGTTGTAAAAGAAATGGAATTGAAATAGTTGTGGAAGATAAATGAAATTGTAGCACCTGAGGAAGATGAATGGAATTGAAACCATTGTAAAGGAGGAATTGAATTGAAACCATTGTAAAGGAGAAATATAACTGAAACCATTGTAAAGGAGGAATATAACTAAAACCATTGTAAAGGAGGAATATAACTGAAACCATTGTAAAGGAGGAATATTACTGAAACCATTGTAAAGGAAGAATGAAATTGAAACCATTGTAAAGGAAGAATGGAATTGAAACCACTGTAAAAGAGGAATGGAATTAAAACTCATGTAAAAGAGGAATGGAACTGAAACAGTTGTAAAAGAGAAATAGAACTAAAACAGTTGTGGAAGAAGAAATGGAAGCGAAACAGTTGTATAAGTGGAATGGAACTGAAACAGTTGTCTAAGTTGAATGTCTTTTAATCAGATTAATTTCTTGAATAGACTTGTTCAGGTTCTTTTTTTGGAAAAGATCATTACAACATAAAGAATATCAACATGAAAAGTTAGTCAGCCAACAGAATAGGGTCTGATATTATAAAATGACTGCCATATTCTTCTCAAGAATTGAATGTAAAGTATACATTTTGAAAGATATATAGAAATTTTTGTTGGTCATGTGGATTATTATTATTGATTCATAGTAAATTCTAAAAACTGAACACAACTAGACCTATCACTGAAAGTGATTTATATCCCCACCAGCAACTTTGACCAAACGGGGTCTCTACATAAGGTTGCTCTATACCAAGTTTGATTACAATATCTCATTTCAAACTCTAGTTATTGTCCGAAAACCATTTTTCAATTTTTAGTAACAGTGACCTTGACACCCGGGGGTCCATTTAATGCAATACCTACCAGGGTCTCCTCTTAAGGTTGCTATATACCAAGTTTGATTACAATACCTCATTCCAAACTCTTATTTATCGTCCAGAAACCATGATGTGGACCAACAGAAGGATGATCCGACCGACAAGCTGACTCCAATATACACCCCCTAAACTTGTAGGGGTATTATTAAGGCAAAATGTCAAGTAATTTTAATTTTTACTGATATTTATTCTTGGATATGCATGGTGTCACTTTTAACACTTAAAATCAGCTGATCTAATGACCTTCACTTCAACATACATATTCAGGACATGAAATAATGTGGTGATATATAAAAGAACATTCAGCACCAAAATTTGATTGTAAAACTAACAAGAGGGCCATGATGGCCCTGGATCACTCCCATGACCCATCAACCGCATCCAAGCAATGTCTTAGACAAGATCCTGGCCAAGTTTGATGACAATTGAGTCAAAAATGCGACCTCTTTTGTGTTAAAAAGGTTTTCCATATTTGGGCAATGTGACCTAATTTTTGACTGGAGACGACCCATATTCAAACTCGACCTAGAAATCATCATAACAACCTTCCTGACAAATTTCCAGGATATTTGGATCAAAACTGCAGACACTAGTGTTAAAAAGATTTTTCTATTTTTAGCTTCTGTGACCTAGTTTTTGACCGGAGACGACCCATCTTGGAACTTGACCTAGAAATCATCAAAACAACCTTCCTGACAAATTTCCAGAATATTTGTATCAAAACTGCAGCCACTGGAGTGTTAACAAGCTTTTTCTTTTTTTAGCTCAAGTGACCTAGTTTTTAACCGGATATGACCCATCTTCAAACTTGACCTAGAAATCATCAAAACAACCTTCCTGACAAATTTCCAGAATATTTGAACCAAAACTGCAGCCAGTAGAGTGTTAAAAAGCTTTTCTATTTTTAGCTCCTGTGACCTAGTTTTTGACTCGAGATAACCCATCTTCAAACTCGATCTGTATTTCATTGAGACAAACATTCTGACAAAGTTTGACAATGATCCAATCAAAACTGTGACTGCTAGACTGTTAACAACCCAATTGTTGACGACAAACGACACACGATGACGGACGCCGGACATAGCCCCATCACTATACCTCATCTTGACCACTTTGTGGTCAGGTGAGCTAAAAAGGTAAGATATATATTACATAATTGACCTTACCTTCAACCAGTACCATCTTGCTGTGAATCTAATGTTTTTAGAAGGAAAGAGTTCTTCTGTGACAAAGTGTATATGATTCTGTTTATTTGTAACCCAGACAACAACAACACATCCAGGGTTCATGAGGTCACATAAAGGTAGACCTAACAACATGTCATTATCTATTGTATGGTATCTGTAAACAAAATGTTACATTGTTTTCATCATTTTCCAACAGAACTATAAAACAGTAATCACAGCAATTCTCAACTACACTAACTTACCAAAATTTATAGAGCCTGGTCAGACAGCATGTGTAGGTCGGCCTGGTTCTTTACTTGTGGCTTAAACGCTTATCACTTTCTGTTTAAACATGTTATGGTACCAGTGACAAAGTGTATATGATTCTGTTTGTTTATAATATAAACTATTTCATTAAATGTCCACAAAATTACTGGAGTGGTTTTCTTGTTACTGTTTTCTAAGTTCAAGCTGTCTGTTAAAACAACAGTATGCCTTTTTAAGGGGAGCAGTGGTCTTGTGGTTAAGGTGTCTGCCTCTCAACCCAGGAATCATGGGTTCAAGTCCAAATCGAGTGACCATGTTTTTTATGATACTGGTACTGGTTGGTTCCAGGAAGCAACTCAAAAGTGATTTATATATGTTGCAAGAAATTATTAAATTTAAAAAAAAAAATTTAAATTGAACATAATCTTATGAAAACAGCATAATTTTTCCACTTTCAAATTTTATAAAAATATTTCATTAGATGTCACCTTTATAGATTTATATCATTTATATAAAAAAATTTCATAAAAATTTAACATAAATCTGAAGGCATGTCCCTTTAATGTAGATGACAACATTGTAACACAGGATTTGTCTAGACTAAATCAGTGAGTACATGTAGGTGTGAAATGTGATCTGCCAGCTACCGGTAGATATTACGTTTCATTTTTTTAATTATTATACAAAATCACTTTTAGCAAAACAAATCATATAACTACAGGTTCAGCATGTTTTACATCAATAATTTCACACATTATAAAATTACTTGAGTAGATTCAACAAGTTTATTCGGTGAAATATGAATACTTACTTTTTCTTGCGTTTCACGGATTTATTTGTCCAAGGTGGATCCATTACAAGGAGATCAAATTTTCCAAGAGCTGTTGAAAAATGACAAAAGTATGAGAAATTACCATGAGGTTAAGTTAAAACATATGAGCCATGCCATGACAAAACCAACTTAATAGGTTTGCGACCAGCATGGATCCAGACCAGCTTGCGCATCCGTGCAGTCTGATCAGGATCCATGCTGTTCGCTTACCAACCCTATTACAAGTAGAGAAACTGATAGCGAACAGCATGGATCCTGATCAGACTGCATGGATGCGCAGGCTGGTCTGGATCCATGCTGGTTGCAAACCTATTATGTTGGTTTTGTCATGGCACGGCTCATATGTTTAAACTTAACCGTAATTTTGTTGCATAATAATACACACTTTCGATTCTTCTATAATCAATAGGGAAAAATGCAGGATGTGCTAGAATTGTTTATAATATGAACTATTTCATTACATGTCCACAAAATTACTCAAGTGGTTTTCTTGTAACAGTTTTCTTACTTCCAGCTGTCTGTTAAAACAACGGTATGCCTTTTTAAAGGGAGCATTGGGCTAGTGGTTAAGGGGTCTGCCTCTCAACCCAGGGATCATGCGTGTAAGCCCAAATTGAGTCACGACCATGTTTCTTCATGACACCGATACTGGTTGTTTGGAAATTGTTTTAGGAGAATAATTATATACATATATAAAATTCCACTTAAGTGTTGTTACATCCTTAATTACAGTAAACAGGATCTTTAAACTTTATATCTCTTAATTTGCATAGTTGATTTGTCCTGATTTGAATTTTAGTTTAACCATATTTAGTATTACTTATTTGTGATGAAATCTTATCAGAATCACAGTAAAGACAGATTCCGGAAACTATCCAGGATCTGAGGTTATACAGTTAAAAATAAGATCCCAAGTATTTGATTGGTCAGAATACGACACAGAATGTACACTGACCAATGAAAATCCTTGAATTTGAGACAAGACTCAGAAAAATGTTTTTATAACCTTAAGGCCAGTCCTAGTGCCACATGATAAAACATGATTGTGATTCTAAAAGAGCTTGAACCCATGACCCGTGGGTTGAGAAGCTTATACATTCACCACTAGGCCACTGGTCCTCTAAATTCTGCTTATTTTCTTAATAAACGTTCTTTTACTTATAAGACCATGTGAATGGTGAAGAAAAAACTACAGTGAACAATGAACAGATACTGAAAGAATAATGATCAAAATATTGATAGGCAAACACGCTGAACATTCAAAGCAACTTTTTAAATCCTTATTTGAAAATACTTAACACAAAGTTTATGTTTGTCTGAAAGTTTTCTAATGTTGCGAGACTGTGTTAAATTTTATTACTTAATTAAAGGGAATTAACTTATATATGATTTTTAATCAGTATATGCAATAATAATTTCCCTTGAAATTTTGAAAATTGTATGCTACATTAATAATATAATATTGAACAATTCTCACAAATAAAAACATAATTTAATATACCTTTGCCTAGTTTGTTAAACTCGGATATATCTGACATAAGGAAGGTACAGTTTTCTGGAATTATGTAGTTTTCTCCCTTACATTTAACCAGCCTGCCTGACTGATCCCAGTTCTGCCAGATCACGTTGATTGTACCAAACAATGACAGATCTTTCACTGTAATTGATAAAAACAACTGATTAAAATTTCAGCACCATTAAGATTTAATTATTTAAAATGTTTATAAAAGTTTTCAGTGAACCAGTTTGAAAACCTTCTCTCAACTTTAGGCCTTTCATATTATATTTCTCAATGTAAGACCACAGACAAATTGTATGCAAAATTTTGTTAATTATTTGTTGCATAGAAACTAGAAGGAACAACAAAAACAAGAGCTGTCAGTAGGACAGCACGCTCGAGTATTCTTAGTGCTTGATAGTAAAAGAGCCTTGATAATGTTAAATTTTCTAAGTTCACCAAAGGGCTAATCTTTTTTTATAAATTCATGTTATAGGCCTTAGAGAGAGTCTAATTATACAGTATTTGCTTGACTATTTGGAAGGTAATGTCATTAGGGTGTTTTATTGAGTATAATAATACTAATTACCTATGGATACATAAATTTGACAGAAAAGGTACAAAGGCTTGTTATTAAGATGTTTTATCAAGTAAATCACTGCTTTATTATTATGAAGGCATAAAATTGTCCCAAAAAAGACACAAACCCTTCAGTAGTTATGGAGATAACAGCTTACAAGCAAAACTTTATCATGAATTTCTAAGTTGAAAAGGGGAAGAAAAATCAGCCTAAATGCAAGATAGAATTATGGATCTTTGTCAGTGACCTACAATTCTGACCCTAAATGCATATGTGAAGTTTTAAATAAATATCTTTAATAGTTATTGAGATATGTAAAACTTGCATGTAAACATTAACCAAGAGACTAAGTAGAAAAGGGGATATGAATCAGCCTTAATGCAAGATAGAGTTATGGAACTTGGTCAGTGACATACAATTATGACCCTCAAATTATGACCCTAAGTACATGTGTAAAGTTTCAAGTAAATATCTTTGAAGACCTTTAACCTTTAACCAAAATTTCTAAGTTTCAAAGGGGCAAATAATTCTGCAAATATTGCAATTTTGCAAAATGATGTACATTGTTACTATAAAAAAGTGTTGTAAATTTCAATTGAATATCTCAAGCAATAATTGAGATATTTGACTTAACAAAAAACTTTAACCAAAATTTCTTAGTTAAAAAGGGGCATAATTCTGTCAATATTGTAGGCAGAATTATCCAACTTGTCAATCTGATGTACCTTATTACTATAAATAAGTATTGTAAGTTTCAATTGAATATCTCAAACAATAATTGAGATATTTGACTTTACAAAAAACTTTAACCAAAATTTCTAAGTTAAAAAGGGGCATAATTCTGTCAATATTGTAGGTAGAGTTATCCAACTTGTCAATCTGATGTACCTTGTTACTATAAATAAGTATTGTAAGTTTCAATTGAATATCTCAAACAATAATTGAGATATTTGACTTTACAAAAAACTTTAACCAAAATTTCTAAGTTAAAAAGGGGCATAATTCTGTCAATATTGTAGGTAGAGTTATCCAACTTGTCAATCTGATGTACCTTGTTACTATAAATAAGTATTGTAAGTTTCAATTGAATATCTCAAGCAATAATTGAGATATTTGACTTTACAAAAAACTTTAACCAACGCAGACGACGACGCTGACGCCGACGCCGACGCCGGGGCGACTACAATAGCTCTCATATTCTTCGAATAGTCGAGCTAAAAAACATGATCATTTACCTTCAGAAACTTGTATAGTAGGTACACAATTGCTCAATCTATCATGTTCTTCTTGCTGACATTCCTGGTTCCAGGCTTGTTGTGTCCCTACACAATTTAGAGAGCAAGAAGAGGCACCAGTATAGCAACCAGCCAGGCATTCCTGGTTCCTGTCATGATCTGACTGCTCGCACATGTCTATAAATGAATGCAGGGTACCATCCAATAAAGCTGCCTTCCTAGCAGCTACATTATTATCTCTGAGGTCAATGTTGCTCTGGGTCATGAAGTAGCTCATCTTTTGACCAAGTTCAAGGAGACTTTTATATGCTGTCTCTATATATCCTTTGACCTAATAAACAATGAGACAAACAGAGCTTAATGAAAAATGTCACACTTTTATCTTTTTCTTTCAAAAAATTTTGTACTGAAGAATTATATTTGTCTCCAATAGTACCGCATGAACGATATCATTGTAATAGACTTACTTTGGTATTAAGAATATTTTGGGTTTTTCAAGCTAATAAAGTAGGTACATACAAACTTTTACAGTAACAGTTTTGAAAATAAGTGAAACAGGTTAACTAATTTATTGTGAAGGGTAATGCACCATTAAGTTGTAACAGTAAAAAATAGTTTGTACCTACAGATAAGCTGGGAAAACCCCACTTTGACGAGTTCTGGATACTGTCTATTAATCATGAGAACCACATGTGGTGTTAATGCTTGTCTGTTAAAAATTTTAAGTTAGAAAGGAGCCATAACTTCAAAAATACTGCTTTCAATGTATTTGAAAGCAGGTTACTATATGTCTTTGAAATAAAACTGAAGTAGAAAAAAATATGGCGTCATTTTGTTTTTATGCTATGATTTAGTTAACCATTTTAAACTAAAAACATTTGGTTAAATTTAGGATGACTTGCTATTAGAACTTCACCTACAATGGTATCATTAAGTAATTACTATATTTGTACCTCATTATGGAAATCAACAGCCATTTTTTCCCCAACATTCAATGGTTCTCGTCTTTTACGCTGAAAAAAGTAAACATTCTATATCAGCAAGGTATCCATACTGAAAACTTGGCTATATACAAGTTCCAACATATACAGTAATGAAATATAATATGGTAGCCACAATTGACATGATGCCACATAATCAAATATTTAAAATTAAAAAAAAAATCTTCCAATTTCCAAGTACCAACCTTTCTTTTATTCTTTCGGCCATCCTCATTTTTATCTGCTGATTGTAATTTTACAAACTGACTATCCATTCTATAAGGTTCAACAATTTCAAACAGGTCAGACTTAAGTTTATATTGATGACCATGCCTATCATCTGAAATACATGTAAATGAAATGTATTAATGCAAAATAAGCTTTTCCAATGTGAGTTAAACTTGGTAACAAATACATTGTTATGTATAGTGATTGAAAATAATACATTCATTCATATTTGTCCAGTGATTTTTTTTAAATTTTCAAAACCAATCTGAAGGGGAAAATACAGCATGATAAATCAGAAAAGGGGAAAATCAAATTCCAACAACTGAGAATGTAAGTTTGAATATAGAAATCAAACCAGTTTCAATTTAAAAATGTAATTATTTTATTTGAAAAATATACAACGTTTCGACTCAAAAGTCTTCATCAGGTATACTTTGTTTATAGGAAATGACATCAACAACTGAGAATGGAATTTACCCGCACATTTTATAAAATTTTCAATTTCAATTCAATTTAACATGCATGGTACATGGCAGAGGCTATCTTCAGGGACAGCTTTCTGCATAAGTCAGCTGCTGTTAAGTCATGATTCTAGTGAAGAATGTGCACAGGGCATTTTAGGGGAAAATAGTAGCATTTTTAGGGGGAAATATACCTATTTAAAGTTAGGGGAAACAGCCTTTATTTGGCTGTAAAATACATGTTTAGCATGTGCAGCATTATACCAATTGAGAGCATTTATCCATTTATTAAACACTTAATATATTTTTCAGTAGAGCTTTATAATACAATCATAAAATTCTCTGATTTTTCTAATGTCTTTATTTGATAATTAGGAGTAATTTTGCTTTTAGTCGCTAAAACAAATAGATGAGCTATAGAATGTTCAAAATAGGAATATACAGCTCATTAAATGTGTTTTTTTTTCAATATTGAAATCCCTTTAAATCTTAAAGGACTGTTCTAAATTAAAAACTGGGCATATCCGATTTACACGCTCAGTAGTTTAAGGCTTGAAAGCAATGTGTTCATATTGTTTTTTATTTACCTCATGACTAAACTTTTTATTATACAGCCTAATGTGACATCATAGTCAAACACATTCAATCTATCATTCTGGAAATAAGTATCATCCGTACAATATTTTTTTGCAATATTCCCCAGGGGTGAGCAATCTATATAGACTTAAGAAAACATGTTTTAGTTCTATCCTCTTTTAAAGATTTTATAATGTTCTTTACAATCCTATACATGTACAACATAGAGATATGAGAATTGCAAAAGTACATGTATTACCTCTACCAACATTATGTGGTGTTTCTATTGTTACTATAGATGCTTTATGGTGATCTATGATACATCCATTTCCATTTTCTACAATAACTGACATTGCTGTAACTCTTCACATCATCACCTCACCATCTACAAAAAAAATAATTATACATTGATACTAATAAACAATAAATTAATAACAATGACTCATAACTTTTACAGCATAATCCATTCAACTATAACATAATAAACAATCATGACTTCATTAACTTGCATGTTAAACACATTGGTAATAGTATTAGTTTTCTACATACATTGTATTATACAGATTTGTACTTTTACTCGCAATTTTCTTTAAAGCAAACAAAAACATTTACAATAGATGATATCATGCCTTATACAATGCATCGTCTATCATCTACAATGTTCTACATATTACCCAATGGGGATGGGATGGAATAGAGAGATAAGCAGATTGATTGATACATGTATGTAGTTCTGTACCATTATTCTATGTTTAATGAGGGTCCATCTGCCCAAAAGGGTACAGACCCCTTACATGTCACCAATCATCCCCTTTAAGAGTAAATTTTGAAGGGAAACAGGACGTTTCGGCCCCAAACCAAATCGGCCCCAGTCGAAAAATCGGCCCCTGGACGTTTCGGCCCTTTTCCGAGAGACGTTTCGGCCCCACTATAGTATATTGCTTGATTGATTAACAACAATTAATTTAATAACAATTAAACAATTATGACACTTTAATTCTTTAAATAATTATTTATTATCTTTTGATCTCTTGAACCATTTAGATGTACGTTAATGTTTTTTAGATGTACGTTAATGTTTTAAAGGTGTAACAAACAATAAAGGCAGGTTACTTAATTTATAAAACAAACCACTAAAACTTCTGGATAAAGAAAGTTAATTACAATTATTACTTAGAAAACATTATCTTTTGATCTTAATTAAACTATACGTAATTTTTTTTTCAAGGTGTAACTAATTAACTGTTTATAGCTTTATGCTAATTGGCGGTAAGTAATATCAGAGAAAACTTCAAAAGATATGAAAAAAACAGTTTGCTACAATCTCATGATAATATTTTTAATTATTATTGCTATTAGATAATGATAGATGCTAGATGTTATAAAACTGATTGAAAAACTGAAACCAAATTATAAATGCTATGTACCTGCTATAGATAAGTTATAACATTCGAAAATAAAGTGTTTGTGCGTATAATTGTTGGAATAATTTCATTATATATAAAATTAAATTAGATACATTATTTGCTGGAAATTAACTGTGATTTAATACTTACAATCGGATTTTAAGTGTAAAAATTGTGACTGATAAACGGACAGAAATGTTTTCAAATAAAGTTTATGTTCTGTATTTGTATTGATTACTTTTTCCCTACTACTAATATAATCTAGTTTTTATACAAAATGATTAAATATATATATTAATTGATTCATTTAATCATTGAAATGCTATTAATATATCGGTTTAAAATACAGTACATATCATGGGGCCGATTTGGTAAAGGGCCGAAACGTCCGGGGCCGAAACGTCTTGGGTAGTTTGGGGCCGATACGTCTTGGGGCCGAAACGTCTCGAAATCATTTTGAAGCACAAAGTGATGATAATTTTACCTCCACGCTATTTCCAGAGAGTATTAGCCAAAGAAATTTATTTTGAGCCAAACGTAGGTCCCTGTCTTCGGCCAATGAGAACCTAAATGTACAGTACCCAGCTGAGAAAAAAAAGGAGGAAGCCGTTAAAAAGGCTGTGGTGGTGGTGCTAAGCAAAGGGTATGTCTCTCTTTAAAGCCGTCATTTGTACTAGGGGCTGGTCATTTATTGCTGGCCCATTTACTTGTCTTCAAATCTTCTGCCGATGCCCGGTCTATTCTTAGCAACATGAATGCTCAGAGAGGAAGTGAGAAGAGGGCTTAATAATTATTACTTGTCTTTAAATAAAGTCTTGAACACTGTGATAAATTAGACCAAGACAATCTGATTGGATTTCAGAATACAGATACATGTACATGTGTCACCTCTACCAGTAGGATACCTGTAGGATGTTTCTGGGCTCTGGTGGAAGGGCTAGATGATTGTTCATTTGATCTGACATTATAAATAAATATCCAGCCATTATGACAGCCATCTTGACAGAAATTGCTGTCAAGACCTCATAAATGTAAAATCATGTGAACTAATTTACCACAGTATCTAGGTAGGATGATTTGCACGAGGTATTATTCAAGATAAACCTAATTAAGGTCCAATTCGGCATGTGACTAAAAACCAAAATGACAGCAATTATTTTCATGATCAAAGTCAATAACACTTAAATTGCAAAGATAAAATATACATACAGGTGACAAATAATCTTTGCTGGAGTAATGAAAATAAAAATTATAAATTAAAACATCATGTTTACATTTGCACCGGATTTTCGGATTACCTTGGCTATCACTGCAGAACTTTACGGTCATGAATGAAATGGAACCAAAGGCATGACACTAAATAAAATTTCAAGATATTTCTTATCTAAACCCCATTTTAGGTAAGGCGGCATATAACACAGTTTTGATTGATAAGTAGATTCAACATTTAAATCTGATAGTAAATACTGTACGTGACTTGCAAGGTTGTTCCAACTGAAGTGGATTAAGTAAGGGAAGATTCGCCCCAATGACAATTCGCTCCATCAGTTCATGTTGATCATATATTTTCCGTTGACACAAATTTTGATCTTAGTACCCTACTTAATAAAGTTGTCAATTCTTTTAATATAAAACAATATCAAATGATAAGTGCATTCACCATATAAACTGATAAATGCATTATCTCTTCTCCATAATTATCATTGATCATAGCCACAAAATTGTGTATATCTTTTTGCAGATTGCCATTTTAATGAAGTCAATGCACAACTTGGGCCAAGTAGCTCATCTGACTATCTTTTAAACTTAATTAATCATATCTTGACTTCATCATATCTTGAAACTGAAAGCTTCTGCACTCGCAGTAGTGACTTACCGGTATATGAAAAAGGCAAAGCCTCAAAATGAGCTCCATATACTTAGTCTTTTACTGTGAAATAGTACAGTGTTTTTTTCTCTACTTTTAGAATGGTGCCGGTACCAGACTGATTGGGAAAAAATGCGTTATTTTCACTTAAATTGGGATTTTTTTCATGCATTTTTTCAGCTACAAATAAGATTAGTCATCAGGAATAAAGATAGCTAACAGCTTCCATTGTCCAGGTAGAACTATTGAGTGGTGCTTTATATGAATATATTGGATTTAAATGATTTCAGAGAAATCACTTGACCTTGTGGGAATTTTGAACAGCCATTTTTGGGAATTTAAACAATGGAAATTGGGAATTTTAATATCTCTTTTCTATTAGGAACAGTACCATTTTAGGGTAGTAGTTATATAAAGAAAAAAAACATGGTCGTATAATATAATTGTTCATTTTTATTTAACATTTTCATTCGATATTTAATTTTTACACACTGCTTCCGTTTATTCTGGTTCCCTGTCCTATTATGGTTCCTATAAAAGTACACAGGACATCAGTCTACTCATCTGTTTTCAATCATAATTCCTCGGCTTTTATCGTTAACTTGTAATTTGAAAATTTGTAATGTGTCAATTCAGTACTTCCAACGAAAATTTTTAAACCATCACTATCTAGCAGGTACTGGCGTTACTGTAAAGCTTGCTTTGCCAGCAAGCCCTGCAGGCCAGCTCTTCAAGCTCGCTATAATACATACTAAATTGCATGTATCAGCCAACTGGGTCATCTCGCGTGTGTATTGATGGTTTGATCTGCGCAGACTTTACTTAGTATTCATCACTGTTTTATTTTTTCTATTTCTGTTGTTGAGCAGACGATAGCTGTCAAAAATGCCTAAACAAAAAATAAATGAATTCTTTTCGGTACATCATATTGTTAGGTAAATGCATGTACCCCACTTTTTTTCCAAATCCCCCACATTTTTTAGTTGAGTGGGGGACAATCCCCCATAATTTTGAAATTCTAGATGCAACACCGAATTATATAACACCACAAAAAAGTTTGCAAAATCAGAAAGTACTAGTATTACAGTTAAATGTTATAACCTGTTTATAACACTAGTAGGGATCTTTAGAAAATTGAATGAGAATTTTGTTAAGAATGAACAGGTTAAAATGTATACCGATGCGATATCTCATGGATAGATGGTGGGAAATGAGCATTTTTTATGGATTCAAAAATTGTATCATAATTCATTTATATTTGTTTTATATCTTTTAAATACGTGATCATGAGAATTCAAAATGAGTTGGTGCAACAAAATTTCTGAAATCCTTCTGTTCTGTTGAACAAGGAATATCTCATTATTAAATTTTATAATTTTGTCCATGTAGACCATATCCCTTGGGGAACAATTTAGGGCCATCATGGCTGTCTTGTTTCATAAGTTATCATACTTAATAAATGAATTGCTTATTTGTTGTGTTTTGTACATTTCAGGGTCATTTCTTAGAAATGATAATCTAAGGATCGAAGAGGGCAAAATGATAATGACACTTAAAATCTTGCAACAGCATCGTCGTTTCCTCCATTTACTTCTACAAAGGTACTTTACTGCAGTTGCAAATGCTTCCAAAAGCAGTGTACCAAAGGTACTGACTTGTCACAGGGATGACTGTGTGTCAGAAATTATTGATGTTAGAACTCCAGCTGAATATGAGGAAGATCATATCCCAGGGGCAATAAATCTACCTGTCCTTTCAAATGATGAAAGGATAACTATTGGGACAATGTACTCCCATAGCAAGTTCGAGGCACGTAAGGCAGGAGCTGCTTTGATTTCAAGAAATATTGCAAATCATATTGAGGTGTATTTTCAATCAAAGGGCACTGATTATAGTCCTCTTATATATTGCTGGAGAGGAGGTCAAAGGTCATACAGTATGGCTCTCATTCTGGCTCAAATTGGTTTTGAGTCGTTTGTGTTAGAAAAAGGATATAAACAGTATAGGGCAGGAATAAGACGGGAGTTTGAGACCTTGCCACAGATGTTTCAGTACAGAGTTATATCAGGTTAGTGTTCTTGTTTTCTTTTAAGTGTGAAGAGTTTTGAACTTTTCATATAGAATCCAACTCATGCTTTAACCTTAGCCTACTAGGGGCAACCGATTCTACCCATGCAAACAGTGCTAACCAAGATGATGTGGCACATTTTTGCAGTCTGATTATGGTCTGCATTGCTGGTTAGATAATATAAGATAATCATCATGGTAAAAGTTCAACGGTTTTTGGCATGATAGGCTAATCATTGTAGAAATTATGTTCTACAAGCAAATTAGGTCCATCTTGCTATGTTTTTTGTGGAATATTTTATTTCTTGAGCTATGCTCCCAAAGAAACAAATTATCATTTGTTACATGTAGATTCATTAAAACTCATTCTTTTGTGATCGCTTTTCGTCCGGCATCCGTCCGTCCGCCGTCCGTAAACTTTTACTTTAAATGACATCTCCTCATAAACCACTAAGCCCATTTCATCCAAACTTCACAGGAATGTTCCTTTGAAAATCATCAAAGAATTTAATTCCATGCAGAACTGTGGTTGCCATGGCAACCAAAAGAAAAAAACTTTAAATATCTTTTTCTAAAAAACCCAAAGAGCTAGAGCTTAGATATTTGGTATGAAACATCTTATAGTGAGTGTCTACCAAGTTTGTTAAAAAAAAAGCCCTGGGGTCAAAATTGGCCCCGCCCCAGGGGGTCATTGTTGCATATAGTAAAAACTTAAAAAACTTCTTTCAAAGAACCCAAAGAGCTAGATATGTGTATAGCAAAATCTTTAAAATCTTCTTTGAAAAAACCCGAATAGCTTAGAGTTTAGATATAAAGCATGAGACAATTTATAGTAAGTGTCTACAAAGATTGTTCAAATAAAAGCCCTGGGGTCAAAACTGGCCCTGCCCCAGGTGTGTCATTGTTTTTAACTATATGTGTAAAGAAAAAAGTTGAAAAAATCTTCTTTTAAAAAACCCAATGAGCTAGACCTTAGATGTTTAGCATGAAACATCTTCTAATGGGTGTCTACCAAGTTTGTTCAAATAAAAGTCCTGGTGTTTAAACTGGCCCCGCTCCAGGGGCCTATATACAGGTGAGCGACTTCAGGGCCATCATGGCCCTCTTGTTCAGCTCATCCGGTGTCTTATTGTGATTTATCACATTAACAGCGACACAGGAGTATAATAAAGCTAGCTTTATACCTTAGGCACATCAATGAAAAATGACGAGTTAACAGTTAACCGTTCTTATTTTAAATATGTGATAAATAGTATATTATATTTGTGTAGATTCAATACTAAATTTATTGAACTCGTTGAATAAAACAATATTTTGCTCGCCAGAGGCTCACATAATATGATTTTATGCAACTTGTTCGATAAATTTGGTATAAAACCTACACTTATTCAATATCCCCTAAGAATGCATTATATAAAAATTAACATTTTAAAGATTTTAATCCTCTTCAGCATATGCATTTTATTAAAGTTAACGCTTTTAAAGGTTTACTTCCACTTTTGCATAAGTGGTTGATGTTAAATTAGTTTTCTATGCTTGTTAGTAAGTATAATTATATATGCATGAGTTATTTCTAACACTGATGCTGAAACATTTCAGGTCCCACAGGAAGTGGAAAGACCAGGATACTACAAGCATTGTCAGCACAAGGTCACCAAGTCCTTGACCTTGAAGGTCTAGCTAAACATAAGGGCTCAGTTTTAGGACTTTGGCATGGTGAGACACAGCCTTCACAGAAATACTTTGACTCGTTATTATGTGATAAGTTACACTCTTTTACAACTTCCAAACCAGTGTGGCTAGAATCGGAGAGTGTTCGCATTGGTTCAATATGTATTCATCAAAAATTCTTCCAACATTTAAAAACAGCTCCTAGATTTCATGTGCATCTACCTTTAGAAGAAAGGGTAAAGCATATAATCAGAGACTATCCGAATTGGATTGAAAATAAAGAAGAATTGAAAACAATTATTCTAAAACTAGTGAATACAGCTGGTCATGAACGTGTAAACGAATGGTTGACCTTGATCAATCAGGGTGACTGGGAGGCTTTTGTGAGAAGAATGCTTCTGGAGCACTATGATCCATGTTATATGCTATCTCAGAAGAAGAATGACTTATCTATAGTCGAATCAAAACATTTACATTTAGACAACCTTGATAATGATACTTTAACTAATCTTGTAAATAAAATTGAAAGTATTTAGTTGAAAGTTGAATACTTTTGTGTTAATTCATAGAAAACATACGTTCAGTGAAGCACAAGCATAAAACTAATTAAATGCTTTATGATGTACTATAAATTTCTAAGAAGAAAAAGAAACTTAAAATTTTGTCTTACTGTCAAAAATTATATCTGTCTAAAAGAAGTAATATCATATCATATGATTTCTGAGATTTTTAAAATTTCTTTGCAGTGAATAATAATATTTTATACATGTAGGAATGTAATATCCAAGGGATAAGTTTGACTTTTGATTGAATGGAAAACAGTAAAATTTATTTTCATGTTTTTATACATTTAGCTGTTATTATATTAGATTATTTATTTCATTGTTACAGTTGCTGGTATTAATTAATGAATTATATTTGAGAAATGTTCCTCAAACAGTATTTAATAAAGTATTATAGCAAGTATTAAATTTAATCTGAATTTTATTGTTGGTAACAGGTTATTGGCACTGATAGAGTATGAGTAAGACTAAAATAAGACTGGAGCACCACACTAAATACAGTATTCCAGTATACCGGACAAGGGGCTTGAATGATTAAATCTTGACTTTTCACTCAACGGAATGAACTTTAAAAGGTCTTGTTCATCTTTTCACAACAATTTATGTATGATAATGAATGAAAAATGCAAGCATTGGTGAAAAAAACAATATTTGTCTATTTATTGATCATGATTTCTGCAAGCTCCAGTCCTATATTGAGTTAAATTCATAGCATATGACACTTTTTGAAAGGGAGTTAAATCTTATTAGAAATAATTGCTGAAAATCTTGTTTAATATAAATTGTTTTGTTATCTTTGAAAATAAATTGAAATACTGTTTATATTGAGTCAAAGCAGAATTTTCACATCTTAAATTTTAGTCTGTTCAAACTTCAATGTGTCTGAATCAGCTAAACCCTTTCTCCTACAAAATGTTGAATACATTTATACTTGTCCAATAAATTAACAAGTTGAAAGTGAAAATTTCAGATCAAATTCAGAGGAATTTGTTAGAATGATGTACATGTATATTTCCAAACATCTGCTTTTAAATTTTAGACATGTTCATATTATTTTATAAAAAATTCTGCAACAAGATTTATTATCAAGCAGGCATGTACACTGTCCTGTTAAATTATTGCTTAAAAAGAACATATTTCTTTATGTGACACCTGACTAGTATTTTGCCCTTCACTGCTTTTGGCGCTATTCCCCGTCAGAATATGGATGCTTTTATGTTAGGAAGTGTTACAGCTAGCTTTCGAAACATTTGTGATCCTACTCAGGTGCAGGCTCATTTCTGAAGTAATGCACAAACCGAGCAACAGAGGTCTTCTCCTACCAGTTGAGCTGGAAAGACACCGTATGACCTTTACTGTGTTGATGTGAAATTAAAATCCAACAACACAAACAAACAATCTTGATGAATAGGGATCAAATAGTAAATGACTGTGTATTGATTTACACAAAATAATATAAAGATTAGTGATTTACTACAATGTATATTGATTTACTATAATAATGTTTACATTTCAAGATCTCTTGTGTCACTTGTATATTGTTACTTTACAAAAATAGGAAGTGCATAATTATATAATCAACAAGTTTAAGATGGTCATATATCTACAACAATATAAGAATTAATCTTTAATATATACTGTCATGATACAATATTTAATCTCTAATGCAAAGTGTGCAGAGTTAATATATTATATTGACTTTTATTGCCACTGAGATTGGACAAGTCATAAAATTGTTAAAATGTCTGCAAGGTGTAATATAATTATATTCAACAGATGTTATTACTAAGGCTACCGAAATTATGACTCGCATATTAAATACCATTGTAGTATTACAAATAAGCAAATCAAAAAGAGTGTAAGGGACCACCTCATGATTGATATTAATTATAGATATTAATTATTTTTTGAAGAATTTTAATGTGTTAAATTGACATTTTTAGCTCACCAGAGCACAACGTGCTTATAGGGAAAATACAGTGTTAAAAATATAAAAACAGCAAAATTACACAGATTTGCATTTTCTAAAGTAGCCTATTCTATAAATATATGAGATGATGCCAAACTCATGTTATTGCTGTACTGATGTGGGATAAAAAAGAACACTTGTTATGTGGAAGCCTTTATACTATATTGAATTTTCCAAAACATCAACAGGCACAGAGCTATATTTAAGTCTGTAATAAAAGACTAAGTAACAACTAAACAATAAGAATACTATCGAAAACCATATAATGTTGAGGAACAATACGTGGGTGCACTGCTTGTTGATACATGTATATATGTGTACAAAATATTTACAATATCAAAATATTGTGCACTTACTACCATAGTAATATTGGTACATTTGTAGGTAGGTGCACTTTAAGATAATTATATTTATTTAAGATATTAGGAAGTTTATCAAATCTCAAATTTCCTGCCAGCGTGATATGGTGGCTATAATGTCTTTACTGAAAGATTACAGTGCCATAAAAATTCAATATAAAAATTGGGTCAGTGTTTCATGAAAGTTTTTTGCCCCATGTGTCCTATTTTGATCTGTTCTAGAATATTAAGAGTACATCAAGAAGTGTTACGAAATATTACAAAAAAAACAAAAAACAAGATTTAATAATGATTTGCAGACGCCATGGGTTTGCGTATAGAGGACAACTAACCACGTTTATTGTGTTTAAACAATAATAATAATGTCATACTTTTTACATTTTTTTTCGTTGGTTTTACAAATGTATTTTCTCAGAGCAATAGATTAAACCTGCACGCCTTCAGATGAGCGGACCATTTTCAAGAAAATCAAATTTGAGAGAAATGGGCCAAGACTTTTAGAAAAGTAAGAATTTTCACAGCTGAATGGAAAACTTTAATATTAAATGTGGCATTGGCCGCTTGTTTGTCTCTGCTTTAACCATAGCATCCACTCTTGAACCTTCCATGTTCGGCAATGCCACACCTCCGGAAAACCTTTAAAATTTAGGAACTATGACTTAGCTATTACACACCGCACAACAATGTTTCATCAAACCATTGGAGATATCAACACAGAAAATCAATAGATGTAGGAAATGTGAATCCCCCAAAAGCACCAAAAAAAACCCCTTTGCATATTTTGGAGTTTCCTTTAAAAAGGAAATCACACATTTTGTCCCGAAATAAAAGGGAAAAAATTTTAATAAGTCCAATAAAAAAATTTTAAACAAATCAAATTTCTTTTACTATCTTTAACAAAATATTTGATTAGTTTGCTTTTTATTTAATATTTGATTTTTTTTATGGAAAGGTTTTTAAAAATAAATCGAAGAAAATTTTATACCCTTTTTGACAGGCGCAAAGTGCAGAGGGGTTGGGTCTTTGGGCCCTTAAACCATTTGGGCCCACTCCCAAAAATTGAATTCAAATCCCCCAAGGGGGGCCCTTAAGATTTTCTTTTTCTTCTGGGGTCCCGTTTTGTGCCGGGTTTAAAGGGCAAAAATTGGGAGCATAAAGATCTTCCCTACCGTAAAACCTGAAAAAACCCTCATTTTCACCCTGTACATTCGTGCCCTTTGTGTGATAAACAAATTTAAAAAGGGAAAAAATAAAAATTTTCTAATATTACTTCAAAAAGGATAAAGATTTATTTTTCTGCATTTAACAATAGTTTGTCTGTATATCCTGAAATAAGGAGACCATTAAGTCCCGGTCTTTTGAAAGTGAAACGTCTTATTGTAAATTGACTTAGAAATGAAACGTCTGCCACACTTCTTTAGAACTAATCAAGAATACCAGTAAAATTGACTGTTTCAACAATTTTTAATGTAATCATTTGCATGTCATATCTATAAATTTCTATTTTCGGACACTTTATTATTGCCAACCGGAATGGTGAAAGTGTTCATTTTTACATATGTTTAGCATGTGTACATGTATACACATTTTATGAAATATAAAATATAACCAATATTACCATCGTAACCTACAGAAAAATTCTTTTTCATGTTCACAGTACTCTCATTGCATTTTTCATAAATATTAAAGATAAAGTAAAGCATGTGATCGGATTTTAGAGGGGTACTGTTTAAATTATTAAAGTATCTGTTATAAAAATTAAGGAAAAAAAGTTATCATTTTTTTTGTTATTCAAAATATTACATTTTATGAGTGAAAAGTTTAAAAGTTTAATATCCTTGTTATGAATGTTAAAACCAAGTTCACAAATAATTTCATTGACAATGAACAATAGAGCTAATTTGTTTAAAATTCATATCAAAAATTTTAGATTTAGCGATATTGAACTTTTGAAAACAAAGTTCAATATAAGGTTATGACCTTTTTACGACCTTTATATTTAAAAAAAGAAAGAACCGTATATACTGTACATGTAAATGAACCGATGTTTTTAGTAATAACCCTAGTTGCTAGACAATTAGCTTGTTTTTAGTCATAGAAAGGAAGGGACATCAAGTGCTTACAAAAGTTCGGTATCTTCAAAACATTTTTGAAACAGATTTTGGACTATGAATAATAATTTATATACAAAAACATGTTTATTTACAAGTCAACGTTATTTGATGACAAAGTATATATTTGCTATGTTAAAACAAAGAAGTAAGGCAAATTCTTTAAGGGCTTAAATTTTAAGTACATGTACATCAATCACGTACCTCTTGAATTCATTGCAACTATATTATAAGTGATGACATTTATATCAACGTTTACGCCAGGCTAAATACATCAACTTGTCCATCTTTCCTAATTTTCGACTAAACTCGTTCATCTTTAAAACAGCAAGCTTTTCTTTTTTTAGGAAAAACTTTCGAAATAAATGTATTGAAACAGTTGCCAGCTTGTGAGAGAATGACGGTCTAAAAGTTTAATAAATTTTTAAGCTACTTCATTCGCCTTTAATTTAGTTTTAACCTGCTTAAAACGCTTTTATATTCCAATTAAAATAATTACCGGTTTTCCTAATCAAAAGAGCCAAACCAGAGCTCGTGCATCAGCAGACGATCTCTTTTTTACTCGTACATGCGTCTGATAGATTATTCATGATTATTAGTGGTCGATGGATTAATGTTTTGAAATTGGATATTTAAATCATTAAAAGATGGTCCAGTAAGATAAATATCCCCATTATGGTTGTTATACCATTATTTACAGCCAGGAGATTGACACCAATAAATAATTTACCAATTATCAACAAAGATTAGTGAGGAGGGTACAAAAGTATTTCTGAAAATAACAAATGTGAATGCGCTTTTATGTGGCAGTACTCGTATTTTGGCTCGCTGAAATAGAACCGCCCCTCGGTTTTCTGTTATTAGTTTTGAAACTAAAGGAGTAAGCGGCATGAGTAAAAAAAAATAGGGTTCATAGTGCGGTTAACTCGGCAAATATTTTTTTTCTTGTTATCGATATGCTCATATAACGTTACAACAATCATGAACGCTACCTTTGTATTGGAATAAAGTGCCCCTTTCCTACTGGTTAAACAGTTGTGAAGGCAACTTTCGCCGCGATTAACCTCTCTGATCGAGAATGATTTGTTGTTTGCCTGTTTTTGGGATATGAGACTAATCAGTTTGATATAACTTTAATAATGTTTTTACCAACGTCTCCCAAGATCATGTATTAAACTCTTGTCGTCTGCTCTAATTCAAAACGGTTTTGCAAAAAATAGAAAGACTACATGTACATTCAGTCATCATACTTTCACTTAAAATTACCTTTTAAATTGTCAGTTGGCAGTGACGTGTAAGGGTGAAAAAAGTTTCAAGGTCTCTGCTCAACTTATATAAAAACTCGCGACATTATTACTTTCTGCCATTTACTCGCGCCAGGATCGTGCTCAGTCGGAGGTGTAGCTGTTCCGGATTGAACAAACTTTGCCATCTGTTCATATTTCATTTTGTTTCGTAACACGTAAAAAATAATTAATTTGCGTCGGTAAATGACGGTACCGCGAACAGGAAATTAAAGTTTCAACGGCCAGCTACCTTTATAAATAAGATAAAAATTAAACACCATCGCACAATTATGTCACAGAAATTGAAAGTTTCTGTCGCAGTTGACAAAATAGGCGCAAGTCCGGAAAACGCTATGGTAAACGAGAAGGAAGAAGACAAAGTGCAACGTCTATCACCAAACGTTAAGTACAATGAGGAATTAAATGGATATCATTTTCATTTCTTTAATCAAACATTCATATGTCGTGAGGAATTACCTCAAGGTTCAGAAACATTTCAAAAAGTTCTTGATGAAATCACAGACAGTTTTGATGCGACGCAAATTTCCGAAAAGCCGACGAGAATTTCCGAAGCATGCAGCAGACGAAAATCAGTTGCCACAATGGCGCGAAAAATGGACAATTTTGCGTTTGGTGGCAAATCAACGAAGAAAAGACGCGTGAGCTGGGGAAAGCAACCGGAATCAATAAACTTTAGTTCAACATCATCATATAGAGCGTCGCCCTCATCATCATCTTCATCATCATCATCAACATCATTTAGTCGACCACGAGTGTGCTCGGATGGAGCAGTGTTAGTAAGAAGAAAATCGTTGAAAGGTCGGATTTGAAACAACAATAACAACACTTTTTTCTGGGTTATAGAGTGGCATCTTATCACCATAAAATGCTTCACAATTCTGTGATTAAAAAATATGTAATATTTATGTTTACATTTTGTTACTAAAATATAGATTGTATACTTAAGATGTAAATAGAAAAATGAATGTGCAGTTTTTGAAGACTTATAGAAAACAGTAATGTTTGTTTTTAAAGAAATTGTTATGATATTTTATTAATGGTACTGCATTTATATACATGTATATTAAAAAGACAGTTTCTACATGTAAATGTACACCTTTGTTGCTATAGTTCTTATTTTATTCGACGTAAATTCATTTATTGTTCTAGGATTAAAAACTATGTAATATTTATGTTTACATTTTTTTACTAAAATATAGATTGTATACTTAAGATGTAAATAGAAAAATGAATGTGCAGTTTTTGAAGACATTAAGAAAATAGAAAATGGTAATGTTTGTTTTTTTTTAAAGAAATTGTTATGATATTTTATTAATGATACTGCATTTATATATATTAAGACATTTTCTACATTTTCATGTACACCTTTGTTTCTATAAAAACTATTCTTATTTTATTGGACATAAATTTATTTACTATTGCAAATGTAATTTTTATGTTAGTAGATATTAATATAATGTATAGCAAAGAAAAACTATACTGTCATGCTGAAACATTTATGTTCTGTGAAATGTAATTCATTTTATTTTTAATTAATATATTCAGTTTTTTAAAAAAATAAATATTGCGATTAATATTTGTCATTATAGAAAATACATAGACTTATTTGCACTAAATTGAAAATACTCGTAAGGAAAACTGTTATTAAAAACGAAACAGAAATGTTTTTATGAAATGCTTCATCTTTAGATGGACATCTGGTTTTTAAGAAATTTGACCCCTTTTGACAAGTCAGTAGCATTATATGATACCCTAGGGAAGATTCTCTCCCTTTTTTATTTGATCCCTTAGACTGCTGAAACCGGAAACGATTTGCTTTTGGCACCATCATAGACTCAGGTCAACCTGAACTTCTGTGTAGTTTTACCAGGCTCTGTAGCTCATCTTTGTATTTTGACTTAGCATATCTTAAACGTTGAATGGACTGTTCTAAATTCAAAGCTGCGTGGCAAATGCATTTACGCAAAAAGTCAGCAGGTTAGGAGAAAGTCTGGATTACCTGCCCCCGTTACTATACGTTATCGCAGAATAGTAGGCATGGAACTAGACGAGTTAGGAGTTAGAATACCCGCATACTGCAATATTATTAAACGAACATTGATATTTTCTATCACGATGATCTTCTTTGTTTTGATAAAGGGCCAGAGTCTTGGCCCAAAAATTGAAAGGGTACGGCCCAATTGTAGATAGATTTTAATCGTCCCCCTTTTATCTTGAAGAGACTTTAGAAAAATATTGTATATCTCTTTATTATAATATTCTTATTTAATTTTTTTCCACGATCGGGGCTTTTTTTTTAAAACAAATTTCAAAAACTTTAAATAAGATCTTCCCGGGGTTTTTTTTTTTTAAAACCTTTCTGGTGGAAGGGTTTTTGAATAAGGTTTCAAAAGAAGGTTTGGGAGGGTTTTCCATAAAGATGTATTTTAAAATAAAAGTACGTAGAGGAAAAAAAGTAAAATTCTTTTAAATTTTTTTTCAGGGAGAAGGATCCCTTTTTAAAAGCGTTTAAAATAGATGTAATTTACACGATTTTGTTATAAAAAAAAAACATCAAACTATGGGGATGAGTGTGCCAAAATTTGGGGGGCTGTCTTTTTAAAAATTTATTATGTTTTCGCCTTTTGCCCCGGGGCCCCAAGTATGACAAAAAGTTTTTACTTCGTCGTAAATTTTTTTTTGTGTTTTTCATCCGGCGCCCCCGGGGGGAAAAATACACATGGCACAAAACAGTCATCATATTTAAGGGAGTCCAATGGAAAAAATTTGGGAAAAAAATTAAAAAAGTTATTAAATTTATTTTAGATTCATTACTTAAAAAATTTTTTGAGAAATACAGAATATCAATGTTTGTCTTATAAACCCAAAACATTTTTTTGCAAAAAAATCCTTAAAATTCGCATGAATTAGCAAAATGCCAAATTTTCAAAGTCTCAATTTACGTTTTTAAATTTTTTAGGAATGCTAGCCAAAGAAATTTAACCCCCCCCGATGTGCCTGTGTGGCATATGACCTTGGGCTTTAAACCAGTTAGGGCATATTGTTCCCTGTCTATATAACTCAAGAGTTTTTTCGTTAAAAGCCACAAATTTCAGAAAAAGCTATCATTGACTTACCCTTTGTCCCAATTTCTTACAAATTGACCAATGCAAGAGCATGGCATTACCACCTGCATATGATTCTAACTTAAAAAACATTTGGCCGCAAGATGTGTCGTTCATAGACTTTTTTTTGAAATCTTTTCATTTCCATAAAAAGTTTATATGAAAATAAATAAATTATGGATTGAGAGGGATAGCTGTAAATTGTTGTTATTTTTAACTCTAACGTATCTTATGTTTAGGTTAATAATAAATATTAAATCTGTATGACTGTGTGCATAAAAGCTTGCAAAAAAGAGTTTTATTTACTTGGTCTTCAGAAATATAGCTTTATTCATTCAATGTAAAATATTCTTTTTCTTTTTGATTTTCAGTTTTATGATTTTAGTCCCGAAAAATATTACTGGAACAGGACCGCCCTATTGCGACCCCAAAACTTCTTCCCGTAACCCGCTTTACATATTTTTTGGGGCCGACCTTTGAAAATATTTTAATAATTTTTCCGGGGTGGGGGTTTTTTATTTAAAATTTTATTCCCAAAAAATTGCAGTTTAAAAATTTGTCAAATTTTTATAGTTAATTTTCCAATTTTTTTAAAATAATTGTGTTTAATTGATAATATATTTTTTTTATAAAAAAATTTTAATTTTTGGGGGTTTAAAATTTAGTATTTACTTGAAGGGTTTTAAAGGCCCAAAAAAACAACAGGGGGGTGTTTGATAGTTTTCCCCCCGAAACAGGGCAAAAAGCCCCCAAATTTAATTTTCCCGACACGTTCTGTCAAAAAATAATCCGGGCAGGCCTGTTCATGCAGAAAACAATTTGCCTTTCACATTTTGCAGGGGAACTGATTACTTCTGACATGCAAGAGAAGAGGTACAGTGCGAATGACCGTAGAAAGGATTTCATGATTCAATCACAACGAAAGTTCCTGCGCCGCCAAAATTGGGAATAATACGAATAAATGCAAGCACCCAACCAAGAAAAAAATCGGCTGGGGTTTGGGCGAAAATTGTAAGTCTAAATGTATTTATAATAGCGGTGATTCATGCCGCCAATTGTTTCATTGGTTAAGGTACAACATGCATTCTTTAATTGGGATCATAAGCCATTTTTTCGCTTAGAAAGCCACATGCGTGTCACATTTGAATATTCGAGTGAACACCGGAGTATAAAGACATGGCCGATGTTTTCTAAATTTAAAAAAAACAACACACCCAAAAAAAAACAACATCAACAAAAAAAAACAAACAACAACAACAAAAAAACAAGAAGTATCTTTAAAAAATCTGGGGGAAAGTTTAAAATTGTTTTTCTTGCATGGGGGGTTAAGCTACCCCCAAAAAATGCTAACCCCAAACAAACATTTTTTCCCCCCTCAAAAAGTTTTATTTTACTTTATTTTTTTCCCCCAAAAATTTTCCCCTTTAATTTTTATCATAATTTAAAAAATAAAATCACATTATTTGATTTTTAAAAAAAATGGGAATTTTTAATTTGGGAAAAGGGGTTTTTTTTTTAAAAACATTTTCCCTAGATTTTTACACTAAAATTTAAAAGAGAATTTTGAAATGTAAATTAGTGAAAGTTGTTTTAATCGTTTATTTGGGGGGTTTTGAGAAAAAAGAAAAATAATGATAAAAAACATCTTAGAAGAAAACCCAACCAAGAAAAGTATAAAAACGAAACTTTATATTTTAAATTTTATATTTATTTAAATCCCCTTTTTGAAAACATCTAGAAAAATTATCAATATATGTGCTTTTAATTTGTTCTGACTTATATCTTCTTCCAATCGAGCCCAATCAAAAATATGGGGGGGCCTCCGTGGCCGAAATGGTGTAAAGGTCGGGCTCACTTGAGAATCACAGCCTCCCTCATCGTGCTTAAAGTTACGATCCTCACTCGGGTCAAAATCTTTCATTGCAGGAACCATCCACCTGGCTTCGGAATGTCGGTGTTCTACCCATGTCCCCTCAGTGCTGAAATTAATGCCCGGAGGGCACCTGGGGTTCTTCCGTCCACCAATAAAGCTGGAAAAAAATCGACGAAAAAAAAACCGGGCGGAATTGCGCTAGGATGGCCCGGACTTGACGTGTCCGCGGTCGCCCATATGAGCTTTACCGGCGGGCGAACCTTTATAAACGCATAAAAAAAGCAATCAAACAGTTTGAAAAAAAACTCTACTATAACGGGAAGCTCGGACAGGCTATTGCGTGTTAAAATGACCAATGAGAAATTCTGCCTATATTAATTTCTTTACTGTTAATTTTAGCGGAAATGTCAATTGTGAAATCAGACGGCCTTTTGCCGAAAAAAAAAAACACACCATCGTCCGTGTTTGAATGCTGCCATCTTGCTTTAGCGGTTCATTGAGCGATCGTGAACGGAGCGTTTTTACTTAATCTATTACTTAAATCTATCGTCCATTTAAAGGGGCTCGGTCAAGCCGAGCTGTAAACATTTTCAATGTTTCCGTTTTGGGCGTTTTTTAGGGTTTAACTTTTTATATAAAAAGATACGATGGTTGCCCTTCGTTATTCAATTATTTGTATTTCATTTTGTTTTTCCCAAAGTTTAAGATTGGTCAATCCCCACTTACAAAGAATGCTCAACTTATTTTTTTCTTGATATCTTTCTTATTATTATCAAAACATCCATTCTATTTTCAATAGAGGAAATTATTAGAAATTGTTAAGTTTTCTGCTATTGTTTTATTTAAAATCATCCTATTTATTTTAAATTTTAGTATTGTAATGTAAAAACTTCTTTAATTTAAAAAAACGTTTATAGAAAAAAAATTAAATAAGAATTTCCAAAAAATGACATTCAAATTATAATTTACATGAAAATTTTAATTTACAGGAAAAATCTCTTATATTGGTCCCACGTAACTGATAAAAAAGGGCCCCGTCACACCAAAAAAAACATAATGGTTTCACCACATGGTTCAGCCCGCCTGCGCCTTTCCCCCGTCCCTCGGGAAAGTTTCGCTACCCGTTTTGTACTTTACTAGGGTTTTTAAACGAACAGATGGGGTCTGATCAGATGGGGATGTGCAGGTGCTCGGATCCCCTTTCTGGGCGCAAACGCACTATGTTGATTTTTCATGAGCGCTCAAATGTTTTTGATTCGCCCAAGATGAGTTCTAAAAAACTCTGCACAAAAGACAAAGTGATTTTTTTTAAAAATTTTTAAAGTTTTTAAATTTTTATTTTTGATATGTTGTATATATTTTATTACATTAACGAAACTATAATAAAGAAAAAAAAGTTAAATACAGTAAAAATAAATAATACTCTCGATTAGGTAAAAGAAACCATAACTCATGACTACATTTGCGATTAATGGTTATTTCGATTATTTCCCCTCTTCGAAACATTTGAAACTACAGGAAAAAACGAGTAACTTTACATACTTTCTCTTAAATGCTATTCATTTTGTAAGCTTAATTTGTGGTTACTTTTCTTAAATGTGGTTAAAGGAACAATAGGGAGAGCAACGAAGTAACCAAATAAGTACTGTCACATTAATAGAGATTCCTTTAATTTTCTCCTTCCACTCGGTTTTTGAAGGTCGCAATTTGTCTGATAAATTAGATTTAAACTATTTTAGTAAGAAATCTTATTTTATTTTATGCCATTTTTTTTTCATAAATATTTTTTTGTCTTTGGTATAACCCAAGGAGAAATCGAGATATCAACTTCTCATTTAAGGATTAATTGTGTTCGGTTCATGATTTAACAAACCTAGTTAAAGGTTATGTTTTTATAATTTAACCAATAAACGTTTTACACTTAGCCCACTTAAATCTGAACTTTAAAAAATGGGTTAGGTTCTTTTTGTGTAAAAGAAATATGCGGTTTGCTTATTTAACAACACTTCAGTTGAAAGGATCATTTTAAAACAAATTACATATGGCAATGAAAAGTTGAAAACCTTTTGTGTATATCACATTGAAGACTACTGTTGATTGTTTGTCCTTTTTTGTATTAACACGAAAGTCTGACAATATTACGGTAAGGACTTGCATTTCATGATTATTCAACAGTTAAAACCTTCTAAAAAATGGTAAATATGATAGATTATTGAGTTAAGGTAATGGTTTAAGAGCATGTTAGATGCATACCACCTGGAGAAGTGCTGAATGCGAAGTAGTTGGTTACAAAACAGAGTATTATTTTGACTGTCGTACAAAATGAGCCGGGTCACAACAAAACCAACATAATGGGTTTGCGACCATGCTGTTTGCTATCAGTTCATCATCTTGTTATAGAGTTGGTAAGCGACCAGCATTGATCCTGATCAGATTGCGCTTACGCGCAGGCTGGTCTGGATCCATGCTGGTCGCAAACCCATTATGTTGGTTTTGTCGTGACGCGGCTCAAATACTTTTTAGTATACATAACCGGACAACAAAAATAGAAAAGTTTTTAAAATTAATATTCAATCATTTCTGAGGTATAATGGACCTTTAAACTTGAAGAGCCCATCAAGTTAACAATGATAGTTATACATGTATAATTATGCTGTTTGACTTTATAATCATACTACAATCAACTAACAATTTATTATTATGATTTAACGGATCATAATAGCTTACCTCCAATCTTATAGGTAAATTTGTTAACTATACCCTTATTAACTTATTATTCTTACATGTAGAAAGGCTTCGTCACCAAATCAAAGGGTTTTGGGCTTCATAAATATACTATCGCATGCAGCATTTTGTGAAAAGTATGCTGTAAAATGACAATGGCAATGACAAAAGATTTTATTAGAATAAAACTTTGTACAAATGAGCCGCGTCACGACAAAACCAACATAATGGGTTTGCGACCAGCATGGATCCAACCCAGCCTGCGCATCCGCGCAGTCTGATCAGGATCCATGCTGTTCGCTATCAGTTATATATACTTGTTATAGGGTCTGTAAGCGAACAGCATGGAACAGCATGGATCTTGATCAGATTCCTGGTTATGTTGACAAAAGTACTGTCACATAATATCCCCTGACACGTATCCTGCTTACGTCGTCCTCTGTCCAAAACGAAGGCCGTTGCTCTAAACGTATGTTTTAGGCGGTACTAGGCGGGGCTGATGGTAGCACGCATTTACCACTACCACAGGCACAATCAATCCGAGCCTGCAACATTTTCAATTTTGACGTTCTGAGTGTTTTTTTTTTTTCTCTCAGAGACTCAGATTTTTCTCCATTTTACATTTTGACGTCAGATGTGAAGTCAATAAACCAACTGACGTAAACATATTTAGACCATTCTTTTTTATGCAGATTACATCACTATACTGAATGGTGTAATAGCTAGTACTGTAACCGGGTTCACAGGAAAAATATGTTGTTTGGACGAATCTGCTGTTATGCAGTTTCTATGGAGACCATAATTAATAAACAAATATAGATAGCGATACGTAAATTTGGGCATAAATACAAAATAAATTGCTCTTCATTAATGATTTGCTCTCTTGATATTGTCATAAACTTAATAAAATTACAACACTTTTCCGCTTGCTTTGTTGGTCACCTCTTGTAATTTCTAGTAATTCTTTAAACTATTGTTCTGGCACTACAACAGGTCTTTATTTCATTAACAGACAATTGAAATTTTCTTTTTTTGGACAGTTTGTTACACTTTCTATTGTGTGTATTTTCTTTAAAGCAGATAAGTATATGTAAAAAATATATTGAATATATACCATAAGCGGATAAGTACCATAAAAATTATATCAATAATACAACACGTTATTGTTAGGCATTCGGAATACAACATGATAAAACATGGACAGAACAAGCTTAACAAAAAGCTTGAAATTAATTTAACTTAAGCAGAATAAACTTTTGACTTACCGGCAAAAACAATCGTAAATGCACATAACAAAACAAATTTGTGGCGATTGCACGATTATGCACTTGTAAATCGATATTCAATTTATTTTATTAAGTATGCGAATAGGCGCAAGTATCGTCGTTATTAGGTCAAAAAGATAGGTATTTGAAATTATTATGTAGCGTAGTCTTATTAAGTTATATTCAATGAAAGAATTTAAAACGTTAGTTTAAAGAGGATTGTTAAGGTTAGTCAGTGCCCGAGTGGATTGTTAAATCTCGCATTTATTAGGTAAGTCCAGTTTTCCATGTACTGTTTATGTATATGCAGTTTAGTAACAACGTGTTACACTATTCCAGTTCTTTGGCTGGGTTTTACGTGGTAATAAATACGGTAAAATAGATAAAAATTGAATTTTATAGAACGTCCAAGAACGACATAATTGAAAATGTTGTAAATGTCCAGTGAAGGGCTTATGTGCCCTGTCGGGTATTACTTTAGGTATAAACGGGTAGAATGAGTAGAACAACCAACATTCCGTAAGTTACCTGGATAGATTCTTAAGAAAAGAAAAAAAACATTTATGGGAAATATGTTATTTTATTTCTTTGAATATAATTGCATTGTCATGTTAATATTTTGGTCTAAAATTATTTATTACTCAGAAAATGAAACATATTAAAGTATATCAATTTTTACCAGTATTACCAACATAAGAACAAACTTTAATTTTCTTTCAAATTTAGTGAATATCTCACAGGGCAGTATTGATTATAACCAATTTTCCTTTTTACATGCTATTTAAAATATAAGTACGATTTAAACAGGAAGTATAAATCTATCTGGGATATGGTAAATATTATCTTGCTTTCGGTGTAATATATCCCAAACATGCATCCGTTTCCGAAGCCGATGCGTGGACACTAGAATGTTATCACAGTTTTAAGTTTGGTCAAAGTTATATGTAGAATCTAACTCTGAATGGTCTGTATAAAATCATGCTTCAAGCTTAAAGTGATTCATTTTTATCAATTAATCATCTATTTTATCTCTGCAACAACAACACTTTAGCTCAGTTACATTCTTGATATTATTCTAATAACGAAAATATTAAAAGGAAAGGAATTTACATAAGTCACATTTGACTTGTTTTCCAATCCACGAAATATATCAGTGTGTTTATATATGCTTACTGTACATATATATGTTGTAAAAATAGAAATAAAATATTGTTTAAACTAATAACGAAAATACATTTTTAGTGATAACTGATAATGAAAATGAACATATTCTGAAAATAATGATACTCATCTTCAAAATCACTTATATAGTTATATTGCATCATGTACAATAATTTTGTTGTTAGAAGAGGAAAGCAGTTTTTTATTCTCGAGAAATTCGTGTATAAGGTTTTACCAAACAATTTGTTCACCCGGAAGTTGAAGAACTGACAACATTAATTTTCGATTACTCCGCAATATAAAGTATGTCTATGGGACTATGTTCAATTTTTTAAGCCTTTAAAAATCAACTGAGTATTCGAAATGAAAAATGTTCTATATAATTATTTTTATGATGAAAACCCAGCGCTTACTTAATTCTGAATTTTCAAAAGTTCTATTTTTTTCAACCTTACCGACGGAGAATACTCAATTTATCAAATTAATGCACAGGATTAAAAGCAAAGTGACAAGAGTTAATTTAAAAAAAAAATAAACATGTACGTACGATTATGCTTAACAGTTTTATTGTTTAAACATCTATAAACAACGGTTCGGAGAAGAACTTTATAGGATTTCATATCTTTCGTTCCAATCCATTTCAAGTCTGTATATATTGAAATCAAATATACCATGTACTGTGTATCATTATGAATAAAATATGTTTAAATTAAACAGTCATTAATAATTAATTATTTAATGCTTTATAAATGGAGAGAATGCATACATATCTCGCGGATGAATACTCAAGTGTATTTGCAAATAGTTTCAATTTAACAACTCAGTGACATCAACGATTTTTTTTTAATTGAATCTAGCTATTATTAATTAACTGAAAATCGACAGAATAAAGCAGAAGTCATGTGCTAAAGTTATTGCAAAAAATATAATTGTAAAACCAAGTAATCTAGATATTGAAGATCGATGTTGTCACGTGATTTTTCTTGCTGGTTGCCCACTTGGTTCAATGGAGCGAAACGGTTGCAAACTTTAACAAGATGGCTACAGAATGGCTATTTATAACTCGGTTCTAGGTTTCAGCTTCTCTGATTTGACGAAGTTATTGAAGATATAAACAGTTACTAGTCATGTACATATTTTGAGATTTTACGAGTGACTTTTTCAGGTTTGCGTTCTTCTTATTTATTTACATCTTTAAGTTTTGAATTTCATCAAACAAGACAAAGTATGTTTCTATCAATATTATATGACTGTTTTAATTTGCATGTTCCAAAAAAAGTAACAATACGCAAACATATATCTTGTTCAAGCGCAGTTTGGTTGCAAATTTATACTTCAAGCCATTTTGGTTACAAACGTATTCCTATTATTTTTTTAATCAAATATAAAAATGTAATAAAGATTCAACGATGATCATAGTTATATTAGTCGCAAGTATTTTCTTGAAAATTTCATACAGTTGTGTTATTCTGTTATTCATCTAACAAATGTAGCTCTAATTAAGCTAGTTGTGGTACAATTGACGTTTGTATTGTTTTCTCACGTTGTTTTGAGTTAAGGTTTACTCAAAAAAATATACTCATTTCCCATAAACAAAAATATCTTTAGTTCTGTTGGCAATTAGTAATACTATAATGAAATAGTATTTTATTTGAAAATCAAAATACTAATTTGTTTACATTTTGCTACCTTTACGACACATAGCATTTTCTGCGCTACTTTTTTCTGGTGTAAAACATCTAACATGCGCTTAATCCATTTTTTTAAATATTATTAAACGCATGTTTGACATTTCTAAAGAATTGAAAATATATCTATTTCTGAGGCATTTTGATATAACCAACCAACTATAATTGTTTCGGCCACGTGATGTGTCAGTCAAAATCATTATTAGATACAATCTTATTAATTTAGCCTCGTTTTTTTTTTCGTTTTTTTATTTACAGAGGAAAAAAATCAAATCATACTGGCTCATTTTCAATTTAGAAGTCCAAAACAATTTAAATGGATATCATACGCCATCTAGCCTTGTTTTTTTAATTATTTCCCTTTTGGAATGGGGTGGGGGGTCCTTAAGTCTAAATCAAATTCTTATTGTACTTGAAGTAACAAAATTCTGTCAATATGTAAAAAGAATATTGGTGTGAAATAAAGAGATCACTATACATTGTTGAGAGTAATACTTATGTTGTTGGAAATCGTACACAGCTGCAAAACCTACATTATTGGTTTGACAGCTGTGTATTCACTAATCAACATATAAAAAACTCGTTATATATGAACATACGCGTTTGATAAAAAGTGTATTTGTCTCTCTGAATTATAATAAAAACGAAATGGATGTTTTACTTTACTATAAAACAAGCAAAATAAGATAGGAAACATTCAAACTGTTCATGTTTAAAAGGACTTAGTATTCACACGCACACGTTCGCACGCACGCATACACACACTTAGTAGTTTTGGTTTAGACTTTGTAATTGCGCGCGAAACATATCCGTACACAGTGTGCATTGTTTGATCTAGTTTTGTCTTACTTTGTGACACAGATATAGCGTCTATTTAAGGTGATAAAATCTTTGTACGTGTCCAAACACATCTGATTATAATTTTGGCAAAGTATATTATGCATTACCATTTGCTTAATAACAATTCACTAAAATGTGCAAGAGTGAACAAGACAATATTATTCCATTGATCAGGATCCATGCTGTTCGCTTACAAACCCTATTACAAGAAGAGAAACTGATAGCAAACAGCATGGATCCTGATCAGCCTGCGCGGAAGAGAAGGCTGGTCTGGATCCATGCTGGTCGCAAACGCACTATGTTGGTTTTGTCGTGACGCGGCTCATTTTGATTTTTTTTAGTATACCTATTCCTTATGGCAATGTTTTTGGCACACTCGGTTCTAGGTTTCAGAGCTTCCTAGCTTCTGATTTGACAAAGTAATTGAAGACATAAACAGTTACTGGTCGTGTATATATTTTGAGATTTCACAAGTGACTTTTTTGCTACCAATTTATTCACATCTTTAATTAAGTTTTGAAGTTCATCAAACAAGACAATGTATGTTTTATCATAATATTGTATGACTGTTTTAATTTGCATGTCCCAAATAAAGTTCCAATACCCAAAAATACCTTGTTTAAGCGCATTTGTCAGTAAAAATCATTATTGGATACAATCTTATAAAAACATCGTTATAATTGAATATACGCGTTTGATTAATCTATAAAAAAAACAACAAAAACATGTGTTTATTTTGGATGATTTACAATTACAATTTTTCCTTTATGTATCAACTGACAAAGCTAATGAAGCGAAACATGTATTGATAGTTAAATTTGTGTTGATTTTTGATCTAATTGGCCTAATTACAATATTTAACAGAAATAGAATGGATTTTTTCAATTTACTACCCCCAAAAACATTCAAACTGTTCAAATGTAAAAGGAATTAGAGTTCCCACCAAAAATAGTTTAGACTTTGTCATTATGTGTCATTATGTGAGAAACATATCCTGTAATCCTTAAGAACACAGTGTTCATTATTTGATCCTGTTTTGTCTATGTAACAAAGATATAGAATCTAGCGTCTATTCAATGTTTTAACAAATTTGAACGTGTCCAAACACATGTGATTATAATTATGGCAAAGTATTACATGAATTGATAACAATTTATTAAAATGTTCAAGAGTGAACAAGACAATATTGTAATTTAACGGATTTATCTTACATCAGTGGTGACAAAAACCATTGGAATTGTTTTTTTTAAAACAAGTCAGTTTTAATTGAATTGAGTTGTGAACATATTTTAGCACAAATAATGAACACCTAAAAATGTATTTACAGTGTACATGTGTTTGTCGGCACAACATTTCTTTATGTACTTATGGTAATGATAAAGAAAAGAAATAGTTTACAAAAGATATTTAGCAACAGATAATATGTCAGACGTTTATATTCAAAAATAAGGAGCTGGAACTTCAATAATCTCCCATTCATTTGATACAATTGCAAGCTTCATCTCATTTGCTGAAAAGTTTGCAAACATAATGAAAGAAGTCTCATAGATGTCACTATAGTATAAGTTCTCCATCTTCACCATTTAGATACGATTCCTAACCATTGTAATTTTAATATTTTGAACATTGTTCAATTATATTATTGTAAATACATAATGTTAAATATTACACATAAGATAATTTCATAGTACTAGTAAATTTGTCAACAAACTTTTCATCACCATTACCTTAGTTACGAATAAAAAAAATCTTCTCCGTTTCAAATTTCACAAGAGGTTCTTCCAAAAAACTAAGGCATTAATCGGTTTAAATATAAAACCGCTGGAAAGGCAGTAATGTTGGTTGAAAAATGTGCTACATTAAACATGGATTACTGCAGTCAGATTAAATTAAGACCACAAAAACATTTTACTTTTGAATTTACGGTCGCCGCCCTTAGCCGTGACTGACAATTTCTAAAAACATTACCACGTGGTTATTCACCCTGTTTGTATCAATATATAGTTCATTCTTATAATACCTTTCAATGGAATTAATATTTATGTTATCTTATGTACTTTAAATATATTTGAAAATGCTTTATAGAAGTTTATATTTTCTTTAAACATTTGTGAAAATTAAATTACATGACCATGAAAGGGGAGATTAAGTACATATTTATGTATTTGTACTTTTATCCAAATGTATTGTTAGGAGGTCAAAACTTTTTACAATAAATGAAAATATTTAGATAAAAGTATTTGTATTTTCAGTTAATTTAATCCACATGTATTTATTTAAGGGGAAACCCTTTGTAACAAATAGATGTCTAGATTATAAGCCAAAAGCTATGTAAACCTTAATATTGAAATAAAAGTTAACATAGTTTTCACTCTATTAGATCTATGTACTGTTTTATTTTGTACTTCTGTGTGATAAATTCATAGTGATTACATTCTACCAAAGCTCACAAAGGTAGTTTGTTTTCCTAAATTATGCTTTAGAAATCAGCTTTTTTATTTTTCATAACCGAAAAGGAATAGATTGCCTCAATAAAAGGAAAGTTTACGTTCAATGATGAAATATCCGAACTTAGTAGATACACAATAAAATCATTCAATATTTTGATATACTTTTTACAGATAGGAAATAAAGATGTCATGGTGTGAACATAAATGGAGGGTTTTATTTGCCTCATTGTTGGCATGTAGTGTCTTAATCACATCTACAGTTTACAGATCATATTCCAGCCAGGTATGTCTAAAATGTTTGACAGTATTAATGCTTATGAGACAATATTGCATCTATGCATTAAACAGTCAATAAGTCGATTATCTTCTTGTTGTTATAAACTTCTCAATAATAATAATAATAATAATAATAATAATAATAATAATAATAATAATAATAATAATAAAAATAATAATAATAATAATAATAATAATAATAATGATGATGATGATGATGATGATGATGATGATGATAAGATGATGATGATGATGATGTTGATGATGATAATGATGATGATGATAATAACGATGATGATGATGATGATAATGATGATGCTAATGATAATGATGGCGATGATGATAATAATAATAATAATAATGATAACAATGATGATTCTGATTATGATGATGATAACAATGATGATAATGATAATTATGATAATGATTATGATGATAATAATGATGATGATTGTGGTGATGATGATAATGATGATGATGATATTGAAGATGGTAATGATGATGATGATGAGGATGATGATAATAACGATGATGAAGATACTGATTATGATGATGCTAATAATAATGATGGTGATGATGATAATAATAACAATAATGATGGTGATGATGATTCTGATTATGATTATGATAACAATGATGATAATGATAATAATGATGATGATCATGATCATGATAATAATAATGATGATAAAAATGATGATGATGATGATAATGATGATGATGATGATGATGATGATGATGATGATGATGAAATCCTAAGCTGCGTTGTGATTATAATAATACGCTTATAAATTTAGAGACGAGTGGATATGTGTCGACAAATTTATTTCCAAACTGAACTGATATTTTAGTAAATAATTTCACGTGCAAACATTCTTGATCATTTTCAAGTTTTCACTTCTTCATTGTTATCAATTCTTTACACTTAGATATTCACAATGATAAATGCATATCTACCAGCTACTGACATTTTTCATTTTTAACAATACTGATGGTTAAACCTTCTATTGTCTAATAGTTAAGCAATTCAATCGGTCTATTCATTAAGTTTTTGTTTTATTTCAGACAATAAAGTTCAACTGTCGTCCATTTTCTGCTTTCTCTAAGTGATGAATTGTTTAATACCTGGTATGCAGGAAAATGAGCCAATTTTGTTATAATGTATATTTTTTCTAATATTTCAGTCCATTGAAATAGCAGTTAGGCAAGATAATAAACAGGTATTTAATTTTTTTTTTATTTGTATCATGTAATAGAATATAGCAATGGTAGAACGTTGTCCTCATGATGGACTGTTATTCAAATATCAATCAACTTTTGCTGTATTTGCTCTTTTCTTTTCATAAATCAACTTTTACAGTAATGTCGTTGCTAACTTAAATTACTTAACATCAAGCTTTTGCTATCAAACCTTTGTGTCTCTTTTAAAACTCCATTTCTCTTATGTCATTTACAGCCAATAGTATATCAGCCGGATACTGATAACGTTACAAAACATCTAACGCAAGAAATAGATCCCACAATATTTTCTGATCCAAAAACCAAGGACAAGGTAACTTCACTCGCAAAAATTATTTATAGCGCCAAAAAGCACGTGCGAGGATCAAAGACATCAGACTACCTGAAGCAAGCCATTCTTGTCATGGATAGTATACTGAAAGACTTGAAAGTTAACACTGCAGATCTTTATGAAAGACAAAGTGTAAAATTTTACAAAGTTTGCGCAGAAACTTAAAAGGGAGGCAAAACTAGGGGTTCCCCCCAAAGTTTTTACAAAGGGGTTTCGGAAAAGGGGGTGGGGAAATTCTGTGGAAAGTTGTCAAAAACTTATTTTAGGGGGTTTTTAAAAAAATTTTTTTGAACGAAAACCAAAAAATGGAGGAAATTAAACCTTTAAAACAATGTTGGAAAAAATTGCATTTATCTGTACTTGACATAGTTCCAAAAGCCCAATTAATAAATTTGGGTAGATTCGGGGACGTTCCCGGGGGAAGTTAGGGAAAAGAAACCCTAAGCAAGTAAGGGGCCCCTACCAGATTAAATTCCAGTCCCGATCCGGGGCCAACTCAAAAATCTTATAAAAGCAGTTAAAACACCATATGTTTTAGTGGCAAGAACTTTAGACATATTTACTATTGATTCTAGACTAGAAAGGCTGATTAGAGAAATCGAAAGTTTGAACGTGGTTGCAGCTGGAGGCGCATTTCGGGAACAAAATGGGCATTGGAAGAAAGGCTGTTATCAGTCAGTTTATAGAAACTACACCTTAAGGTACACGGAGGGCTATGATGAGTCATTTCATGAATGTCTGTTCTGTGATTATATTGAAGGACCTTTTGTCACAACTGCTGAATTCTTTAAACAAAATACATTTGAAACTCTTGACGAGCATAATGGATTATTCGAGGACTGGTTTCTACGAACTGTTAAAAAGGGTCGGGAATCAGTCGTGTGTCCAGATTCTATGTTTCACGTGAATAATCAAGCTGTTTCTGACGTAAAGCCTAACTGGGGCAGATTTTCACAAATTTGGAATTTGGTTAAAATACAAACCCCCAAAGGGCAAACAATAACAAACACATGTGCAGGTAATAAACCACCTTCTAGCAGAGCTTCGTATGCTTTGTCGCCTTGTACTCTACAGGTCAATCATGCAGCTATTAAAAATTTTATGAAAGTATGCGAGTCCACCGGTAATATTTGTGAATTAGACGGGGGCAGCACTGTAGGTGCCGTAAAATTAGGAAAAGCTTTGCCGTGGGAATTCGACTGGGATGTCAGAGTTTTGATTACAAATGTTACCACGTGCAAATTGATAGGACCAGCTTTGAGAAAAGCTGGTTTTGGGGTTCAAAGTTTTGAAACAGAGTGTGGTAAAACAAAATTAAAAGACGGCATGTTTCATAGGTCAATAAGTTATCGAGGTTACTTGGGTGATTTGCACGGAACTTTAACAATGGACAGCGGTATACTTATAAAATCTGGTTCTGCCCCAACCAAAGTGCTGATGGACGGACAATGGGTGAATGTCCCTAGAAATCCAGGTATGAATGTCAGAAATAGATATGGCAGAGAAATTTATCAGCCATGCTGAAACATTGGGAGAATTATATACAAACGTTGAAATAAGGCCCTTAAACATTCTCAAAACTAGATATAAAAAACTAACAAAGTATTTCTGCCATGTAAAAAAAGTAAGGTAATTTATTTGACTGTTTTAACAGATATTTTTGGGGAAAGGAAACCTGCCATTTTTTGGTATTTCCGCCTTTAATTTTTTTGGGGAAATTTAAAAAAATCTTAAAATTTAAATGTTTACTTGCCTTATAACTTATAAATATTAAAATAATGTTAATATCAAAAACCAAATTTCGCCTTATGAAATTTAGAGAAGCATTCGTTATTTTTTTGATGAAATGTATTTTTTGTTGTATATGAAAGCAGGTACTTTTTTAAGTGTAATTCAGTTTTATACGTTGTGGCTGATCTAAATCTTACTATTTTGGGCACGAGTTGAGTTTGCTGGCCCACTAGTCTCTTAATCAGGACCCACATATTCAATTATTAAAACAGATGACCAATTTTAAATTTTCTAAACTATTTCTTTCGTCTATTTTGAAAAACTATGGTCTTTCGTTTGTTTTTCTTCTTTTCACCTCTCGAGACATTTATTTTTGGAAATTTATGGGGATTAAAGGTAATTTAAGGCATTTTTAAGACAGACATGACCAGCTTCATATTTACGCTTTTCTTTTCAAAGTTCATCTTGATACTAACTGATATTTATCTATTATCGTCTCGTAAAAGATGTACGAAGAAATCAAAATACAAACTTTCATTTAAGATTTCAGCCTGACTGTAATTTAGTGCAATGTGATAAGTGCCAATGTGATAATTATATTCACTAATCAAAAAATTTTTAAAACCCAAAACGAAAATCGAGATTGGTTGACATTTTAACATACAAAAATGTGCTTATTCAAAAACCGGGTTCCGTCTTGAGAGTTGCAATAACATATTTTATTTCAACCTGTTGTTTAGTGAATTAAGGGTCTGTGTTTTACTAATCACCTAACGATCAATAGATTTATTAAATTCATCTTTTTTAAAATGCCGTAACAAAAAACACAGCGTTTGTTTCTATAACATATTTTATTACAACAAATTTGTATTTGTTATGCTTTCATAAATAATACAGATGTATTTTTTTATAAGCATTGGAAATTATGAATACTGGGTAAATTTCTCATAAAATTTGAATTTTAAACGATTTGAAAAATTGATATTTAAAAATTTTTAGCGTGTACTATCCGTTCCATATGATTTGATATCACCAATGGATTCGGAATTTAATGATGTAATACAAATATATGCTTTGTTTTGTCCATAAAAACCTGTATAATTAAATAATTCATTTCTTGGAAATATAATCATTGACATAGCCACTCACGGTTAGCCGGCTGGTGAACATTCGACCGCTTGCGGGGCCAGGAGAGTAATTTAGGTTTTTGTTTGCTATGAAAAAATATATGGATTAATCCATTTGGAAATACCTGACATTCAAGCTTTCTGTGAAAAACTTTGCCACAAAACATGGCGATCAATGTTTTACTTCTACAACTTTTGGTTAGATCAAAATTTTCTAAATTTGAATTCATATTTTTAACATGTAAAGTAACTGAAATGACTACTGGTTTATCACTTAATCTTTAAAAGACCCGCCTCCGTGGTCGAGGGGTTAGAGTCGATGACTTCTTATCTAGTTACCTCTCTGGCGTGGGTTCGATCCCCGGGAGATGCTTTGGTAGTTTAGCGCGGAGGAAGTTAGTCTAGTACTGGTGTAACTCTCCAGGAACGATGGTTAGGAAACTACCCGCCTGTATGATTGAAATACTGTTGGGAAAAGGCGTAAAATGAAACAAACAAACAAACAAATCTTTAATATGATCACGGTCATATCTCTTCGGTTTAAATGAAGTACTTTGAGTGAAGGGCTTTCTGTTCAAATGATGTTGAAATTCTTTGAGTACAAAGTGATGGCGATGTTCGAATTTATCCCCAGTTTTATTCGTTTGGTTGGCTAATTACAATTTGATCCATTGTTTTAATTAACTAGTTTCCAATATCGAAGTTAATACAACCGATCACTTCTATTTTAAATCATGATTCAGCAACATAATTTGCAGGAAGGGTGTTAATATGAACTGCCATTATAAAATAATATAGAGCCTTTATAATTTAAATAAAAATTGACGTTGTTCTGAAATCTGAATGACATACAAGGAACTATATAATAAGATGGGACATTTCAAATATAGTTGATGGTCTTATATTTAAGCTGTAATGATATACTCAGTTGTAACAGAAAGTATGCAATTGGTTGCTCGGAAATTATGATTTTTATCAGTTAGTGAAGAACTTTCATCAAATAAAAAAAAATTGTATCAATTAATAAGCTCAACATATTTTTGTTCTCACATTTTCCATTTATTTTAGAAGAATGTACACCTTTCATTGACTCCGTTGTTTTTAGCTAATTGAATAATTTTCCCGTTTTTTTATTTACACATTTTATAGAAATATGATAGTCTTAGCAAAGACAAAGGTATAAATCCTCGGGAATTCTAAATAAGACATTTCAGTAAAAAATGTGCCTGATAAAATGTTGAAAGGGCCATTTATTTAGCTTATCTAAATGTGACATTTAAGAAACTTGACTAGGTGTAGATGCGACCTTAAGTAGTAGTCCGTACAGGCAGCAAAACTATTTTAGTAAATAGTCACACATGAAGAGCGAAACTTCATATGTAAAGTTCTCATTGTGGGGTCTAGGGGGTGGGGGTGGTGGTGGGGTGTCGATCGGCCCGAGATTATAAAAATAACGTTTTAAAGGCACATTATGCTTTTATTTGTATTTCTTAAAAGCTTTTTAATTTTGGTGTACTTTTATAGTATCCAAAAAGTTACTCATTGGCCAATGTTTTTCATCTGTTACTTTTTGGAAAGGAGTACACATGTATCGCTACTTTATTCAGGTAACAAACAACCTACATTTCTCTGATACTATTATTTGAACATTACAAAATTCATGTTTTCCCTTTCTAAAGAAGTATGTAAGATTTCCCATTAAAAAGCCTCTGGCGAACGGTTGTTACGGAGCTTACAAAAAATCTTAAATTTGTTGATAAGCTTAATAATGTATTGGTAAAAAACGCTATTTATAGTCCGATCGAGAAACTTGATATTTCACCAGAACATTGCAATAGAGTATATTTATAGTTCCTTGGAAAATATATAAACTGCATTTTATTTAAATGCATCATATTTAAATAATATCAAGGTATAAAATATACGCAAAACATGTGCTCTGAATAATTGTAGAATCGATAGGGATTTCAAATGATCTTGATCAGTTAACGAAGAACTTTCATATTTAAAATAGGGCTCAATATGGCACAAACTGTCATCAAGTAAATGACTGACAGAATATGATATTTTTCGCAGCATCTTTTAATTCTAGGAATACATTCACAATTTATGTACTAGAGTACTTTGTTATATGGACACAATTTTCAGATATTTCAAGTGGTAATATTTTGAAACTTTTATCACTTAAGCATCGAACAAAGTATCGACCGTCATCTTGAACTCCACCTCAAATATTTCAATGTTGCAGATCGAAAATAAGTCAGTACCAAGTATTTAAACAGAACTCAGTTGACACCTTCAGAACTCTGGAACACAAAGTGCGTTGATATGTAGCATATTAACGCACTTTGGATTTTGATCCCAAAGTGCGTTGGACCCCAAAGTGCGGTGTTACAGTACACCAAAATAAGTTATAGTTTGGAAATTGTCAGTGTACATGACAAATATCAATGATAATCAGAGGAAACCTGTAACTTATATAGTATATTATGTTTGACCACATCTCTCAACATTATTAACATCGGGCATTTAAAATAAAGGAGGCTTTTTGTTTGTTTTGAGTAAATTGCTATCGCTCAGAAGTGAGGAATTGTAGGTCTTTTTCTCACTTGATAAAAAAAAGACCCGTGAGAAGATTTTTAAATTAAAAACGGGATGAACGCTGCCCAAAAAAAAACATTTCTTTCCAAGGGTAGTTTCGTCCGCACGATCATGGGGCATGAGCACGACCCTTTTACGGGAAAAAAAGTTGCCCAAAAATTGTAATGTTTTGACACCTTCCCGTAAAGTGATTGATGATTGTTTTAAAAAATTTTGTTTTTATCCAGTCGACCGACCGACAGACCGACAGACCGATCGGCCACCAACCCACTCAACCAACTAACCATCCAATCAAACAATGTTTTTCAAAAAATGTATCTTACATTAATTCTATATACACAAATTATCGCTTTTTATATTCCATAATGTAGAACTGAGAAAATAACTACAGGATTGTGCAAAATGTTATTCAAACATTTTGCAAATCTCTTGACAGAAACGATTTAAAACCATAAAAACCAATAGTAAGTAATAGTAACCGTACGAGGAATAGGTCTGCATAGTATTTACAGACCCGGGTGGCGATTTGAAGACCGAGAGAGCGTAGCGATCGAGGTTTTTAAAAGGCCACCGGGTCTGTACATACTATGCAGACCTATTCCGAGTGCGGTAACTATCTTACCTACATGCTCTTGTGTTTTTCTATCCAAACATCAGTTTATAACTCAATATTTATCAATATAAATCACAAGAAACCTTTCATTTATGTACTTTATCATGTATTTACACACCTTCTCTATATTTTTCGGATATACCTGTTTAAACAAAAGAAAGTCCGTTATGAGGTCTTTCTTTTGCACGTGCACATGTCTGTTCTAGTCATGAAATACACGTGAAAAAATAGACCTGCCTATGCGCAGACAAAGAAAACATAAAATGCAATCACAAATTAAAACCCTTTTAACTAAGCAATTATTCCAGCATCCCTATATTAAATCTTTCAATAAAAATAATGGATAGCATGTCAAAGTTAGGACACGTTTAACATTTATTTAATCGCGTCATTTTTTAAAGTAATAGTAATTCTGTCATTAAGTTCAAAATATAACAAAATGGACGCCTGAAGTTCATATCTATGAAACTATATAGCAGAAATCAAAGCATACTCATTACGATTTTAAAATGTTAATAAAGTTATTGGTGATTTAGTTTAAAACATTTAATGATGAACGATCATATTTTATTCTAGAGCACTTTATAATCTGCTATATAAAATATAGTTTCGGTTCATATATTTCACACTTGCCAACAATATTTATATGTAAGTCTTTTGTTGTCTGCTGGGTATCCACACATTGCCCTTTGGACAGTTGCGCCCTCGGAAGTTTGCCTCCTTTTTGCAATGGCGGTCATTTGCCCCCTCATATCTTAGGAAGGGGCGGACATTTGTCCCCCCACTCCCTGTTTTAAAAAATATTTATTGTTGAATTGTTTGCTACCATAATTCATCGCCTATTGTCGAAATTTCATTGTGCTTAAATACACAAAAACTCTCGCGCAAATTTGTGAAAGTCAAAATAGCATCCATAAATAAATAAAACTAAATTGTTTCCATTGACATACATAAAATCTATACACGAGATGACAAGTCACAACGGCAAAAAAGGGGACATACGTCCGGGGTGCAACTGTCCGGGGGCAAATGTCCTAGAATCTGCATTGTCTGATACGAAATACTATGAACATAATTATTCTTTCTTTAACATACCTTCTTTTACAGATCTATTCACTTTATTATTGACAAATTGCACATTAAGCTTTTTTGATTTTTTATTTTAAAGGGGAAAGCACAGTATATATTGTATTTAAGCAGAACGTCGATAAAAGCTTACCTGTATATGCGTTAATTTGTTAAAAATAATATTTGTGCATTTCATTAAATGCTTCTCAATCCAATATAGTTTTAACGGTGTGTAAGTTGGATATCGGCCTCGTACATCGATCTTTCTGTTAAGGAAAGACCTCGTACTCGGTCGATATCCTATACAAGAATGCATTCCGAAGCCATTCAAATATACCGACCGCTACGCTCTTGTAATTCATTAGTGCACAAATCAGGTGTTATTTGAATATTCTCGTTTTTTTTCGTGGGGTTTCATTCTGTAATAAGGCCAGGTAAATGTACCTGTTGAGAGTTTCAAGTCATTATTATTATTATTATATACCACATTTCTATAGCACTCTTTTCATAAATAATAAATGTCCAAGAGTGCTTTACATAAATCTGATAAAACATAATCATATATATAAGACATAAGGTACAATATTAATTAAGTAAACCTATTAAACAATAATGATAATCTAAAACCAGTAAAGGATGGTAAGAAATACAGACACATTTAGTTTAAAATCATGTCTCAATTAAAAAGAAATCCTATAAAAGATTTGAACGAAATAAGATTGTTAAAAAAGTAACAAACAAAAGTTAAAAAGAAACCAATTATAAAGTAAAACCCTAAGACATAAAATCAAACACACAATTTACACTGATAATATAGCAAAAGTAGTACATGTATGTTTTTTATGAAACTAACGTCCATAAAACTTTATGAAATAATGTGTTTTGAGAGTTCTCTTAAAACTTGGCAAGGTATTACAGTCTCTCATGCCAGGTGGTAACGCATTCCATAATTTCGCTGCGGCTGTCTTGAACCACCTGTCACCATATCGTACTGTCCGAGATTTAGGCACAACTAATGTCATTGAGTTATTCTGGGACCTCAGTTTCCTGACTGGGATGTACACGTCTATCATGTCTTTTATATAGGCTGGTGATTGATCGATGAGGGATTTATATGTATAAGTCAAAATTTTACATTCGACCCAATACTCTACCGGAAGCCAGTGAAGTTCACGTAAGATAGGTGTTATGTGGCCATATTTGAGTGTTTTGGTCACAATTCTAGCTGCTGTATTTTGAACATGTTGTAACTTGGTCATTGACTGCTTAGAGACTCCATATAACAGTGCATTACAGTAGTCTAACCTAGAGGTAACAAGTGAATTTACTAGAGATTTGGTTGCTTTAACAGTAAGATAGGGTCTGATGTGACCAATTTGTCTTAATTGTGCATAACAGTTCCTACAGACATTATTTACATATTGTTCCATCCTCATGTTCGAGTCAAGAAATGCACCAAGATTGCGCACACTAGATGATTGGCTAATTTTCGAACCGTCGACTGTTACTGTAACATCTGAAACAGGTTGTGCGTTATGTTCTGATGAGAAGATGATCAATTCTGTTTTGTCGCCGTTTAGCTTCAGCATTCATCCAACTTACAATATAATCAAGACATCTTTCAATACGGTTTATATTCTCTTGAATTGAAATACTAGTCACTGGTTTGAAGGATAGATAGAGTTGTGAGTCATCTGCGAAGAAATGGTTGTTTAGCTCATGTTTACGGCAGATTTCTCCGACAGGTTTCGTATACATCACATAGCTCTTGGGTCCAAGGGCAGACCCTTGAGGTACACTGTATTCCATGTGGATTGGCTGTGATAGTTTGTTGTTTATGCATACAGTCTGGTATCGGTCGGTCAGGTATAACTTCACCCATGCGAGTGGCTTGCCTGTAATTCCAAAGTGTCGTTCAATGCGGCGAAGGAGCGTTCCGTGATCAATTGTATCAAAAGCAGCAGACAAATCAAGCATCACGAGAATAGTCACATTGTTATTATCCAAAGACTGTAGAATGTCATTTTGAACTTTTAACAATGCAGTCTCGGGCGTATGGAACTTGCGGTAAGCAGATTGGTTGACCTCGTGTAGATTGTTTGTCTTCAGATGGCTCTCAATTCGTACGTCAACGACCTTTTCCAAGATTTTAGACAGGAATGGCAAGTTAGACACAGGCCTATAGTTTTTCAGTTCGTTATGATCTAGATTTGGTTTCTTTAGAAGTGGTCTTATTCGTGAGTGTTTGAACATTTTTGGTACATAAGCGGCATCCAAGGACACGTTTAGGAAACTGATTACCACTGCTGTTAGTTCATCTAGGCATTCTTTTAACAGCCATGTTGGAATGGGATCTAACTCAATGGATTTGGTGGCTGATTTTTTAATCAATGCTTTCACTTCTTGGTCTGTGGTTGGAGCAAACACAGTATATTTGACACACGTATATTCAGATTCCATATCTACATTATCAGGTACCGATTTTGTTTGAGAACGTATGTTATTCCTTATTGTTTCAATCTTTCCGATAAAGAAGTCACTGAATTTCTGGGCAGGCGCTCTGAAGATGAATCAGATGGTAGAATCACTTCATTTGTATCTCCAAGTAGACCTTGGTAATCTTAGATAGACTTTTATGATCATTGCCACAAGACTCTATTTTATTTGTATAGTATTCTTTAACATCTTGTTCACACTAGAACATTGTGTTCTGTAGATCTGGTGGTCTATTGTAAATTTAGTTTCACGCCATTTCCGTTCCAGTTTACGTTTTTCATGCTTGGCTTCGTGGAGTAGCTCTGTATACCACGGACAAGCAGGTCTCAATGAAATAGTTTTGTTAATCATCGGAGCATGTTTATCCAAAATAGAGGTTAGACTGTCTGAATACTCCATCATAAAACCATCTATGTCAGAAGGGATACACTCTTTGTTGAAGAATTCCGTTTTCCGTATGTCATCTCGAAAAGAATCAATGTCAATTGCGCGCAGTTTTCTGTAAGAAACCAATTTCCGTACCGGTGCAGGTTTTGAGGCTTTAACAGCAAATGTAACAGCAAAATGGTCACGTAAGATTAGATATTTTCACTAGAATCAGAGAGTCCAGGGTCTATGACCTCTATGTTTGATACAATGTTGTCTGTTTCCCTTGATATCACTACGTCCAATGTATGACCTGCAACATGGGTTGGTTCTTGTACACGCTGATGCATACGACATGTATCAAGGTTACTTGTAAATTTTCTCGTATCGTTGTTGTCTGGTATATCTAGATGAAAGTTCAGATCGCCTAGTATGATTGCAGAATTGTCAACTGTAGCGTTCTTAGTTAAGAAAAGGGGCAACTCATGATCAAGGAAAGTGTTTGTATTCAAGCCGTTCTGTTTAGAAGGAAATGGTCTGTATATTACCGCTAGCCTCATAGAGTACCGCCCAACTACATTACAGTCCATGAACTCAAATTGTGAGAATTCCTTGCTTTGACATGACGACTCAGTGGTGACTTGTATAGAAGCTTTATGGATGATAGCTACACCCCCACCTCGCCTACCAACACGCGGGACATGTTTCATTTTGTAGCAGGAGGTACAAGTTCACTGATACACACCTTATCAACAGAACTACCTAGCCATGTTTCAGTTATGGCACATATATCAAACTCATTGGAGAGAAAAAAATCACATATGGATAGGGTTTTGTTTTTCACTGAGCGTGCGTTCATTAAACATATTTTTATGTTTGTTTGGCCTTTTACTGTTGTATTGTGTTCAAGATTTACCCGGATTAAGTTTTTCACATTGCACATGCTGAGTGATTTTTCTATACGTCTTCTCTGATTAACTTTTATTATTTCTTGGGGAAGTAACTGTAAATTGTCAACATTCACACTATGGTTAGTATCCCAGGCTCGTCTAATCCCATATTGCCCACCTCTGTTCCCTCTGTATTGCATTAACTTAAGTCCTTTCAAAGTGTTGATAATTATAGGATTAAGTCCTTTTTGTGTAATTGCCCGATATTATACAGGTCTGACCGTGTATATATAATCCTCGTCGAGTTTCGCTCACTAAAACACATTATTGCTGTATGCTTTAAAAAAATTAAAATCTATAGAAGCATCAAAGTTTTAAATTCCAAATATCTTTAAAACCACAAGAGTAATTCACATGCAATTTATATCACTGTGATTACAAAATGAAACTACGTAATATATCAAATTGATATAAAGAGGGTAAAGGTAAGATTATTATTTTATAATATGTATATATAATATAATAATAATAATATACAAAATATATTGAAATAGAATACTTAATCTTGATATATAATGAATTTCATGGTAAATATATGATCCGCCTATTTTAGATATAAAATTTACGATTATGTTCAAAGGAAAGTAAGTTGACAGGCTTTTGTGAATATAAATAAATACTCATAATACACGTAGTTAACTGTCTTGTAAGTTTGGTTGTTAAGGTTTTTTTGTTGTTATTATTTTTTTCATGTAGGCGTTTTATAGATGGCGGATTTTAAATATGCTTAGTATTTCTTCATGTTCGGAAGAATTTTCTTTCGGTGTATTCTCTATAAGAATCATTCCCCCTTCTTCATATGTTTGATAAGATCGTTTCTATCCCATAATGCAGAATTGTTAAAATAACGCAGGATTGTGCAACAAAATCTGACAGAATTGTGGAAATAAATGCCGAAAACTAGTATTATATGAAGCTAAATAGTTCGGTAAAATGTGTTTATACCGAAAAGCAAACTATAAAGAAGGTCTTTATGCGCGTTAATTATATCAGCAAAACACAAACTTATACTCAAGAACGGTAGTCAGGTCGGTTATCTTAAAGCAAAAACTATCATATGAGAGCTAGAATATGATGTCCTACCAGCCGTATGCGCTGATTCATTTCTTTTAATTTGATGAACATGTACTTTAATTTTTATATATCGGTCCTATTCCCCCATCCATAAATGCACAATTCAGAGTTATTTTTTGCATGATTCCTGCATTATTTCAACATTTCAGTGTCATTGGATATACGTATACGGGGATTATTATGTAATGTTTAATCTTAAATGCACGAGTTTCACATATTTTCTTTTGTATATAGAACAATAGAACAATAACAGGTCGGTATCTATTTGCAGACCTGTTAAGCGGTCGGTAAGTGATTTACTAGACCGCTTTTAACAAAGGAGCCGGTAGGTAAACAGATTTACATTTATAGTCTATCAAATTGAAAGACATGTACAAGCCCATACGGTTTTTGACCCTATCAACAAATATTACTAAGAAACTATTTGCTTATCATGATCATTTGTATATGGCGAACTATCTATCAAACTGAAACTATGCTTGATGTGTTGGCACACTCAAATATCGCCCTTAATTCTATTGTAAATCAGTCATATTTCAGGATTAATTTTTTTGGATTCCAAAATCCCTGCTGAAAAAAATGCTGTCTTTAACTGTTTAAATTTTATGTTATATGTGCACTTGGCCAATATGGCCAATCAAACTACTAACGGCTTTAATTGGGGCATTTCAAAACTTTATAAAACTATTTTCAAGATTACTACGTGTTGGGACGACACCTTGGTCGGCAAAACACGTAATTCTACCTAGCCAAATCGTTTTTTCTCTCTCTTAAATAAGTAAAATATCAAAGACTTTCAATGAAATATTCGTCATGAGGGTTAAAATTGTAATGTCATAGCAGCCGTATGCGTTAATTTATTTCTTTCAATTTGATTAACATACATTTACTCATTGATTATATTGATCCTTTCACAAAATGAAGAGGTAATTTACCCATTAACCCGTAAAATTGCTCAGCTTTGGCATGGTTTTTGCACAAATTTAACGTCCTTTCAGGGAAAAACTAAGAGCCATATGTACGTGTCTAAACACAGTCTATACTTTTTTATGCTTTATCGCCGCTTTGTCCGTTCGTCCGCATGTCTTGCCGTCCGTCAGCAGTTCGGGCAAAGACTAAGCTAGGGAAGCATAAAAAGATAATTGTAAGCAGTCTAACAAAAGAAAATATACAAATTTAATGATTATAATTACAATGAATGCAATGAAAAAGTACATTAGTATTTCATTCGAAAATTAAGTTGGATTACACTAAGACGCTCTATTTGACCTTAGTGAGGCTTAAGTTAAATAAATTTTGAACGAGAAGTGTATATGTTGCAATATAATAATATCAATTATATTTAGGTAAATTTTTGATGCTTTAACGTTACTTTTAAGTGGATTTATTACGTAATAAAGGAGTAAGTGTGCAATATTAAGTTGTTTTTGTCTTTAAAAAATAAATGATAAATTTATTTTTTATTTTACGATACATGTATTTACAGAAAGTGCTGTATCATTAATGTATTAATTCCGGTGTGTATATGTATATGTTAACTTTTTAAAGGCATACTATGCCTCAGAAACAAATATATTTTTACTTCTTTAGAAACAGCAAACATGAATTTTATGATTAAATTATGGTTTTAGAGAATGTTAGGTATTTGTTATCTTACTAAAGTACGCAAAATGTAAACAAAGTAGTATTTTGACTTCCATATAAATTACTAATTCACTGTTATTGTTCTTATCGCCAAAAAGTAACATATGAAAATGATGGTTCAGGTAACTGGCCAATGAGAAACTTTTTGAAGAGTTACTTTAAAAGAACACCAAAATTAAAAAGCTTCTGAGACGTAAAAATAATAGCATTTCTTAGGCATAATGAGCCTTTTAAACAATCGCGCTCTTTTTGTGGACCAATCCATCGTAGTGATATATAACTGGTTACCGGTGATTTCATTATGTTTTCCAATTATCTTAAAACAATAACAGTTTTTTGCCTTTGACCTGCTGGGACCAAACGTGATGGATGACCTTTGACAACAGTATAAGAACCATGCCAGTCTACACGTCAGTCTCTATCTATATTGTTGGTTGGTCAATGTTCGTATTTTGATATTAAAATCCCTAAAACTTTAAATGAACTGTTCTCAAGCTGGATACATTCAGTGAGGTGTCCTAAAGACATGTCCATACCATCGTGCATTGCTTTATAATATATATAGTTCCACAGGCAAACCCAATTTGTGAATGTACATTTTTCAGTTTTACTTGAAATTGAACGTTAAGTGGAAAATGTTATTTAAAATGATGATCAATGTAACTTTTATATTATAAGCTATTGATTTTAGACCATCCATTGGATCATATTTTAACAAAGATATCATGCATTGTCGTTATAGTTATTATTATTAATATTGTTATTGTTTTTGTTGTTGTATGTTTACGTCTCGAACGTTACGAAACATTTCTTATCCATTCCTAATGATTGTCAAAAAATGTCATCAAAGCAAAGGCAACGATGAAATAACAAAAACTTCTATTTGTTGCATTTGTCAAAATAACTGTATCATTTTTCCACGCCAAACGACGCTTTTTATGAATCATCTTTTCTTATTTTCAGGTTCAAAATGCATTGTCCGGAAACTAAGTGGAAATTGGCGTTTTTCTTCCTGCTGGCATGTTTTGTTATTCTAATACAAATGACATCCAGGCCTTTGTTTAAAGATGTATGAAAACAATTATTATCTAATGAATATAAATAAAAAAAAATCATTACTACATTAAAAAATAAGCCTTGAATTTAAAATAATACAGTGTAAAAATCAACACATTTAATTGTTTTATTTGTGAATGATGCAACCGATAATTCATGTAAAATAAATCAATTTATCGATGAATGTAAAATATAACAAAACCTACTTTTTAATTAAGCAAGTGTTTTAAGTTTTGAAGCTAGAACGGGCGTACTTAAGATTTTAAATTCCACGACTGTTGCCAACACGCTACTGAAATTAAGTTAAAGTGCGATAACTCATTCTAAAATACCATTGATATTTCTATTGTTAAAAACATTTCATTCTTTTTCAGCTTTCCTTTATAAGAGTTGAACCTAGGCCAAAACAGATTGACAATAAAAGATCTTCTGTAAACCAGGTAACAAGCACTATGCATTTATGAAGGAAATTTAGTCTCAAAATCAAAATCAAGTACCTAAAGATGGCCTAGAATTTATCTGTTATTTATAACTATTCGAATGGTACATAGCTAGCTCACAAATAATGTAAATGTTAACACAATTTATAACATTAAGATGTTCTGACTTTGTCTTGCCTTAGAAATTCAAATTTCTTTAATTTATAGAAGTGTCAAACGCGTGTTTAATAGTGTTTTAATAATGGAGTTAGACCTTATTACATGTTAAACAAGTGTAGAAAGAAGCTCTAAAATGTAGTAATGACATAAAAAGATAGCAAAATATGAAGACATTATTTTGACTCCCATACAAAATACCAATTCACTACAATTATACCATCTACCAACAGAGCTAAAGAGAAAATATATTTCACCCATATCCCCAATGAGTAATTTTGGAAACTTTTATAAGATACAAAAATTGAAAAGGTGTTGAGAAATAATGGGTCTTTACTGTACAAAGCTAATATTACACATTTCAGTATCGAACATAAACAACGGAAGGCAAGTTCTAATTACAGGGTCAAATGACATTTCGGGCATCGCTTTGAAGGAAGAGGAAAAACTTTTATATATAAACGAAAGCCTTTACATTATCATTTTTTGTCTTATTCATAGTTGGTTTATAAGAATTTATTTTAGTTCGATTGTGTAGGAAGCTATTAGCTAATAAACACACTTTCCAATCCGTTCCTGGAACCAACCAGTACTAAGCAACGAATGTAAAGTTTCTTGCTCAAGGAAACAACAACTTACCCCTGTCAGGGTTTGAACCCTTGCGGCTAGCAATCATAAGATTACTAGTCCGAAGCGTCAACCACTCGGCTATGCCGCCACGATTATTCATGGTTAAAGTTACTGTTAGACACTAACTGTGTTGCGTTGCCTTAGGAAATATAACCAATACAAGACCCTTTCCGAAATGATTCTTTAAACACATTTCATCGAAATATTATTCTTGATTTTTTAGGCTTCTTCTGCAGTATTCCAAAGAAAGTTCCCAAACGATAAAGAGATAAACGACCTGTTAAAAGCCGGGACTAGAGAAAAAGTTACATCTCTGGCGAAATATCTTCGGAAAGCACAGAACCATGTAAAGGAGGATTTAAAACTTCACACTACTTACAGAAATCTATTTCAATCATGAACGCTATATTAAAAGAGATGGATATTGATGTGGGCAAGCTTTATGAAAGGTCAAACGTCAACTCAACAAGTGTTTGTTCAGAAACGTTCATGGGAAAGCGGGTTTGGTTATCCCTGGTATCGTGAAGGATTCAAGAAAAATGACTGTGATTACAGCGTTCCAATGTCTAACCTTGTTACTGTGGTTAAAATATATAAAGGTTAATTCGAGCGATATAGAGTCTTCGATTGTCAAATTAAAAACTATAATTTCTACTTATAATGAGGTTATTGCTAACGGTAATATTTTGATTAGCTGTAGATTCCACAATTTTGAAAATTGATTTTGCCTCAAAATACAAACACTTGAAACTATTACAATCTAAATACAAGTCCGAAGGATCTGCTTTAAACAAGTTGATAGAAGAGGTGAAAACACCTTATGTCTTGGTTGCTAGGGACGTGAATAATTTTACAAGTGACATCAGACTTCAAAGATTAGTTGGCGAAATAGAAAGTTTGAACGTGGTCGCTGCAGGTGGGGCATTCCGTGAACCGAACGGACATTGGAGAAAAGGTTGTTTCCAATCAATTTATCAAAATTATACATTAAAGTACATGGAGGGTTATGATGAATCATTTCACGAGTGTTTATTCTGTGATTATATCCAGGGTCCGTTTGTCACAACTACTGAATATTTGAGGTAATAATTTATTTCATGATTTGGACGAAAATAAACGGATTATACGAAGATTGGTTTCTGCGCGTTTCACTAAAAATGGACAAGTTGCCTTCTAAAAAAAAACCATAACCTTTTCCGAAATGCTTGTGGTTCTATAAACACATTTCATCGAAATATTATTCTTGATTTTTTAGGCTTCTTTCGCAGTATTCCAAAGAAAGTTCCCAAACGATGAAGACATAAACGACCTGTTAAAAGCCGGGACTAGGGAAAAAGTTACATCTCTGGCGAAATATCTTCGGAAAGCACAGAACCATGTAAGAGGATTTAAGACTTCACACTACTTACAGAAATCTATTTCAATCATGAACGCTATATTAAAAGAGATGGATATTGATGTGGGCAAGCTTTATGAAAGGTCAAACGTCAACTCAACAAGTGTTTGTTCAGAAACGTTCATGGGAAGCGGGTTTGGTTATCCCTGGTATCGTGAAGGATTCAAGAAAAATGACTGTGATTACAGCGTTCCAATGTCTAACCTTGTTACTGTGGTTAAATATATAAAGGTTAATTCGAGCGATATAGAGTCTTCGATTGTCAAATTAAAAACTATAATTTCTACTTATAATGAGGTTATTGCTAACGGTAATATTTTGATAGCTGTAGATTCCACAATTTTGAAAACTGATTTTGCCCCAAAATACAAACACTTGAAACTATTACAATCTAAATACAAGTCCGAAGGATCTGCTTTAAACAAGTTGATTGAAGAGGTGAAAACACCTTATGTCTTGGTTGCGAGGGACGTGAATAATTTTACAAGTGACATCAGACTACAAAGACTAGTTGGGGAAATAGAAAGTTTGACCGTGGTCGCTGCAGGCGGGGCATTCCGTGAACCGAACGGACATTGGAGGAAAGGTTGTTTCCAATCAATCTATCAAAATTATACATTAAAGTACATGGAGGGTTATGACGAATCATTTCACGAGTGCTTATTCTGTGATTATATCCAGGGACCATTTGTCACAACCACTGAATATTTGAGCAAGAATTTATTTCATGATTTGGACGAAAATAACGGATTATACGAAGATTGGTTTCTGCGAGTTTCACTAAATGGACAAGAAACCATAACATGTCCAGATTCTATGTTTCATGTAGATATGCAAAATAAGTCTTCGGTTTCGAATTTGGTAAAATTTGCCCAGAAATGGGACGTGTTTGAAATTTATACACCCACGGGTATCACATATAGAAGAAGCTGCGGCATTTCGAAACCATCCAGCAGGCCCTCTCGAGCATTATCTCCATGTACGCTAAAGGTCAACAATGAAGCTGCTAAAGTATTTATGAGAGTTTGTGAGTCCACTCGAAGTATTTGTGAATTACAAGCCAGCTCTACTCTTGGTGCCGTCAAGCTTGGAAAAGCTTTGCCATGGGAGTACGACTGGGACGTAAGAGTTTTAGCCACAAATATAACACAATGCAAAGTTATTATACCAGCCTTACAAAAGGCAGGGTTTCGTTTTAAAAGTTTTGAGAAAGAATGTGGTAAATCTGATCTGGATAGGGGTGTGTTTCATCGATCTATATCATATAGAGGCTACAATGGTGATTTACACGGTATTCTTTTAATGAGCAGTGCTGAGCTTATAAAATCTGGTTTAGCCCCTACCAAAGTACTGCTGGATGGACAATGGGTGAATGTTCCGGGAAATCCCGGAATGTCTCTTAGACATCAATATGGCCAAGAATTGTATCAACACGCTGAACACTGGAGATACACGAAAAATAACATATATGAAACAAATAAATTTTTGCCATGTACCAGAAAAGGTTCTCAAGACTGTTTAGATAATTTCAATGCCGACGGCGACTTGCAATTCGCCGGAATGCTTCCTTGATACCTGTTAAATGACCGATTTGCAAGCATGATTAGTAATGTTTGGTATATAAAGTTTTTCCCAGAATTTATATTGTTTTGTTAAAGCAGCAAGCCTCAACATTCATGCGAATTTTCATTTTGAATTATTTTTATAAAAGTAAAATTTTGTGAAGGGAACAAAACAAGTTACTTATATATTGCAAACGGCACATACAATACACGTAATTTACTAAAGGGAGATAGAAATTTGTTAAAAAAGAAAAAAAAATGAAATAAAATAAAATAAAATAAAATAAAATAAAATAAATTAAATAAATAAATAAATAAATAAATAAATAAATAATTAAATAAATAAATAATAACCCTTACTGCATTAGTCATGCCGTAGATTTATGGTGATGAATTGTAAAATCAGTCATTACTCGCACATAACATTTAAATTATTACTTTCAGGATTCTTGAACATTTTTCTTCTTTTCTTAAAATCTATGGACATTTTGTTTACGTTTGATTTTTTTTCCAAATATTTTGACTCATCTTTTAAAGACAAATATTTCAAAAGTTAAGCCTTTGAAAACCCATGTTGCAAATAAATACCTAAATTTGATTTAGTAAAGTACGAGTATTTTGATGGAAATTTCAATCACAAAACGAAGTCTGATTTTGTGCAAGACATTATATTTGTCTGTAAAACTTTTTATGATAATTGACATTAACTAGACCTCATAAAGCATGCCAAAGAAACATTTTAAATTTTCAACGAAATCCTAACACCGGTATGAAATTATATTGGTAAGCACTTTATCTGAATAACATAACTCTAATTTGGTTCTAAACTTAGACAAGCTGTTTTCAGTCAATGTGTGTCTTTAGTGGTTAAAATTATGTTTTATTCAATAAAACCGTTCCATTTTTCAGGCTTTGATATTTTTTATAATCTAAAATTACTGACTACAGATGTGACACAAACAGAATTGCCATGTCGCATTACAAGTCTTACTAATCTTGTTTGTATTGGAATGACTTTCCTTATCAGGTAGGCATCCGTGAAAGCATATTTTTTTTAATTTAATATCTGTCCCCTCTCTCATGGACAAAGCATACGATAATTAAGTATAATGCTGCAAATTCAAATGATTTACAAGACATACGGAATAATGTTCAATAAAATTAACTAAATCTTAATAGGCAATGACCTGTGAGTAGGAATTATTTGGTAAGGTATCTGTAATGAGCGCATTTTTTTTGCGCGGAGCTTCTCAATAAAAAAATTATTGTTGTATATTGCAGCAACATTTGTACTTGTAGTACTATAGTATACAGTTCCTCTCAGGAAATGGGACAAAAATATAAGTTAATAGTATCAAGCTACCAAATAGGAAGCAATTAAACGCTGTTTTCATTTCCTACAGTTTGTTTTCGTTCAAGATTTTCGGAGTACTAATGAGCAATAATTAATTCCGTCTCAAATCCTATGAAAAAATCTAAGCCTTAATATGTTAAAAGTGGATAACCTAAGTTGTATATAAAGAGCCAGTTACACAGACGTTCGGTCCCCAATCGGTCATTTCATTTTAAATTTACTCGCTGTTATGATCGGTTGTCATGCGTGATTTTATTTCTGGTTTTCTGTGTAAACGGCAATCAGTGACAGAAAACAAACTCAAACGGGGTTGGATCGGTGATAAAAATGCTGAAATACTATCGGTTTTTATCGTTTGTAAATCGGAGCTAAATCGGGCGTAACGCTGATTAATCGGTGTTTGATAGCTAGTCATCAGTCGTTAAACATTTTCCGTCAGATATGGCCGGTGATTCATATTTGGTTATCTTTGTCCGATCGGCAATATCGGTGATTAAGAGCTTGCATATCTCGTGATATAGGTTGCTGTCGGTTATTTGTAAAATATTTTCACCGATCGAGAATTTTAAACATGTTTAAAAATCCCAATCGGTAATTTTTCACCGATGAAACTTATCTTTCCCCAATAGCAGTTGATAGGTGGAGAACAGGTGACCAATAGGTGATATCGGTGTTAAATACGTTGTCATCGGTTCACTCCATAATTTGGCTAAAAATACTACCGATCAATCACCGATGGCTCTGTGTAACTGGGGTGTAACACTGACGCAAGATGAACATCTCGGCTTTTATCAATAATACAATTTAACGCCTTCAGAAGATATCTCATATCGCATATGAAAAATTTGTATTAATTAATGTTCATGTATAAAGAGGGGGGAAATTACACCGATATCTATTGAGTGCAGGGAAATCGATTTGCTGTTTCTCTTAATATGAGTGTAAATTCAGTATAGAAATTTATTGAACGAGTTAATAAAATTATATTATGCGAGCCTCTGGCTAGCATTCACCGAGTTAAATAACTTCATGGAATACTCCATTTATCACATACCCAAAATAAAGAAAAGAAACATTTTTCATTGACGCGCCTATACAGTAGTGTAGCGCTCTTTACGGAATTTTTGTATAGAGCAATTGACGTCACGTAAAAATTATTTTATATGCACGACCGTGCAATACCACTTTTTGTCACACACCCGTGCCGATTTTGCGACTCCGTAAATATGGTATTGCACGGCTGTGCATATATTTTGACGTGACGTCATTAGCGTTATACAAACATAGTGTAAAGACGCGTTAGATGTTAGCGTTATACTATAGGCGCGTCGATGAAAAATTACTCTTAGTTCACTTTAACATTCTTTATTTTGGGTATGTGATAAATAGAATATTAAATTCGTGTAAGTTCATTACTGAATTTATTGCACTCGTTGAATAAAATAATATTATGCTCGCCAGAGGCTCGCATAATATAATTTTATTCAACTCGTGCAATAAATTAGAGGCTCGCATAATATAATTTTATTCAACGAGTGCAATAAATTCAGTATTGAACTTATACTCATTCAATATCCTCTATTTAAGGAGTCGCAAAAGCTGCACGGATACTAGTATGTCATTAGATTTTAAGCGAAACAACACAACAAATAATTGGTTCACATAATGGAGTAAATGTCACTTCAGTAATATAGAAATTGCTTAATAAAAAACGAAACACAGGTTTCAGTCTCTGTACAATATATATCATACATGTTCTATAATATAAAACGTGTTTTGAGTATTCCTGTCGCCATTTTTAACTACATGTATATATGTTAGAGTGAGTACCTTTAGATTTCGTTGTACTTATACTTTAAGTGGGCTTCTAAAAATCATAGAGTCTTATAGGCAAACAGTCTAGTGCTCTGATATTTCAAGTACTTACAAGTATGTCATGCTATGATAAGTGGCAATCAGAATCCAAGTTAGTAAACATAGTATATGAGGAATTAATTTTAATCGTGCAGATTAAATAATCAAAATTAATAAAAGTGAATATTACAAACATGTAAGTACAAATAATTACTATGTCTTTATTTTTTTCACAAACATGACTTTATCTTACTTTTAAACTCCTTAACTTTACTTTAATTTGAGTGAATTTTCTTACGTATACTTTTTTGATGCATTATGTAATATATTCAATATGAATGCATTATTTAAGATATTCCAGCATGGGTGCATTATTTCATTTATTCAAAGGTACATTAGTTCATGGATGCTTTATTTGAATTATTCATTGATGCATTTTTTAAAGTATGCAGGTATGATTACATCATTTAAAATGGATATTTTTATTTAAAATATTGTTAGTGATAAATTTTGAATGCTTATTCTGTATTTTCTTAACTAAAGAATCTGGTGAAGAGCTTCAATTCGTTAACACGTTGAACAATTGTAGCCATTGTGTAGGGATGATTAAGTACCAAATAACTTACTGCAAGAAATAAATATATGACTAAATTTTCGGTTTCCGTTGAAAAATATTAAAATGAAAGTAAGATATTTTATTCAAGTTGCTTAAACCGTAACTGATAAGCCTTTGTCACCAGTATAGAGCCAGACCAGCCTGCACATCCGTGTAGTCTGCCTAGGCTTTACACTGTTGCTCATTTGTTTTTGTATTTTGATATTGAAATCCCTTTAACAGTGAATAAATCGATCCGAATGCAAAACTTGGTTAATCCATTTCATTAAATATAGCAGGATAAAGGTCCGTGGCAATGTAGAGAAGTATTTGAATAGCTACTTTATTGTAAATCATGCTCTGCTCCAAAATTTTAGTCTCACGTCACACATGACGAATGACATGTACGTTGAGTTTAAAACTTATGACAATATTATAATAGGATAAAAGTGTCAAAACTTTGATTTGCAGATCTTTATAAGATCAGGACATGTATTGATAATATCTTCTCTCATTCTGCGGTGTAATTTTGCGGGAAACCGTGGGAGAGTAGCTTAACGAAGGCTGTTTTCCGGCCATTTATCATTCCCTTGAGTCGAATTAAAACAGAAAGAAAAATAAAATTAGAAAAAAAATAATTGTTATAAAATGTTGTATTTACTTCTTTTATTTTCAGAACATAATGACGACCTCAATGTACATGTACAATGACACTGCATACGAACACTATTACTATACCTACGAGGTAGAATCCTTCGTTAACTTGATACCGGAAAAAAAATTACTGGAAATATTGAACAAATGCTTCGTTGCTGCTACGATTCTGGTCACTTTCGCTGACTTCCTTTTGCTGGTAACCATCTTCTCTGCGCAAGTTCGACAACAATCAGCAGGCTGGTACATGGCTCATTTAAATTTCTTGACCATTCTTCGTGTTTTGTCTCTGCTCCCAAAACTCGAGGGTACATTCCATACATCATACGGGACATGTATGTTTTACACTTACTTAGACTGGGCATTTTCTTTACTCTACGTCACAAACCTCATTTTAATGGATGTTGAAATAATTGCAACGGTGTTTACTACAAGTCCGAGATGGAAAGCTTGTTCGAAAAAAAGATTTTTCATCTCCATGACAATTCTTTGGAATGCCTCCCTTTTAACATCAGCCGTCATATCGTTCTTTGGCTACGAAGAACACATAGCTATTCCAATTTGCTTCAACCAAAACAAAGCAGCCCATATCCTCGGCGCTGTATTTAAGGAAAGGATGCCGTTTGCAATTTCAATTATATTCTCAATAACGGGCACTGTATTCTTCATTCGGACAAAAAGAAAACCGGAAAACTACAATCACGTGACTGAGAACAGTAACAGTGTACAGACAATTAACGAATGGTTCGCGTGTTTTATGGCCTGGAATACATTTACATTCTCAACATCAGCCGTGGTCTTTGTCTTGCATTCTCACATGCATACCTTAGGTTTCGCTTGGATTATAGCACTCCAAATGGTTCTCGGTGTAATATATGTTTCACTTCCTTTGACATGCATATTCCTGGAACCGGTGCGAACAGTTTTTAGAGAATGGCCGGCTTCATGCATTCGATCTATGTCTGCATCTAGACGTGTAGAGGCAGACACTCAACATTTGCCGATCGAAATGGAAACCTGCTAATGACTTGATAGATCAAATATGATATTTGTATGAGAACAATGAATCGTTGTAGTGACAATTGATATAATGTTGTAATATCTTACAATGTGTCAATTTATTTTATGCTGAAGTAACCACCAAGTTTCAATTCACATGCACAAATTATTGGTCAATCAAGTGTTATGCATGTTTTTCTTAAAAACTTTCAAAGAAGGAAAAGAAAGTGTTTTTTTTTAACTCTTTCATGGTGTATATTTTATACATCAAAAAGCTCTGTCATTTTACAATTGTCAGCTCTGTCATTTTACAATTGTCAGCTCTGTCATTTTACAGTTGTCTATGCATTATCGGATAACTGACTTTCTTCTGGTCTTGTATATACATTGTATTTCACATATTATGCACACGTAGATGAACTCCAGATCTTTGTTTGTTTGTTTTTGGTTAGTTGGTTGGGCTGCAACAACACTGCACATGTCAAATGACGACTTTCCTTTCCAGCTTTACTGATTGAGGAAGCCCTCAAGTGCCCATCTGTGCATTATTTCAGGCACGAACGTGCACATGAGAAGGCGTCACGTAAGAAAATAATTAAAAGTCCCTGGCGGAGATATTCAAACACACAACAGTAAGAGGGTCTAGTAGTTTTAAGTCAACAACCTTAACCACTCGTCTACGGACTCTCCTAATTTCAGATGGTGACAGGAGGAACTTACCTTGGTTTGGTTTGGTTTGGTTGAAAGAATGTTACACAAAAAAGAGAATACATATGTACATGTATATTATTTAACTTCCTAGTACAGAATATAATTGTTTTTTTTGTTGTTGTTTTTTTGTAAGACGTACGTTTTTGTCGTCTGAGCTTTTGAAAACAGCAAGATGGGTAGCACGAATTGAAAATGTCCGTAATCGTTAATTATAGAAATGTTTTATAGTTCAATACATACATGTATATTAAGATTTACTTAGCGCGACTCGGAAAAATGGCCAAATCACTTTTTGTGTCCTGAGCTTTTATTGTTTACACAACACAAGAAATGATGATTATACAATTCATTTCAATTTTTATTTATGACTTGAACGCATCTAAACTCAAACTTTCACCATTTTTCATGTTTTGATGTTGCACACTGCTTGGGCCGGTGCTGTGGTGTGGACAATGGCTTGCATTTACTAGTGCCACTTCCGTCCATGACGGGCTCAATCAGACGTAGTCTATCACATTTTTAAATTCGTCGTTTTCATTGTTTTGGACGCACTGTAGGGATTCTGTTGTTTTTTCCTTTCTTTCTTTTGTAAAAAAATATGAGAAAAAAGGCTCAACCAAAATGTAAAATATGTAAAGCACTAGGACGATCAAGTAAATAATGTTCCTTTAAAAAGAGAAACCAACGACCATTAAAGTAGTTTAGTAATCAATGCCTTTAAGGAAGACACGGCCCGACGAAGAAGACAGAAGATGAAAGACAATTCAGTCCAAAAGGGCATTACGAACTGTTCAAAATAGTCTCCCACTTGGTCCTTCAAATTAAATCAAAAGTGTAAACCAAATTTTAAGTGTCCAACAGTTACTGTAAAGCGGTTGAACATCAATTATGCGGTATGCTTTAAAGCAGTATGGCCATAACTTATTTTAATAAAACTTTTGATAATTTTAGATACTTTTAGAAAAGACTGCAGAAAAAATACCATGACCCAACATCTTACGAAATTTGTAGATCACTTTCCATAGGATTACTCATTTTTTGAAGTTAGACAAATCGTCAAAACTTTGAAAAGCTCAAGAAAACCGTTTGTTTTCATTATATTATGTAATTGTAATAAGCAAATGAAGCAGTCCTGAACGATCCGATCCACGGTGGGAAATTCTTTGGGCTGTTTTTGGTCTTATTTAAAACTAGTTTTCACTGTTAAATAAGAAAATAAACTAAGCAAACGCGTTTAAAGACTTGTAATTTATCTGCGTGAATTTGTTTCATTTACAAATTACGTAGAGAAACGGGATCATACCTGACAACGCTTTTCCATTCCTAGCCGCCAACTTGGATCACAGAAAATCTATGCCATACGCGTTATCAAGAGTGAAAATGACAATCTAGGTATTTGATCACTCACCTTACAAAAATGGCAATAATCCTGATGAAAATCAGAATTTAAGCTTGTTTAAAGCTCATATCTATATTTGTTAACACTAGCTGTCTGTGAGTTCGTGCAACTGATAAAATAAGATAAATATCCCTCATGTTCATCATTATCAGCAGACTGAAACTACATTGTATTTTATTTACTTTTGTAAGGATTCATACAAATAAATATAGAACTTACATTGGTAATAGAGAAAAACAAAATCCCTAAAGAAAACCCAACACGGCAAAATTGTAAAATGTTGCAGGCTCGGTTTGATTGAGCCTGTTCATGAACGGTACTGTAAAGAGCGTTACCGTCCAAGTCCCCTTGCATCGGCTTAAGCAGAATTCAACATTTAAGCACAACAAGAGCTAACACGCAAGTGACGAATGTCCCCTAAAAGGTTTTTTAAGCATGCAGGTATTATGAAAAGAAAAGAGAATGAAAGTAACTAATTGCTGAATATTGTTCTTTGTATTATTGTACCTGTTATCTCTAATTGTGATAGTATGAACCTTCAAAATATAAGTGACCTTGACTTTTGGAGAAGGGACGTGGTTCCTGGACGCGACACAATGTTGTTATGAGATGGACATTTGTGCCAAATTATTTCAAAATCCCTCAATGCATGACAAAGTGACAGTCTGGAAATGATTGTTGTGTTAGTGGGGACACACGGACAGACGGACATGAGCCTTAGCGACACATTGTCTTGATGTGGTAGACATTTGTGCCAAGTTATTTTAAAATCCTTCCATGCATGACAAAGTTACAGTCCGGACATGAATGTGTATCTTCAAACTCTTCTCGAGAGAATTATTGAGTACCTTCAATCTATAAGTGGGACCTTGACCAGGATGGGACATGGGTCTTTCTCGCGACATGTCGTCTTGGTGTGGTATACATTTATGCCTAGTTATTTTAAAATCATTAGATGCATGATAAAGTTACAGCCCGGACACGAATATGTGTACCTATAAACTCTAATTGTGATAAAGTGAACTACAAAATGGTAGTGTGACCTTCACCTTTGAGGTAGGGACGTGATAGTTGGACGCGACACATCGTCTTGATGTTGAAGACATTTATGCCAAGTTATTCTAAAATCCTTCTATGATGGACAAAGTTACAGTCAGGACACGATATTGTATGTACCTATTAATTCTAAGTGTGATAATGTGAAGCTTCAAAATGTTAATGTGACCTTGAACTTTGAGGTAGAGAGTAATTTTTGGACGCGACACATCGTCTTGATGTGATAGACATTTATGCCTGGTTATTTTAAAATCATTCGATGCATGACAAAGTTACAGTCCGGACACGAATGTGTGTACCTATTTACTCTAATTGCGATAATTTGAAACTTCAAAATGATAGTGTGACCTTGACCTTTGAGGTAGGGACGTGGTTCTTGGACGCGACACATCGTCTTGATGTGGTAGACATTTGTGCCAAGTTATTTTAAAATCCCTCAATGTATGACAAAGTTACAGTCCGGACACGAATGAAGTGGGGACGCACAGGCGGACACACGGACAGACAGACGGTGCGATTATATTATGCCACCCTTCGGGGGCATAAAAATGGTGTAATTTTGAAGTTAGAAACATCCGCAGATGTGTACATACGGCGGTTATCATGGAACCTTCAATGTGACACAGCAGTATATCATTCCATGAAAAGCGGCGTATGGTCCCCAAGTAAAAGAATGCGTGTGCCCTAAACAAGAAAACAATAGGCGGAACTAAATAAAATGGAATTTTGAAAGGGGATCTGAGGTTATGAAGCCTGCATATCACAGACAAGACGTCAAAAGACAACTTTAAAAAGCAGGCAACATATCGCAAGGGTGATTAGACAATATTTAAGTAAGAATACTGGAACCACCCAAGTTGAAAAAGGCCAAATACAAGAAACTAAAAATACCATCTAAAATGTATACACAAAATAATGTCATGCTGAACGATCTTCAAGGATCGTAAATATAGCATCATTGATTAAATGTACGGGAAGAAATTTTACAGCCGCCACACGGCACAAGTAACAACCCATGCGTACTCGTTATGTTTACACTTTCCACTTTATATATGTAGTTCAACGGAATTTGAACTAGTGGGTACCTACGATGATCTGCATCGGATATATTGTCACGGGGAGGAACTGTTACACGAAGGATGGAGTTTTTATGATAACTTGTTTGGAGTTCTTATGATAATTGTTACGACGTTCCTGGAATGAGCAAGTAATTTGGAAATTTTACTCAAAACTACCCGGATTCTTTTAAAAATGCGATGAAAAATGGATCAAAAGGTTTTTCTGAACCATAGTACAATATGTAGGGCAAGCTTAATTATCAAAGTTTAATTTAGCTCCTCAAACTCCCCATTTAAAGGTAAAACTGACCATTTTTCACGTGAGTTCTGTAAGTATATAGAAAAGTTTTCCACAGAAATCCACGGGTAACGTTTTCAAGGAACTCCGTGACAGTTATCATAAGAACTCCAAACAAGTTATCATAAGAACTCCATCGTTCGTGTAACAGTTCCTCACCCGTAATTGTATTAATTAAATTTAATATCGTCCAGATCCTATTAGATTTTATCAAAATATTTACAGCAGTTAAAAGCGGTGATATACATTTATGTCTATTTTATGGCAGCATTTGAAGAGATCATAATAATGTTCTTTTTAGGCTAGCCCCAATTATTTTTTATTGAAGGACATTTGCGGGTTTAATGGAATTGCAAGAAAATGTCCCCATTGAAGGTTTTCCCTGTGTTTCAGCCGTGTAAAAAAAATTGATCGGGGAATTAATTTCTAAATTTTAAGTTTCCCCCATTGGGGACCAAAAAAAAATGAAAAAATTTTTTGCCCGTTTAAAAACCGTGCTAAAGGGGTGTGGACGGGAAACCCCTTTTATTTACAGTACTAAATACCCTTTAAAAAAACAGCTTTTGAAACCCAAACAAAAATTAGTCCCGAAAAATTTTTTAATTTTAGGGCTTTTTTTTCCCCTTTTTTAAATTAAAAAACAAACCAAGAGGTTCATCAGTATGAAAACATTTATAAAAAATATCATTAAAAAACTATAACCAAACTATGCAAGCCAAAAAAAAAACAATGTCACATTTGAGCATCATTTCTAATGCTAGAAATGTAAATATCCATTTTGTAAAAGAATAGGTAGATCTACAGTTGGCTATGAAATACAAAATTCTCGGTATATCGGTAGTTAGCTCCTTTGGGTTAGTAAAAATCTTTGGAATAATAATTTGACAGCGAAGGGAAATAACTGTTCATTTCCGGGAGAAATATGTGTCCCTAATTTGGAAGAAAGTCAGCAAAATAGTAAAATTGTCCCGCAATATCATAGACTGCTTCTTTAGAATTTGTCGGAAAATTTTGAAAATTTCATTTTGCGGCCGACATGTCGTTAAAGGTAAATAGATGTTGCATAAAATGCATATATTTTATCTCGTAAACAGGCTGGTGAAATTGCAAGATCGGGCTTAAAATGAAAATTGCACATTTCTTGGAAAGTATCAAAGTTATTTTTACCTTTTTAAAGCATATTATTTCCTACCTAATTTGTGATGTATAAGAACTAAAATTAAATGAATTTTAGTTATTACACAAGAATATTTTGCCTTTGTTGGATTTTAAGCAGCTAAAATTTTCAAAGTCCAAGAACATGACTTTTTAAAATGAATTCCAATTGAATTTTGAGTTTTATATGATCAGATATATTCATTTGAATGCGCCATCATGTAAATTATGGCAGTTCTAATCTGTGTAATTTTTTTTTAGAAAAAACATGTAACCCCTGTGGGTGAGTGTGGTCAACAATTGTTATGCAATTAAAAATACAGCATACAATACAGAAATTTAAGGTGCTGGCGCATTAGAAGAGATACCCAAGATGCAAAATAATCCAGATTTGAGGAAAAAGGCAAATGCAAAAGATGTGTTTATGGACTTAAAAAAATTGGACCATATAAAAATGAAAAAAGTGATGTGAAATTCGTATTTCTCATAATAAAAAATGTAACATTTGTTTAAGTCTATCTAATTATAATGCCTAAGATATATCACAAGTTTAAAAGCAATATCTTTGACTGTTTTTGAGAAATTACATTTTTTCATTTTAAGCCCGATCTGGCAATTTCACCAGCCTGGTAAATAATCCATAAATTTTTGCAAAATTTATACATGTGTTGACTACAGTAGGCTGTAAGTGTTAGGAAATCATTATGGCAAAATAGTAAATTCCTGTCATATAAGATCATCTTGATACCCAGTCTGTGAACAGGACAATGATTTTGTCAGTCTTAATACACTTATTTGTATGCGAATAAGTTAAAGAAGATAATCATGACCATGGCATGGTAGGGGGTTCATGTCATTTTGCAGTTTACTGTTACATGTATAAATATAACATTAATGTATTGTGTGATACCTATAGATATTACAATAAGCTTGAAAATGTGGCCCAGTTCAGGCTCTCTGTGTTGATGTTGCTAAGTCCTGTATCATACGCTATACTAACAAAGTTTGCACTCTTAGTCTTACCCTATGCTACGACCGGATGTAAACAATACGTTCGCACAGGTAATGAGCGGTGGTTAAATCCCACCCATTTTATTCGATTAAATTTTTGAACAACCACTACTTTCGGTTTCAATTTTGCTGACAGGATCAACGTAAGTGTTAATTTTAAGATAATGTCCAAAACTTTGCACTACACGGTGTAATCTTCATTACATATCCGGTATTATCACCGTCATGGTAGTTTTTATTCCAGTCGGTCAAAATGACGGTACACATTTTCATGTAAACAAACAGATTTAACTTCTCAGACAATTTAAATAAGGAATGGACACACAGTAAACTCGGTTGCAACGTAAAGTATATTCATAAACCTGTTTGAGTAAAATTGTCTCCGTGTTCAAATAAATTTCAAAAACGGGAAAAAAGGCAGTCTTTTACCGATACCCTGCAACAGAACCTTATTATTCTGACAATTAAATTGACTTTATAACGCTGGTATACAATTATTTATTGATCGATTTTCATTATATTTATTTTGTAATACCTGTCATTCAATATGCAATCAAACAAAACCAAGTTTTCCTACATTAAAATAAATAAAGGAAACTGTAAGTTAGGACGAGCTTTCAAAACAAACAGGTAGCGATTTTCAACATGCTTACCGAAACTCCAACATGGTGGCTCAACCTGACTCATTTGCATAATTTATTCATAAAAGCAGGAGCATAGAACTTTGTTAGTGCGCTATAAATTAAACTTTAAGTGATGTTGCTTTTAAATATCTTTACTTCTTGGCAAATCAACGTGATTTTGTAATTGCTCATAAACTCATGTTCCCCAAAGCTTTCTTGTGAAAGGTTAAAACACGTTAGTTAGCATTTAAATACATTAATTTTTACCTATTCATAGGGAAAAATAAAAAAATAAATTTATGCCTTTTAATGACATAATTAAACTGTCACATCAGAAAAATCATTATTAAATCCTTTTATTTAATTAAATGTAAATCCTTTATGCAGCAGATAAACAAATGGCTGTGACACAGTGTGCAAAATCTAATTGGCTAATTGAATCCAGGCATTTAAATGGGCTAAAAGTCAGCATGTACAAATATATTTTTCTGTTTAAAAATTTAGAATCAATCTGTAAAGTGCTTTAGTTAACCAGTATCAAGCGGATACTAAAGAAAAAATAGATTGTTGTTTGTATTTTATTTTAAAGTCATAATTACTTTGTTTGAGAGTTTTTGTTATTATGATTGAGCATGAAATAAAAAGTAAATTGGATTAAAGCTTGAAAGGCATGACAATACATTGTAGACTTTTTTGAATTTTTATGTTTCTAAGTGTTTTAATATGAGCAAAAGCTATAGAGTAAGACATGGGTCTTCACCTTTTTAAACTATAACTGTAGCATCTAATATGTATATTTTTGAGCCCCCACTTTAGGGTGTTATTTAGATTTACCCTTGTCCGTCCGTCTGTTCGCTTTTGTGTCGCACGTAGCCCAAAAAGTATTTGACCTAGAGTCATGAAACTTTATAGAAATGTTGCTCAGCATGTGAAGTTGTGCACATGGGTATATTCGTGTGAATATATTTAGTATTTTTAGAGTTATTGCCCTTGACTTCATAAAAATTTATAATTTTCAACTTGTGTCACACGTAACTCAAAAAGCATTTGACCTAGTGTCATGCAACTTTATAGAAATGTTGCTCAGGATGTGAAGTTGTGCACCTGGGGTTTCACTTGTGGATTTATTCTGTTTTGTCAGATTTATTGCCCTTGACTTAGTGAAAACCGTTCCATTATGTTGTGTTATTTGTTCCTTGAGTGCTTGAGTTAGAATCAACCAACTTTACAGGAATAATGATCAACATCACTGAAGCTATACACCTAGGGTTTTGCATGTGTTTTTTTTTCAGTTTTGTTAGAGTTATTGCCCTTGACTTAGTATAAATTTGTTTGATAAATTAGTATAACTAAAAAAATATTTGACCTGTAGGTCTGAAAGGTTACAAGAATGTTGGTCAGCCTTATTCTTATGCACCTTAGGGTTTGCTTGTGGATTTATTCAGTATTTGTAAAGCTCTTGCCATTGACTTAGTAAACGATTTTTAGTTTTCAACTTGTGGCACAATCATGTAGCCTAAAAAAATATTTTACCTAAAGTCATAAGATTGACAAAGCAGTGGAGTGTGGGGGCACCCGTGTCCTATGGACACATTTCTAGTTATTATATCATTTGGTGGTCATATAATGATGTATCAATTAAAAATCATGTAAACTATCACATACTTATTGATTTATTTAAGTCTGTATCTGATTATCTACTTAAATCAAATTTCACATAAGAGAAAATAAAATAAAGATAGATATAATTTTTCTCTCTTTTTGACATTACACTTTGAAAAAAAATCTGGAAACAAAGTGATCCCTCTGAACCATTAATCACAACAAAATTACATGAAAATTGCAGACTTGGTTTGATTTAGTCTGTACATGAGGGATAATGAAAAGTGCAACATCCCTCACGACCCCTATCAACGGCTTGAGTGGTACTCAATTCTCAACACTTTATGATCTGGCATCAGTGATCCCAAAGGACCAGAAAAATACAACAACACGGAAGTTTAGTAGGGCAACTTTTTACAGATGCCATATGGCACTTGACACCTGCTGTTGTGTCTTGTGAAGTATAAAAATCTGGAAACAAAATGATCCCTCAAAAGCATTAATCACAACAAAATTACATGAAAATTGCAGACTCCATTTGATTAAGTCTGTACATGAGGGATAATGAAAAAGTGGAACATCCCTCATGCCCCCTAGCATCGGCTTGAGCACTAACCAATTCTCAACACTTAAAAGTGCTGGCATCAATGATCCCTTAGGACCAGAAAAATATGCTTCCCCTTAATTTAATGTATTGCCTGAATTCAGAAGAATGTAGTTCGACAAGACACCAGTGAAATTATGGAAAATATGTTTCACTGCAGTGAAAAATAAATTTTTATAGTGATAACTATATAGAGGATATTCAAATTTTCTATAAATACATGATTTATTTTCATCGAGTGGTATGAAAATAAATATTTCATGAGTGGCGGTAGCCACGAGTGAAATATGGTAATTTTCATGCCACAAGATGAAAATAAATCATGTATTTATAAAAAATACTTGAATTTTCTGTTTATTATATACATTTTTCTCTTTTTTGACATTAAAATTTAAAAGACTTTCTCTTAAATTTTGTGTACTGGCAGAATTTAAAAGAAAGTAGTCCGGCAAAGACAATAGTGAAAATACGGAAAATATGACTGCAGTGAAAAATAAATGGTTACAGTGAAAATACGAAAATGAAAATACGCATTTTATTTCATCAATATTTCTCAATATTTCATTTATAAGTATATAATATAATAAATTAATATATCAATATCAATACTTGTCATCCAATATCAATATATTGTCATTTTTCTTTGGGCTGAATCAATGAACTTTCAGATCTCTGGCAATTATCTTTATTAACAGCAGTAAAATTTAGTAACGATAAAATAATGATATAAATGCATTACATGTAGGTGTTTTCCTTGGGGCATTTTCATTATTGACATGCCAACATTATATACTAATGTAACATTAGTTATACATTTGTATTACATAATATACATAATTATTTCCTGCACCAATGTATACTTTAATACTTCATGTTTTGGAAAAATGACAAAAAAAAAGTATCTTATGAAAGGTATAAAACTGTATAATAGGCATTTGGCACAGACTGACAGAATAATATTTTACATGTATGTCTACGAGAGAAAATTGTATATACAGTAGTTATTGGTTAAGACCTATTTCAAATGATACATATGTACATAAATCTGGAAAAAATATTTCCAGTCCCATTAGTGGAGTCCCTTTAAGATAAATATAATTATAAATCATTCTGACATGTATATACCAGCTTTAAGATTTTCTATGTGCAAAGTGATGTACTATTTCTTGCAGACTTGTAAAAAGCAAATTCAAAACTTTTTTGTGACAGATTATTCCCTGATGTCACTTGGATGAATAATATCTAGTTTTATGTAAAAATGAATACAAAACTTCTGCTGTTGTTTCTTAAGAATTCTGCCTCTTGTGGCTAGGAAAATAAAAAGTGTAGGGGAGAAAATATAGATGTTAAAGGCCAGCTCCACAGAAGACAAAAAAAGCCTAATAACATAAAAACTTAGGTTTTGCTCCAAGTATTGCTCCAAGTACCATTTTCAAAGATTATTTGAGCCGAGCCATGACAAAACCAACATAATGCGTTTGCAACCAGCATGGATCCAGACCAGCCTGCTCCTCCGCGCAGTCTGATCAGGGTCCATGCTGTCTGCTAACAAACCCTATAACAAGTAGAGAAACTGATAGCCAACAGCATGGATCCTGATCAGACTGTGTGGATACGCAGACTGGTCTGGATCCATGCTGGTCGCAAACCCATTATGACCATTTTCTCATGGCACGGCTCATTTATATGGTACAACACAAGATTTGGACATACAAATGTATATCTTGATGTACAAAATGTAATGTACATATCAAATGTCTTGAAATACCTTTATTTTGTCAAAATCAAGTTCAAAACTGCTTGCAAAAAAGCTAATATGTATATATATTGATCTTAAAATTGTTTTTGAATTTAAAGTTGTTCAGTGGCATTCTTGAGTCACTTACAGGAGAGGTAATGCTATAATTTTTGGTCAGAGATTATAAACATTTAAAGATTATTATAACTGCCTTATATAGGAATGGGGCGGATACAATTTTTTTCATTGCTAAGCTGTCAATATGTATTTTTGTTATGTATTAACCTGGCTTCATTTAGCTTCATTTATTTAAATACCCTATGTTTTGTTTTGGTTTTATGTACAATACAAGTTACATGTATATAAATATTACAGCTAATATTGCAATCCAAAGTTAAAGTTTGATATCACATGTTAAGTTAAATATAAAGGTTCCTACATGTATGTTTAATGAAAAACACTACATTGATTTATGTAAGTTTAAGTAGTATTTTTAGCTCACCTGAGCAATGCTCAGGGTGAGCTATTGTGATCGCCCTGTGTCCGTCGTCCGTCGTCGTGCGTCGTCAACTTTTCACATAAACAACATCTCCTCTGAAACCAATGACTGCACATCAACCAAACTTTACAGAAATGATCCTTGGGTGGTCCCCTTTCAAAGTTGTTCAAATGGTTCCGGTCTGTTGCATATATGTAGGTCACAGGGCCAGAAAAGGATTTCATAAAACACAAAATTAAAAAATCTTCTTGTCTGAAAGTACATGGGCCAGAGCTTTGATTTTTGGTATATGGTATCATCTATGGGTCCTCTACCAAAGTTGTTCAAATTTTGTCCCTAGTGTCAAAATTGGCTCCCCCCCAGGGGGTCATAGGTTTTTCCTAATATGTCTATAGGTAAATCTAAAAAAATCTTCTTCTCTGATTTGGCAAAGGCTACAGATTAGATATTTGGCATGAAACATTGTGTAGTAAACCTCTATCAAGATTGTTCAAATAATGGCCCTAGGGTCAAAATTGGCCCCGCCCTGGGGGGTCATTGATTTTCATTACATACATATAGTGAAAACTTGAAAAATCTTCTGGTCTGAAACTAAATGGCCTAGAGCTTTGATTTTTGGTATATGGTATCATCTATGGGTCCTCTACCAAAGTTGTTCAAATTTTGTCCCTAGTGTCAAAATTGGCCCCGCCCCGGGGGGTCATAGGTTTTTCCTTATATGTATATAGTAAAATCTAAAAAAATCTTCTTCTCTGAATTGGCAAAGGCTACAGATTTGATATTTGGCATGAAACATTGTGTAGTAGACCTCTATCAAGATTGTTCAAATAATGGCCCTAGGGTCAAAATTGGCCCCGCCCCGGGGGGTCATTGATTTTCATTACATACATATAGTGAAAACTTGAAAAATCTTCTGGTCTGAAAGTAAATGGCCTAGAGCTTTGATATTTGGTCTATGGTATCATCTGAAGGTCCAATACCAAAGTTGTACAAATTTTGTCCCTAGTGTCAAAATTGGCCCCGCCCCGGGGGGTCATAGGTTTTTCTAATATGTATATAGTAAAACATAAAAAAATCTTCTCTGAATTGGCAAAGGCTACAGGTAAGATATTTGGCATGAAACATTGTGTGGTAGACCTCTACCAAGATTGTTCAAATAATGGCCCTCGGGTCAAAATTGGCCCCGCCCTCGGGGGTCATTGATTTTCATTATATACATATAGTGAAAACTTGAAAAATCTTCTGGTCTGAAAGTAAATGGCTTAGAGCTTTGATATTTGGTCTATGGTATCATCTATAGGTCCAAAACCAAATTTGTTCAAATTTCGTTCCTAGAATTAAAATCGGCCCCGCCCTGGGGGTCATTGATTTTCCCTATATGTATATAGTAAAAACTTAAAAAATCTTCTTTGAAAGAACCCAAAGAGCTAGAGCTAAGATATTTAGCATGAAACATCTTCTAATGGGTGTCTACCAAGTTTGTTCAAATAAAAGCCCTTGGGTCAAAATTGGCCCCGCCCCAGGGGGTCATTGATTTTCCCTATTTAATACACTTGTTACTATATATAGTAACAAAATTGCCTATGATTTCAACTGATTATGAGTGTCAAGTGACCTATTATGAGTTTGCGGCCCGGGGCCGAGAACTAGTTATTAGCCCGCAGAACATGTGCATGTGCACAAACTGAAACAATGACGTCATTTTTTACGTCATGAAACAGTTAACTGTAAAAGTGAAAGTAGGTTGACAGCACATCGTATTTAGTACAAACACAGTTTTGTTACTGTTGGAATTTGAAGAAATAATACGACAAATTCAATCCGAAAAAAAAAATGAAAATAAAACTTGCTTCTTTGAACACACAAACAGTAAACGTACAGAACACAAGAACTTCAAAGTAGATTTCTATTTGTTGTTTTGTTTTTTTTTTTATTCTTTTTTTAAAAATGCTACTATTAGATCTACCAAGTGTATTAAAGACATTAATACACGTCAGAGTAGGGCCGGAAGGTGATAATCGGCCCTGAATGAATAATGGCCCTCGGGCTAAAGCCCTCAGGTCCATTATTCATTTTGCGGGCCGATTATCACCTTCCGGCCCTCTCTTGCCGTGTATTAACCTCTTAATGCATATAGTAAAAACTTAAAAAAATTTCTTTTAAAGAATGCAAGGAGCTAGAGCTAAGATATTTAGCACGAAACATGTTCTAATGGATGTCTACCATGTTTGTTCAAATAAGAGCCCTGGGGTCAAAATTGGCCCCGCCCCGGGGTTCATTCATTAGCTCGACTTTTTTTTTAGATATATACATATTATATATATACATACATATATATATATACTTATATAATCTTGTTTTAAAAAACCCAATAAGCTAAACCTTAGATGTTTAGCATGAAACATCTTCTAATGGGTGTCAACCAAGTTTGTTCAAATAAAAGCGCTGGGGTTTAAACTGGCCCCGCTCCGGGGGCCTATATACAGGTGAGCGACTTTGGGCCATCATGGCCCTCTTGTTTATGTTTATGTAAGAAAAGCTTATCAATATAGATCAACTCTTATTACTAATGGATTTCTCCAGTTTTGTTTTTGAAACAGTCCATTATCAATTTTAATTTAATGACAGGCCTCACAGGTACTACATTAATGGCAAATGTTTTACAGTTTCAGTTCCAGCATTGTCAGGCTTACAATGTATAATCTTGATTTTATATTTATTTGAGTTGAAGTTGATGATTTACTTTTCTGTTTTAACACAGTCATATACAATGTAGGTATGCAGGTTTTTCTCTAGATTTTTTCCTCCCAAGATCTTGCATAATTGACCTTAATTTCCATGAATATTGTCAACAATTTATCCTAAATTCATAATTCGGCTGTTGCAAAGATATATTATTTAGCTACATTGTAGTTTACTGTGGCGAAATTTCCCATTTTATAGATTTTTGTTGAGGCCTTATGTTTTCCATGATTTTGTGTTTTTGCCTTTTTCAAAGATTATTAGGGTGATGGTTTGTATAATGTAAGGACTTATGGTGATTTATCACTCTTTGCTGACAGGAATATATGAGTCGCGTCATGACAAAACCAACATAGTGCGTTTGCGACCAGCATGGATCCAGACCAGCCTGCACTTCCGTGCAGTCTGATCAGGATCTGTGCTGTTCGTTATCAGTTTCTCTACTTGTTATAGGATTTGTAAGCGAACAGCATGGATCTTGATCAGACTGTGTGGATGCGCAGACTGGTCTGGATCCATGCTGGTCGCAAACGCATTACGTTGGTTTTGTCATGACGCGGCTCATATACATAGTGCATATACATTGTACACATGTTTGTACATGTATATGCACTATGCTGTCATGTGTGCAACATGAATATTCATTACTAAGCGATCCAAAAAAATTGAACTTTGTTGCCCAAGGTTTATTTGCAAAATTCTTCTGCAGATCTTTTCCAACAGTTTTTTGCAAAGAACATTAATCAGATTATGTTTCTTGATAATGAACATGATAAAATGAATAAATAATTGTGGAGTCTGCATGCTTGTGGCAACTGAGTTGTTATGTTTTTGTCTTTAATATTATCTTTAACCCCAAACTTGTGTTGGTTGGAATCACACAATATGACACAAAGGAAGTATCAGTCCTCAATGATACAAAGCTATCCAGCTACATTATGAAAGGTTTATTTGTCTACAAAAGTGTCTGCTTGTTTAAGAAATGATATGCAAGGTACATGCAAATGCATGATTTTCTGCCACAAGTATTATTTGCTGAATGACCTTTAAACCTTAGCAGTATCTGTGTGACATACAACACAACCATGCCTTATCAAACTTTTATGGAAAACAGGATACTTGTTTGAAGCCTTGGTTTGGAGCAAAATATTGACAGCAAGTTCATATACTAAGTACATGTATATCAATCAAAGAGTACTTTGACAGCATGCATGTATTTTGTTTATCAAAATGTTTTATTTCCTTCACTATTAGTTTGATAAAGGATAACTGTGATACATATAAAAATAAGTAGGCTATAATTATTAAAAAAGAAATTTAATTATGCAGTTAATATTTTTTCCTGTGAATGTTTCATTTACATTAATGTCATTAACTTATTACATAATTGTATGCTTTTTATTTCTGTGAGAAAAACTATCAACAATGAATTAAAGTATGAAACAATCACTTCATACATCAAAGCATCACTTTGTCATAGAAAGTTATGTTGTAGAAATTTATTTGATATTGGTATCAATACTTTAATCTGTTTTAAAATTACAGAAAGAAACTCCCTCAGATCAGCAGCTTCATTTAGCAGCCTTACAAGGCAACTTCGAACAGCTGAAAAAAGTCCTTGACTCTGGAAAAGTTCATGTTGATTGCAAAGATAAAGTAAGTATATTTGTGCTTCCAAGTTTTTGTACTTGAAATATTGCTTGAACTTGTTTTTTTTTAGACCATTGAGTTTTGAGTAATGTTGCATTTAAATCTTGGTTTTGACTGGAAGTAAAACTTGAGTTATTTAAGAACATGTAGTATTTAGTATTTCTTTGTTGTAGCTTCTGTGGCCAAGTAATTTAAGTCACTGTGTGATTTAAAAAAAAACAACATTCCCCTCATGACTGGTGGTTTGAATCTTGACAGTGATTTTGGATATTTTTTGATATGAGGGAGATACATGTACATGTATCAATTTATTCAATTTATTGAAATTTAGTGCTTCTTAATTTCTGGTGCCTGCATGCCTAAGATAATGAATGAATGGGCATCTGAGGTCTTTATCCAGAGAAAGATGCCTTACATGTAGAACAATTTTTTCGGTGTCCGTGTGCCTTGACATACAACCCAAGAAAGTTCAATTGCTTAAAACTAAAGTTAACTCTCATACAATATTTATTATAGATTCTTTAGGTTTCAGTCTTTCTCAAGCCTTCATCAGGATATGAAATGAGCCGCATCACGACAAAGCCAACATAGTGGGTTTGCGACAAGCATGGATCCAGACCAGCCTGCGCATCCGCACAGTCTGATCAGGACCCGTGCTGTTCGCTTACCAACTGTTTTACAAGTAGAGAAACTGATAGCGAACAGCATGGATCCTGATCAGACTGCGGGGATGTGCAGGCTGGTCTGGATCCATGCTGGTCGCAAACCCACTATGTTTGTTTTGTCATGACGCGGCTCAAATGTTGTTTCAGATAATGATGTATATTACCAAAAATAAAAAATTGACTTGACAGTTGGGGGCAATTTGCCAAGTTCTTAATTGTTAAATTACATATGTAAACACCAGTTCAATGTTATAACAACTCTTTATCAATAATGGATGAGTATGCCATGTTTCTATACAACTCTCTTAACTGTCTAGAGAATTTTACAGCAATAAATGCTTGTTTTGACAAAATATTGCGACATCATTTCATACATGTAATAACCCTTTTTTTTTTTGGTCATTCAGGAAGGTACGACACCATTGATTCTTGCTGCGGCCAATAATCATATAGAATGTGTGAAGGAGTTACTGAAAAATGGTGCTGATGGTGCTGCAAGGAGATTGGTAATATATTTTTTTTTAAATTTTCTTTAATTAAAAAAAAACAACGCAGGGACTCGGCACAGTGTTAGGATATTTTAGATAGTAATTCTGGAAAAAATATATACTTTATATACAGTTTTTTTTGTTCTAGAATTTTTTTCTTACACTATCCAAACACTGTGCCGAGTCCCTGTGAAGAAAACGTATGGTTCAGATTTGGAATAGGCCCTTATATTGGGTTCTGAGAAAGTCCTATGTATGAAGTCAGTATTAAGACTTATAAAAAGACAATTTTGTGTTTCAAAGAAAATGTCCTTACTAACGACTTCAATGTCTACTAATGACTCTCTTAAGGTCTGAATAGTAAAGCTGATAGGCATTTACACACTGTGAATAAAATGGTTGGTCTTTGTTTTTTCTTATATTTTCTCAGGAGAATGAATTTATCTATAGTTTACGGTACTTCACTTTAGATAGAATATATTTATTGAAACTGTCTTAAGTTACATGTAGTTCTTAAGTTGGTTTTATATCCTAGGACTTAGGATACACTTAGGACTTTATATGAAATGCAGGGTGAAAATGCCCTGAATATACTTTCCTGGATACATTTTATGGAGATATATAACACATGTTAAATGTTATTATCAAGAACTCTATAGAATGTTTGATTGATTTTGTATTCTTTAAAGAATAAATTATTTATTTAGTTTCTTTGTTCGATAATTGTAGCTGTTTAATAATTAAATATGCAAGTGTTTACCATTCTGATTATTCTAGAAATGTCAGCTTCAAAGTTTCTACAGTTGTTTATTTTTCATAATAGATGATAGTGTACATTAAGAAAAAAAACACCATCAATGTAATGGCGGCATATTTTTTCTATCATTATAAAAGTACATTTTGCTTATTTAGAATGAAGACAATTATTTAAGCTTGATTTTGGCAAACATTTTGAAGCTTGATTGAACTCACTACCTAGTTTACTGAATGGAATAGACTTACACCGGAATTAAGAATACTTTGGTGATGGTGGTACAAACAATCTTTTACAGTTATGAATTCAAAAATAAGCACAATACGTTGACTTATTTATTGTTACTATCGGTGTTATATGAGAAAACTAGAGCAAATGATCCCTCAGGGGCCGTCCGTGGCCAAGTGGTTAAGGTCGTTGACTTCAAACCACTTGCCCCTCACCGCTGTGGGTTCGAATCCCTACAGGGACTTTGGATTCTTTCTTGTGAGGAAGCTATCCAGCTAGCTTATGGAACGCCGGTGGTTCTACTCAGGTGCCCGTTCATGCCTGAAATAATGCAAGGAATGGCATCTGAGGTCTTCCTCCACCAGTAAAGCTGGAACGTCACCTATACTGTGTTGGTGTGTGGTAAAGTCCAATCAAACAAACAAACAAAACAAATGATCCCTCAGTTTAGAGACCAACACCAATACTAATTGCTGAAGTTAAGTTTTTAAATTGGTCTGACTCATTGTTCAGCTTACTTTCCTCAGATTGACCATCATGTGTCCATAAGTTTAAGTCTTACTGTTATGATATATATATGTTTATGTAATTTAATAACTACATATACATGTATACTATTATCATTTCAGACTGGGACCTGTGCATTATTTTTTGCCGCCCAGGGAGGATTTCAGGACATTGTTAAATTACTGTTAGACAATAACGTACCAGTGGATATACCTAGTTATGTAAGTTATTTATATGTTTATTGGTCAATTTGACTGGTTTTAAGAAAGGTACTAAATGCATTAATTACCCTCTAATTCTCTTATATTTAGAGTTAATATTGTATTAAGGCAAAGTCAAAATATTCCTGGCTGTTTCTTAATTAGATTGGTTTGACAACTTTGTAAACTTTTATTTATTATATGCAGTTATTATTGATAATGGAGAGGCATTTTGACTTCATCAAGAACAAAGGATTTTTTGTCTCAGTAGGTCACTAACAAACGTCTGATAAAAATATGAAATCAGGCTTCACTGTATATGTAGCCGCCTCCGTGGTCGAGGGGTTAGAGTCGATGACTTCTAATCCAGTTACCTCTCTGGCGTGGGTTCGATCCCCGGGAGATGCTTTGGTAGTTTAGCGCGGAGGAAGGTAGTCTAGTACTGGTGTAACTCTCCAGGAAGGATGGTTAGGAAACTACCCGCCTATATGACTGAAATTCTGTTGGAAAAAGGCGTAAAATGAAACAAACAAACAAACAAACACTGTATATGTAGAAACTGAAACATGTAGTTGTAAGTGAATATAAGTATTTGAAATAAACAAAAAATAAAGTTTATCCAATTTTATATTAACTTATCAATGTATTATTATATGTTGTATTACATCAAAATATTGGTGTGGTTGAAGGTTCTATGGTTACATGTACATCAATGCATATGCTGAGCAAGAAGTTGAATATCATGTGAATTTCTTAGTTAGTAATGAGTTAAAACATATAAGTATATGTTCTAAAATGTATTTATTTTTCAAACTGAACTTTTTCATTATGAAAATGCATACAATGATACTCTTTGAAAATGATATTATTTCTTTGTTGAAATTAAATAACTTGAATAGAACCATGGTTACACAGTATATTGAATGTCTTGTTTGTAGGATGGTGGCACACCGCTGTTTGTAGCATGTCAGTGTAATCATTTAGATGTAGTAAAAGAACTGCTTGACCGTGGGGCAGACATACACGCCCAAATGGTAGATGGAGCTACGCCCTTGTTTATTACAGCACAGAATGGACATAACCACCTTCTTTCCTTCCTTATCAAACATGGAGCTGAAGTTGACGTGAAAAGAAAGGTTTGATATAAAAATCTTATAAAATGAGTCTCATAAACAGATTTATAAATCATGTCTTCTGGCATAAATTGTTTTGATTCCTTATTAAAGTTTTGGGTCTATTTTTTGTAGATTCTGAACATGAAGAATGGCACAGTTCATCTTGCGTTATTATTTAATACACTTAAAAATAATAAAGTGAAATGAAAAGGGATTTTTTACATATCTAAATCACTGTATAGTAATTTAGTTCTTCAACTAAAGGAATTGATTTCATATTTTTTAACACAATTTGATGCAAAAGTATTTTATTTTTTCCAGGACAATGCAACTCCACTTTGGATAGCTTCACAGATGGGACATTTGAATATTGTTAGAGAATTACTGAACAATGGTGCTAAAGTTGATACAGAAAGGGAGGTAAGTGAGCTGTTACAATGTGAAATAAAATAATAATATTTGTCTCCCTTTAGTTAAATTATAGTTACTTGAGCTTGTGATGAAAACTTTTAACCACTCATGAGTCTAGTTTCTTGCACTTACCAGTACTTGTGCCATATTATGAAGTATGGTCTTGTCCATAAGTCAGACTTGTACCCTTGAGTGGCAGACACCTGAACTGCTTGGTCAGCATTCCCTTTTTCTCCTGTTATTTCATGAAGGCATAATAAATTGTGGCTATGAAACCTTAAATAATTTTGACTTTAACAAATGTAACTGTAGATTTAAGTGCTGCACATGCCTTATGCTATTATGAAGGAAACTGTCTCGCTAGAAAACAGTAAGGGGTGCTACCAAGGTCACAATACATACCTAAAACAAGTCTCCAGCCATCAGTAAATCTGAAAACATTAGACTTTATTTATGCTAGACTTGGACAATATATAAAAAATAACATTACAAAATACTGTATTTTATAGGATGGTGCTACCCCACTGTTCAAGGCTTGTCATAAAGGGCATTTAGAAGTTGCTGAAGAATTACTCAAACATGGATCTTCGGTAGGATTATTAAAGGTATGACAATTATTTTGTCTGTATTCCCAAGATCAACAGGTAGATAAGCAGTTCTAGCAGGTTACAAAAGTTTGTAGACACAGTTACTTTTATACGCCCCCAAAATTATTTTTGCGTATGATTTTATGCAGCCGGTTGTCTGTCCCCATGATCAAATGGGGATAAGGGTCCATCTCACTGTAAACAAGACAAAAGAGAACCAAATGGTTCATTATGTAACAACAGAGTAAGTGGCCATTGGCCCTCTATTGATCAAAAGAAAATAACAGAAGAAATGGCGCTCTATTCCATTTGGCGGGATGTACGTCCGTACATCTGTTAGCAGGTTTCGGTCTGTATCTTTTGAACCAGTGGAAAGGAATTGAAATTACTTAGCAGAAATGTTAACCATAGAGACGATTTGCAATGTGCAGGTTTGACCATCCTCAGGTCAAGGTCACACTAGATCATTTTGTATCAATTTCAAAATTTTGTGTCCACTCTGTATCTTTAGAACCTATATGCAGAACATAGCTTTGGGCTTCCTGAGATCAAAATTGAGCTATTGATCTTCACAAAACTGATAAGGATTTAGCCCTTGTCTCAGTATTGGCCCCACCCCAGGGCTCACTTGATCTACATGTATATAGACTTATATAGGGAAAACTCATCTGATACTTCTTAACTTTACAATAATAATATTTTGGCTCTGCCCCAGGAGTCACTTATACAGTTTTGTATGGGAAAACACATTTAAGTCTTATTTTGGTGAAACTATAAACCTATAGTTTAGATATTTGACATTTAGCATTGCCTTGTGGGCCTTTAAAAATCTGATATTAATCACGCCCTTTCCGTCAATATTACTCCTGCCCATGGGGTCATTATTTGATTTAGTCTATAGGAGAAAACACATTCCAGTCTTACTTTATTAATCTACAATGCCAAGAGCTAAAGTATTTAGCATGAAGCCTTACCTTGTGACCCTCTGCAAAGCTGATAAAAGCATGCCCTGGGTTCAATATTGGCCCACCCTGGGGTCACATGATTTATATAAACTTATATAGGAAAACACATTTAAGTATTATTGTTTGAGACTTCATTTATAAAGCCCGGAACTTGAATATTTGGCTTTTTGTAGATTTTCACATAAGTTTTATTAATCATTATCCACAGGTCAAAATGTGCCCTGTCCCGGGTTTCACTTGCTTTATGTAGAAAAATGTACAGGAAAACACATCTTTTGTAGATAAATACTATCCCTCTATATATGGCATATAGCATTGCCTAGTGGACCTCTCTAAAAGTTTTTGAATCATGCACCAAAGGTAAAAATTGCCCCCACCTTAGAGCTCATATAGTATCATAAGGATAGTTAAGATAAAACATTTTTTCAGACTAGTTTCATTATAGAGTCCCTACTCTTAATTAGCTCAAATTAACATTTGGGTGTATATTTTGATTGCTTTTGCGATGCTCTTGATAAACCTTAAATTGTTGTGTGCAACATACGCAGTTACCTTCTCTCTAACATGCAATATATTTGTAATGAAATATATATAAAACAGAATGATATGTCTTTAAGATATGTTTTCAGTTTTATAATATCAGTTAATAATGATGTTGGTCAAAATGATGTTTAATTTTGAAACATATTGAATTTGTATGTTCAATGTCTGTGAATGATTAAGTTTGCATTATTGCCTATAGAATGCCACAAAAGTATTATTTCTCAATATTGGTCTATCCTCTTGAGGTACCCACTTTTAATTATGTTGAAATTTCAACGTAAAACTTTGTACATGTATTTGAAAATGCGGTTTATTTTCATACTCTCAGTCATATGTTGAGGCCACACTTCAACACTTGTTAGTGTCCAGCTTTATTTGTCATCCAGTGAAAACGCTGTATATCATAAAAATTGTGTGTGTTAATTTTTAAGAAGAACAAAAGTTGATACTTTATCAAACCCCGTTCATAATCACCTTCTATTTTTCATAGTACTTCAAAGAACCGTGTAGTGACGTTATTAAGTGAATAATAATAAGGCGAAATAAAGCTTGACACTAAGTATGTTAGTATTCATCCGTAGCTATTCTTTAGCTTCCGTCGAAGTTTCTTATTTCTGTAGAACAGCACGGATTAACACTAATGTATACTTAATTGGCAACTTTTAATTTTTTGTTAAAATTTATATTGATATGTAATTTTGGAAAGCATTAAAGCCTTCTTAGCTCTAATTTGTCCTTTTCTTCTGCCTCCTGCATTATACCTGAGAACTATAATACACATACACAATATAATTTTAATGCAATTTAAATTGCAGGTTTGTTCCAGGAATGGATTCTAGGGTGTTTCTATAAGCTAAAAAAAGTCTAAACTAAGTGAAGCTGAAAATGAAATGCAAAGGATAATAAAGAAATATGCTCAGAACTAAATTAAAATTAATTTTTAGTGCGATTCTTAGCCCAATTTGAGTGAAATGTGTTAGAACGCTTTTCAGTTATGTGTCATTTTGCACAAGTAAAAATGATAATTCTGAAAGGAGAGGGTATGATCTGAAAATATGCTAAAAAATTATTGGTCTAGGCATACATCAAAATCAATGGTACATAAATATTGTAAAAATATTTCCAGTCCCGGTATGTTACATAATCTTAAGTATAGTCCCTTTAAGCAGTTGTCAATGTTTGTCATATGATTCCAGATATTTGACTTTCTGGTTTTGTTGAAGTTACAATGTAGGAGATAAATTAATGACATTAATAAGGTATTTGAAGGGTTTTGATGAATACAAAATACAGTTTAACTCCTGTATAGCAACACCCTTAGCTGGTTGTTGCTAAGAGGGGTAGCAGTTGCTATACAGGTGAGAGAGGTTACTTGAGGGGTTAAACTTCTTATGAAATCTTATTATGGGAAGACTTTATATGTGTAGTCTTTATTTGATTTGTTATGCTTGATATTCTAAACACTATAGATATAAACTGTAGAATGCATGGAATCATTAGAAATTAGGTTTGTCTTTTTATGAAAGGACCAACTTAAGAGGATCTGTAATAGTGGATACAGCCTCCCATATTTACTGGGTGCCTATTATAGTCATATTAGACATATTCAGGAAGAATTCCTAGATTTCAAAGAATTCTGCAATACAATTATGTTATTCTAAGATGGGTGCCTCTGTGGCCAAGTGGTTTATAATGATTGCTGACTTGCAACCATTTGCCCCTTATCACTATGGGTTTGAATCCCACCAGGAAGTTTGGATTCTTTTATGTTAGGTAGATATTCAGCTAGCTCAATGAAGGTCGGTGGTTCTACGTGGGTGCCTGCTTGTGCCTGAAATAATGCTGAGAGGGGTACCTGTCGTTTTTCTCCAACTCATATGCTGAAGAAATCACCATTTGACCATAACAAAGTGTTGATTGTGACATAGAACCAGACCAAAGAAAAATAACATTGAACATCTGATTACTTGTAAATAAATGTGCACAAATATTTTATACTTGTTATGAACAGATAATGTGGCCCTGTGTAAATAAATGTGCGCAAATATTTTATATTTGTTATCAACAGATACTGTGTCCCTGTGTAAATAAATGTGCGCAAATATTTTATATTTGTTATCAGCAGATACTGTGGCCCTGTGTAAATAAATGTGCGCTAATATTTTATATTTGTTATCATCAGATACTGTGGCCCTGTGTAAATAAATGTGCGCTAATATTTTTATATTTGTTATCAGCAGATACTGTGGCCCTGTGTAAATAAATGTGCGCAAATATTTTATATTTGTTATCAGCAGATACTGTGGCCCTGTATAAATAAATGTGCGCAAATATTTTATATTGTTATCAGCAGATACTGTGGCCCTGTGTAAATAAATGTGTGCAAATATTTTATATTTGTTATCAGCAGATACTGTGGCCCTGTGTAATAAATAAATGTGCGCAAATATTTTTATATTTGTTATCAGCAGATACTGTGGCCCTGTGTAAATAAATGTGCGCAAATATTTTATATTTGTTATCAGCAGATACTGTGGCCCTGTGTAAATAAATGTGCGCAAATATTTTATATTTGTTATCAGCAGATACTGTGGCCCTGTATGAATAAATGTGCGCAAATATTTTATATTTGTTATCAGCAGATACTGTGGCCCTGTGTAAATAAATGTGCGCAAATATTTTATATTTGTTATCAGCAGATACTGTGGCCCTGTGTAAATAAATGTGCGCAAATATTTTATATTTGTTATCATCAGATACTGTGGCCCTGTGTAAATAAATGTGCGCAAATATTTTATATTTGTTATCAGCAGATACTGTGGCCCTGTGTAAATAAATGTGCGCAAATATTTTATATTTGTTATCAGCAGATACTGTGGCCCTGTGTAAATAAATGTGCGCAAATATTTTATATTTGTTATCAACAGAAACTGTGGCCCTTAATTGTGTTTTATCAATACAAAAACATTTTTCACAAATTTTCCTCCTACATGTTTTCAAAAGGAAGTTCTTCACTTATTAGCTTGTTTGTGGTTTGAATTTTTGAATGCCTCCTATTTTTATATAATTCTTTGTTTACCATTTGAAAACGCTTAACTAATGAAGGCGAAATAATGATATAATATTTAATATTAGAGATAAATTCAAATGAAATGAATTTCATGTTTTATATTTGATGCTATTTTCAAATTATTTCCATGAATTATTGTCCAAGAATTCCCTGAGTTTCATTATTATGATTTTGCAAAACTATAAAACAAGAATTGCAGTTTTAACTATGACATTCACAACGCAATATAATAATGTCTTGGTTAGTGTTTCTATTACAAAAATGAGTACTTTGTCTTCTTATGGATACCAAGGTTCAATTATCTAGAGTTTCAGGAAACTGTACTGTTGTCAGAAATTTTAACAGTTCTGTTGCTCTATCATGTTTTTCTATTTTGTAAGCTATAACCTGCTTAATTTATGTAGCGGCTTTGCTTAGGTTTGAGTTTGGAACTGTTGATACAATGTTAGGGTTCAGAACTGTTCACTTTTTATTAGAGATAATGTGTAAGCTGTTGGATAGCTCAGTCGGTAGAGCTGAGGAACGGTATTTCGAAGGTTTGAGTTCCTGTCAGGCTGCACATTTTCCTAACCCTGTGACATAAAGTATAAGGGATTTGAAGTAGCAAATACAATAAGTGAGCTACCAACAAATTTCAATATTAAAGCTTTTTTCAACTGCATGGATGAGCAGGTTGTCTTGGCTTTATTATATTAACAATCGTATATTTTTAAAAAGATTTGGGCAGATTTTTTAGCTCACCAGAACCGAAGGTTTAGGGTGAGCTATTAGTATCAAATGGGGATACTCCGGCGTCCGTCATCATGCGTCAACAATCATCTTCTTCTCTGAAACTGATGGGCAGAATTACCTGAAATTTGGTCTGTAGCATACTTGTGGCAGTCACACTTAAATTTTCTAATGCCATTTCAATTGGCCCCTTTAAGGGGTCAACAGAGCTAAAAATAGAAAAACCTTTAAACATCTTCTACTAAATTAAATGATGATCACTAAAATTTGTCTGTAGCATTCTTAGGTAGTCTTGTATCAAATTTGCTCATTTTAATTTGATTAGCCCCTTTTAGGGGCCTCTAGAGCTAAAAATAGAAAAACCTTTGAACATCATGTCCTACTTAAATAATCGATGGATAATCACCAAACTTTGTCTGTAGCATTCTTAGGTTGTCTTTTATCAAATTTGCTCATATTGATTTGATTAGCCCCTTTTAGGGGCCGCTACAGCTAAAAATAGAAATACCTTTAAACATCTGCTTCTACAGAACTAATTGATGGATGATCACCAAACTTTGTATGTAGCATTCTTAGGTAGTGTTTAATCATGTTTGCTCATATTAATTTGATTGTCGACTTTTAGGGGCTGCTAAAGCTAAAAATGGAAAATCTTTGAACATCATCTCCTACAGAACTAATTGATAGATGATCACCAAATTTTGTTTGTAGCATTCTTAGGTTTTGCTTAATCAAGTTTGCTCATATTAATTTGATTGGCCCCTTTTAGGGGCAGCTTAAACTAAAAATAGAAATACCTATAACAATCTGATTGTACAGAACTAATTGATGGATGATCACCAAAATTTGTCTGTAGCATTCTTAGGTAGTGTAATCATGTTTGCTCATATAAATTTGATTGGCCACTTGTAGCTAGAAATAAAAAAATCTGTGAACATCATCTCATACTGAAATGATTGATGGATTATTACCAAACTTTGTCTGTAGCATTCTCGGGTAGTCTTTTATCCAGTTTGCTCATATTAATTTGATTGGTCCCATTTAAGGGCTGCTAAAGCTAAAAATAGAAATACCTGTGAACATCATCTCCTGCTGAAATAATTGACGGATGATCACCAAATTTTGTCTGTAGCATTCTTAGGTAGCCTTTTATCAAGTTTGCTCATATTAATTTGATTAGCCCCTTTTAGGGGACGCTACAGCTAAAAATAGAAATACCTTTAAACATCTTCTACTAAATTAAATGATGGATGATCAGCAAAATTTGTCTGTAGCATTCTTGGGTAGTCTTTTATCAAGTTTGCTCATATTAATTTGGCGCCTTTAAGGGGCAGCTAAAGCTAAAATAGTAAAACCTTAGAACAGCATCTCCTACTAATATTATTAATGAACAATCATCAAACTTTGTCTGTAGCATTCTTAGTGGCCCTATTGTTTATTAGGAAGAAAAAGAAAAAAAACAAGCAGTGTTTTGAAAGTATATTTCTAGAGGGGCAAGTTAAAGTTGAGCTGAACTTGCCGAAAGAGCTGGACTTGCCTTTCAGCAAGTTCATTTGAAAAATAATTTCCAACACTGAAAAGCATTTGTTTCTGGTGAGCGACTCAGGACTATCATGACCCTCTTGTGTAATTAACTTTTTAGTTTTTAGTTGTTTTTTTTTGTCCATAAACTTAAACCTTGATCATAACATTTTTAGTTCTGGATGTATTGTCTTAATGCCTGGCCAAAAGAACCCTTTGGACAAGACATTAAGTAGACCAGACTAAACTTGACCTTTATACATAAATGATTTTGACCTTCATGGTCAGATGTCTAAATTTTGTGTGATTTTTACTATAAGTGGCTATAACTTTGTTATGAAAGGGCAACTGAGGTCTTCCCTCACCAGTAAAGCTTGAAACTCACCATTTGACTTATACTGTTTTGGGCGACGTAAATTCCAACCAAAAAAAAGGGAAATACATGTATATGGCTAAGTTTGTGTATTTTACAGAATGGAGAGACACCACTACATGCAGCCTCGTTATTTGGTCATATGAAGATAAGTAGATTATTGATGGCATATGGGGCTGATAAACATATGAAAAATAAGGTATGTTGATTTGTTATACTTCTCTGTACTGTACATTTGACAACTTTGAAAACGCATCAGACATATTTTCACTAAATATGATAAATGTTTCATGACATTTGGAACAATTAATTATCAATTTCATGGACATTATCTGTAAGAATTTTATTTTATAGATATTAACAATTTACATATATTTTGACACATTATCATAAGGTGTAAATTATGAGTTAACAAAAGTCAGATATGTTTGATTTTGAAAATAGGGAAAAAGTGGAGCATGGCCCAAGCTTGTCGGTGGCTGTAGATTCTATTTCTTATTGCATATTTTGTGTTTCAGATGCAATGTCATGGATTTATTTATTTACTATTGTGACAATGTATAGTTTTGGAAGTCAAATGCTCTTTTGGTTTATACAGAATTTATTTAAATCAATTGTGTATGAAGCTTTAAGCTTATGGCACACTTTCGAATCTGTTCCTTGAACCAACCAGTACTGAGCAATGAGTGTAAAGTGTCTTGCACAAGGAAACAACGACTTGCCTCTGACGTGGTTTGGACCCATGCGGCTAGCGATCATTAGATTACTAGTCCATTGCTTTAACCACTCGGCCATGTGGCCACTTCAAAGTTCATTTGTTTTATTTTATGTATACAGGAAGGACAGACACCTTCTGAGTTGGCTCGAGAAGCTGGGTACGATTACATTGCAAAATACATAGAAGGTTACACTCCGATGACAAACGGCAAGGCAGATCCTAATTCATGATAGATAACTCTTCCTTATCTCTCCGATGATTCCTGAAAATGCAAAGAGATTATCATGCTGGATATAAAAAAAGATTGTGTTCCAAGTAAAACATATTTATACCGATTAATTGTTGAAATTTCATCACATGGACATTTTTTTCTTTAATGGACTCTTTTAATTTTGTTACCTCAGTGTGGTACTATTTTATACAAATTAAGATAAAGGTGTTCGTTCTTGTATAAAATTTAAATTACGGTAAGTACAGTTCATACATGGTTGATACCTGTAAGCTGTTTTAAGATCTGTGATAATGTTTGGCCAGTTAGTCAGTTAAAATATATGGTACTGAATCATTCTTTAATGTATAAGGCTGAAACTTGAAAAAAATATAAATACATTTGTATAATAAAAGACATCCAAGTGACAAAATATTATAAAAATGTATTTGGCATGTTTTTTTTTTAGATAGTTTTGGACTTTAAAGAAAAGCACTTCTATTATATCTAAAAATGTGATTTTTTCCTATATTACATCTTACCTTTTTTAAGTATATGTAAAAGAAAAAGTTTTTTTTTCCTACAAAGTATGATATTTTTCCCTGTGTTCTTTAGAAACATGGAATAAAATTTGTGTTGCAAAAAGCATTGTAACATAGAGAAAAGGGAAATTTTTTTTTAGTTTTTGTTCATTTTATCATTGTAAGAATAAAGTCATTTATAGATATACTTCATATTTAGTGATATGCACCAGAAAACCATTTGCACAGGTCTGTTCAGTTTGTTAAATGAGCTATTGTTATTGATAATTGAATTTTTAACCTGCCTTCTGAAGGCAACATCATTAAATATTTCATTTTCAAACACATCATTTCATTTGACTCTTTCCTGCGTAAAATCTAAAAAGCTTTGAAATTGTATTTGGAATAGGATATTTAAAATTCATAAAATGGGTCAAAATGACAGTTGAAGAATTGTTAATAATTAATTAAAAATTATGTTTGAAATTTGTTCCAGCCTTGATATTTTCCAATGTACAATTAAGTACTGTTGTTTTTCACTGGATTATTTTAATATGATATTATTAATAACATTTTGCTAGCTTGAAGATGTGCTAGTGGCTAGTGATTTGTTTGTTATAATGTGCCAATATTGTATTTTTTAAAAAGCTACGCAATGAGTGAGAGAGACTTAAAGTATCCCCAAAACCGGTTATGAACTATTATCCTTTTTGCTTGTATTTGCTTGATTGATATACACGTAATTGCATTTAAATTAGTCTGTTAAAGGGACTCTATTTAGGTTTCTTTTATAAACCAACTGGTACACTTAAAATGGAAATCTATGTACTCCTTAGTATATAAATATGTTTAGTATTAAATTGATAATCAATTTTTTAATGGCAATTTTGGGCTGATTTCAGTGAAAAGCATTTCAACACTTTCCAATTTCTGGTCAATTTGCACAATGAAATTTATTATCCCTGGGAAATAGAGTGAAGGAATGATCTGAAATTTTGTACACAAGTTACTGGTCAAGATCTACATCCAGTTATACAAAAATCTTGAAAAAAAATGTTTATAGTCCCTTCATGTTTAAAAGTCTTAGTGGAGTCCCTTTAATTATCTGTCTTAAGCATTAATGATGAACAGAATAAATACGGGGTCCTTTTTCATTCTTGTTTAGTTTTTGACCATAATTGTTAAAAATTGAAAGTGAAAAAATGAATCGGGTTCTTAAATATACAAAAAATATTTTTTTTTTTAAATAAAATTTAGAAATGATAAATTCTAGGTTTTAAAAGATACAAAATTCTAGGTTTTAAAAGATACAGAAATTTTATATTTGGTTTATTAAAATTAAAGAAATAATTGATTTGGTAAATATGAATACAGAAAATTTCAATTTGGTTAATAAAAATACAAAGATCTTAAACATTGAATATTGAAAGTTTTGAAATTTAGTATTTTTTGTTTGAGAAGTAATAAACTTAAGTCCTAGTTGACTTTGTTGTAACCACATTACACCTTTTGATATTGTGTTAATGCCAGTGTCAGTGTAAATGTGGACTAGTGAAATAAAAATAAGTGTTAAAGACTGAGGCTATTGAAGGTAGAACACACTGTTGTTATACAGTGAAACTTTTGGAGAAAAAAAAGTATTGATGTTGTTACATGAAATTCTTAATTATTCTAGAGTGATATTAGCTGCTTGATATTTGTGTAGCAAATAATTAAGCCGCGTCACGACAAAACCAATATAATGTATTTGCGACCAGCATGGATCCAGACCAGCCTGCGCATCCAAGCAGTCTGATCAGGATCCATGCAGTTCGCTTACAAACTCTATAACAAGTAGAGAAACTGATAGCGAACAGCATGGATCCTGATCAGACTGCGCGGATGCGCAGGCTGGTCTGGATCCATGCAGGTCGCACACCCATTATGTTGGTTTTGTGTAGCAAATATGTTCTTCCAGAAAATCAAAAAAAGCATTTTTATTTGTTTTTGAAGTGGCTTAAGAATTTTATTTTGATACTTTCTTGCCATTTTAAATGTTTGTTTTTGTTGGATTTGTTTTAAAAAAAATCCAAAGTGTTGTGATATGTCATTTATTTTGTTTTTTTTTAAGAAAAAAAGCTTTTTATTATGTAGATAGAAGTTATTGTTGTTTGTTATTTTTTCCATCACCATCCCATTTCTTTTAGTTGATTTTTAATTTTTTTTTTTCATAACTATTCATTTTAGTTTGGTTTTTCCTATTTTGTTATTTTATAGAATTAGTAACTTGTTTAACAATGCGGGTATGGTCTTTGATTTTATATGTTTTTTTAAATGTGGTGACATGATGATAGATCAGATTATATTCCTTATTAAAGTGTATAAAGCTATATATCTGCCGCAAATATTTTTATTTAAATTTGAAAAGAATACTTCCAAGATACCAGTATGAAAGAAATATGTTGTATACTTCCAAAAGAGCAAATAGCTCATGCACAAAATCATTGCTAATCAGTTAAAACCCTGCTTAAAATAGAAGCAAAATATCTTGTTCCAGAACTTTTTATTCTGTTTATATAATAATATGTATGTGTTAAATAAAAGAGCCATTCAATTTTATAACTCTTTCAACAATCAACCATACATTATGGAACAACATTATTTCACTGTTTAAAGATTTAATGAAATATTTTCATTCGATTATAGCTTTGTACCCTTTTAATGTAACATTGTGTTCTTGATAAAGGAAGTGTATTGCACTTTTTGGATTGTTACTTTCAAAAAAAGAATGTGCTGAACTACTCCTTAGACATAATCATGTGAAAAGTAGTTATTGATACACCTTATTAAAATAATATTATTTTTTGTCAGATTTTTGTTCAGCTTTTCTAAATTGATTTTGCATGTTTGTTATTAATTATGTTCCCCAAATTATTTGTTGAATTTTAATAATAAAATAGTAAATGGTTAGAATAATAGGAACTTTTTAGGTTTAATAAAACTCAAAAGCGTTTAACCCCCCCCCCCCCCCCACGCCACACACACACCCAAAGTCCCCATTTTCTTATGTAGAAATAAAAAAAATGTCAGAACATTCAAAACTAATGAAATGTGTCTGTTTAACTTTCTTTTTTTCAATAAAATAAATGTAATTGATCTTTTCTAACATATAATAATTGCAGACTTTAGAAAAAGGGAAAATTGTGATAAAATTGAGTCGATCTTGATAAAAAAAGTATGAATTCTAGACAAAGTAATATTAGAATTTGAATAATTTTTTCTCTCTGTCCTAAAATCATACCTAGAATGAACATGAATTGAGAAAATGATGAACTTCCATTTTAAAAAGTATAAAATATTTTCAAGAAGGCATGAAAATTTAATCATTTTAAAGCACTCATTACTTTATTTCCAATTATTTACTATCTATCATAATTATAGATATATATCATATAAGTATAACTATCTCACACCACAGAAGTATTCTAGCCAGCATAATTTAATTGTTTACTGATACATCTCAAATAAACTTCATCCTAACCCTGATGTATCTATATAACAAACTGGTTTTGTTTTGAAATCTGGAAGAAGGGTGGTCACTGGGAAGCATAGGGTGATCCCTCTGAAGCATTTATCACAATAATAAGTTCAAGACTAATTTTTAAGATTTTTCAGCTCAGCCCTCTTATTTTAAAATGTAAAGGAGCTGATATTTGTATATATCTGTGATAATTTGATAATAAAGAAAGCTTCAGAAGCAGTAATTTGTATTGTAGCTCTGTTTTTTTCCTCATGTTTTGCCTTGATCTGCCTCTGATGATATTTTGCTAGATCTTTATTAAGTCCCAAGTAAATAATATTTGCTTTGCTTTTCAATATTTATTTCGAAATTTTCGTAAACTTCTTTGTGAATTTAGAAACAGATTTTATGATTTTGCTGAAAATCAGTTTTGTTTATCTTACAATATTAATCATGCTAAAACTTTTTTTTATTTAAGATAATGTATTTAAGCTTATTGATTCCCAGTCTTCCTTTAGCAGTAAAGGAGGAAAGTTGTGATATCACCTAATTACTTGACATAATTATGAAGTATATCTTCAGTCAATGCTTATAGCTATAAAATTACTTTCTCTAAGTAAACAAAATAATATCTGGAAAATAATTCCCACTGAAAACTCGTTCAGAAAAGTGAATCCAATATTATTTACTTGTTACTTTATATGGTTATACTGTTATTGAGCTAGGTTTTGATGTTGTGTAGCACATAACCTCATCATGTGTGCCATACTATGTTGTCATTTTTCACTGCATACATGCATTAAATTTATAAATCTCCAGATTGCTTGTAAAACATGTTTTTTTAAGAAATTTGTAATTTTTTCTTTATTATTTAAGCAGTTAAGCTGTTTTAAAGCTGCAGGTTTTTAGATTTATGATAATTTTTATTATATGAAAATTTTGAAAGAGTTTTAACCGTTAGCCTGCTGGCAGCAACTGATTTTAACCCATATGACCACTTCAGACCAAGGTCAGCCTGCACTGTGCCGTTCCATCTGATCATGGTCTGTACTGGTCACTATTCAGTTAGTATATATTTTGAAATTTTACATATAAATTATGAATGACTTTGTCCAGAATGGAAGATTTACAAGCTTTTAACATTAATGAAACTAGTATGGTAAGAGTTACATAGTAACAAATTATTTTAAGCAGCTCGGGATTTGTTTTATTGAATAGGATATGTTTATAAGATACCAGAAATTCCTTTTAATATAATTATAAAGGGGTATTATTCTTTATTCCTTACATGATTTAAAGGTTTTGTTTGAAAAGCATTATTGAATGACTGCCTATAACTGTGCAATATACGCCTATAAATTAATGAATGTAAGTTAAGAACTAATGTAGGGAAGTTGTATTTAAATTCAAACATTTTGATTTAAGCATGAACATAATGGCATTTTGATTGTATATGTTATCAGGATTTTTATCCAATTTATTTAATTACTGTTCATCAAATTTAGTGGTTTATTTCATCCTAAATTGTATCTATAAATATAATGCTAAAATCATTCCTTAGTAAACACGGATTCGTTTTAGAAATTTGGATGAAGTTGTTTTCATAAATTTCACAAATTGAAATTTTGCTAAGGTCATCAGCTAAGTGTAGAGAGTGAATTTATTGTAATTAACTTTAAAGTAAAACTCCCATAATGCATTGGGATGTTATCAGAATTTTTTTGAATTATTGAATTAATTGTTTATTTTTCCTTCTCAAGACACCTACAATATAAGCTCAACATTGCTGTACAAATGCTTGTTAATTTTATGCATGTTTGGAAATTTATTTATGATGTGAAATTCTTCATAAGCTTTGATGTTGAATATTGTAAAAGAGCCTAAAATTCCAACAGTATTTAAGCCCCGCCCCCTACCACCAACTTCTATACTGCTATAGGATAACAATCAGATTTTATGCAAATGAGGTGTGATTTTATGCCAGTTATACACATGTAGAGTAGATAGAGGTGATATTGTCGCTAATAAAGCTACATTTTAGATGTTAAGAACCACAGTTTATTTAGTGTTAAGATTCCTATGTATATATTATGTAGGATTAAGTTCAAGACTTTTGTAACTTTACAGAATAAGTTATGCCAGTTTTGCATTGCATTGTTAAGGGATACGATATAAGCCCACCTATTTAAAGATTTAAAGACTTTGTGACTATCATGTATAATTTCATAAATGTATTAATTCAACTTGGTTTTAGAACTTTGTTCATGACAAACTGCCTACATGCTTTGTTTAGGTACTTCATAAACATACTTTTATTGTAATCTGTAATGGAAACGCTCGCTTTTATTGATTGATCATGTTTAAAGTCACTAAGTAATAGCAGTTTTATATGCTCCTTGAAATTTATTGATGGAGCACATATAGCTACATGTTTGTCCTTCAGTCTCATTTGATATTTCTGTCCATTGTTTAGCTCAGTAGGGAGAGCCCTTGCCTCTCACTGTTGTAGGTTTGAGCCTCGCCAGGGTCTGGATTTTTCATGATTGTGAGAAAGCTTTTGAGGTAGCTTACAGATTGTGGTGGTTCTACTTATGTGCTTGTTTGTGCCTGGAATAATGTACAGAGGTGTACCTGCGTCCTTCCTCCACCAGTTAAGCTGGAAAATTTCCATATGACCTGCACTTATACCTGGTTGGTGTGGGGTTAAACCCAAACAAAAACAAGAAGAAAACAAACAATAGGGAGAGCAACGAATTTTTTTTGTAATCCAGGAGTTGCTGGTTTGATCGTTGCGAGAGGCAATATTTCTTTGTGATAGTTGATCTCAGAATTAAATTTAGATCATATAGTGACTTGTGTCTCAGCACTGATTTAGAAAACCTTGTAGGATTAGTAGTCGGTCACATGCAGAGACTGATAAGTTACCCAGAAAAGGCTGGTTAGTTTGGTCAACCACCAAGATATGACCAGATATCTATTGGGATGATATGTCATTTTCAAAGATATTCGTTACTACTATTACTTATTATTTATCCAGGAAAGCTGGTTTTGTGGATCAAATGCTGAGAAAAAAGCAAAAAATTTGTTAAAATTGACAAAAAAACCCAAATAAACAGACATGTTTCTTCATTTTATTGACTGATATCTAACATGTGTTGGTGTTACCTTCTATTGATCTATTCCTCTCCGGTACAGTTTCATGTTAATTAGATCAAAGTGAAGATTCTTAAATACTTAAAAAGATACTTTTCTACATAGAAACGTCAGGGAGTATGCGTCAATGTTACCTACAGCCTTTTTACCTTTTGTTATTCGGATTGAAAATCTTTCAATATACGTATTAAACATGCACACTTGTAAGCATATAGTAATCAGAGACAGTTCAGTAAATTTGTAAATATTAATCTCAGTAAGTAAAACATTGGTTATGTTATTACAAAGAAATAAGTATTGAAAAGATACATATATACACATTTATGTATACAATTTCAATCTACAATGTACCAAGGCTTTAATTAAAGCTGATTTTATTGGCTATGGACATGCATATATTTTTGCCAATTCGATTTTGGTTTCGATTGCATTGATGTGTAACTATCTAAAACCAGTGAGATGGATATTTGTTAGATTTATTCAGGATTTATAGACAAGTTTGTAGATAAGTTTGTATATTTTCTTCTTACTTAAGAAGGTTACACTGATATTATATATAACAATTATTTATTATTATATTATTTTGTTAGTTTTATATTGCAAAACCATATATATAGGTAAATTTACTTGTTGCAGATAAATAATGTGTCCCACTGAAAGTCATTGAAGTACTTAATATATAGACATGCTATTTTTTTGTTTTAAAAAGAAAATATAGTTCTAGATATAGGTTCATAAAGAAGAGAAATAAATAGAGAATTGGCATTTTTATGCAGATATCTTAAGTTATAGTTTTTGTTATGTCCTAACACTTTTTCATTTTCAAAATCTGCTACATTTTTGTATTTTGCATCTTCAGTGTTCAATTTTTGGGATTTTCATTATCAAAATATCAGAATTTTAGAAATTTCATTGTTTAAGAAATAAAGATGTAGAAAAATTAATTGAAAGGAGATAAGTAATAAATTTCTAATTGCAATTTTGATTGTGATGAAAAGTTTACCAGTGTATTGGTTTTACTGAATAATTGAATGTTTAACAGTAAAATGGTGTATGATTTTCTCTTCAGTTTAATGGGAAACATTGTAATTCTACCAACAAACAAAACACGATTGTTAATTTTAATTAAAACGTTAGCTAAATGATTAGTATAGAACTTTTTTTCCTTCACCAATCAATGAAAAAAAAACAACACTTGTTAAATAAGCACTGTAATATTTCATCCCACTCAGAGGACGAATTAGCACTGAAAACTTAGCTAGTTATAGAAAGATATTTTATAAAAAAACAGATTCATAAAAGATAAATCATATACCTAATACATGTAATATAAAAACGATCTTTTACTTCCAATGTGTGTATTTCAGGTCCTGAAACTATTGAATTTTGTTTTTAAATACCGTATAAGTTAAGAAAGTAAATCCAACACTTTAAAAAGGTGTCCAAAATTTTGGCTCTGTATGTTATAAACTTGACATCAATTTATATTTAAGTATTTATTTAATATTAACAAAAAGTAATCTTTTGACAGTTTGTTTTTTTGTTTCACATTGTAAGCTTTTATCCTTTAGTTACAAGCAGAATTATGTAAACCAGTTTACACTGTGACAGTAACCTTACAATACATTAGTATATACATATAGCAGTATACCAGTGAATTAAGCAGATATAGAAATTATAACATGGGGTATTGTATGATAAAAGCTTTATAGGCTTATACTCAAATTTTATTAAACCATGAAAATAAACAATGTAACATTTTACTTTTGAGTTTTGTTTTGAAATAATTGGCAGTGAGATTTACCAATTTTGTTATACCCTCCCCCCTCCCCGCTTTGCGGAGACAGATATTTTGTATCGTCTTACGTTCGTTCGTTCGTTCGTCCATCTATCTGTCAATATTTTGCACCCAGTTCAGAACGTTGGATTTTTAAATAATTTTGAATAGATAATTTGCATATTGTGATGATGTGTCGCAGGCAAGAATAAGTTCTCTAGCTCAAAGATCAAAGGAAATTTGTCATAATAAAAGTGCACTGATGCACTTATCATCTACAACTATTTCAGTCAGGTGAGCGATATATGGCCATCATGTGCCTCTTGTTTTTCACTTTTGCAAGTTTGCAAAATTTGCTGTCCATTACAAAGTTCTAAGCAAAGCACGTGTTTGTTACCTTCCATTAATCACCTAATATAGACAATTTTGTATTTAATTTTAGAGATTATTTTTTTAGTTTTAAACAAAACTGACAAGATTTAATGGTATGTATAATTACTAATTATGTTCATATGTTGCTCGTTTTGTACCAGGCAGTGAAATATTACCAAGGACATTGTCTGCAAACGGTTTCACAAATTAACATAAAACAAGGAAGCAAAATTATCAGCTTATACGGCATGTTTTTTTAACGAAATAATACACCAAATTATTCCGGAGCCAGAAATAAATATCCTACTTTTAGTTTCGAATTAGTAAAAACATAGATGCACACGGTTGCACCGAAGCTAGACTCGTTCTTGATAGAATAGTACTTTAATTTGAAATATAAATTTTGCCCATATAGAAGAGCATTATTTTCGGTATTAAGGCAAAATGCCTAATTTAATATCAAGTAAAGGGATACATCATATAAGGGAGGTAATAATGTGACAGACTATAAAATATTCTACGTCGACATTATTCCGCGTGCATTAGAAGGCGCAGTAGTTTGGTGAAAAAATATGCATATAAAGCAGTATTTTGTTTAAAAAATCAAATGAATAAAAAGCTAAACTTAGATGATTTCAGTTAAATTTCATTTCAGATGTACTCTTTAGTATGTTACATGCGAAATTAGTATTTTATTATGTTAAAGGCGAAAAGATTTTTAATTTCTTCTGGAAAGTGACGCTGCATACAATTTTTAAAGTAATATAATTGGATTTAATCTTTGATATATCTATACATTATTTGTCATTTAGATTTTTTTTTCAACGAGAATCTTTAAAAAAAATCATAAGAAATGCATTATACTTATTTATAATGCATAATTGACGCAGCCTTAGTATAGAGATATCATCATCGCGCACGACAGCATTTTTTCCATTTGCATCGTGCATCGGTAATGGATGAAAGTGACCGGAATACACCAGCGTAGACCTGCCAATCGTTATCACAATCTTGCCTTAACAAAGGCTTGCATAATTCGGTTTATATTTTATCTGCACTGAGCATAATTATACAAATATAACCTATTGACCCCTATGTAATTTAATGAATTCCAGTAGAATGACTGAACGAACGAGTGTCAATAAAATGCAGGCTAGATTGTAATCTTCAATCTGGCTATATCAACTTAACACCTGTTGCATATCCTATCACGAGCTGTTTTGACATTCGGAAGTACAATGCCTTGTAATATTATAGCCTGATGGTATCCGCCTAGTGTATTGAATTTATTTCATTCACAAACATGCTATTATATATAATATAATATTACTTGAAGTATAATTATGGTACATTAGCTTAATGTAAGGAAACTGAGATCATATAAAGTATAGATTTTTTATTCATTTTCTTTTCTTGGTTGTTGACACGAAACGTCTCTGAATCAGTTAATTATGCAAATCTATATAAAAAACCGAGATAAGTAGTTAATAAAAAGTATCATACGTTGCTAGAGAGATAAAGAAAATTATGACAATTTATTTGGACTATAATTACATGATAAAGTGACTTATTATATCATATATTACATCTGACAAGACTAGTTTAATCTTTGGACAATCTAGATCTTTAAAGTTAAACTTATTTTTTATTTGTTAATGATATATTTAGAAATATTCTAAAATGCACAATTCGAATCCACGATTAAAACATGATTTTCACCGATCAACTTTATTTCGTAATATGAGATTTAAATCAAATTTTGTGTGGATAAATTTATTTAAAATGTTACATCATCCTGATTTTCTTAAAATCAGTTTTTAGCTCGACTAAAGAAGTATCCCAGCGGTGGCGTCCGCGTCCAGTTTTTGGTGCAGTAAAATATTTTTCACTAATAATTTTGTCATTTCTTAAGGTATCAATTCAAAACTACAAATATATGTTCCTTATCATCAACCACATCTTATGTGACAAGGTTCAGAACTCTAGCACCAATATTTTCAGATTTATCTCCCCTTGAATATAGAATTTTCCTTCAAAATACTATTTTACTGTTACTTCTTAATTTCTTAAGGGATCAACTTCATACCTCAAATATATATCATCATCCACATCTTATGTGACAAGGTTCATAACTCAAGCACCAATATTGCAAGAATTATCTCCCCATAAACTTAGATTTTTTTATTTGAAAAATGTTATTTTTTACTATAACTTTTTTAGTTTTAAAGGTGTCTACCTCAAACTTCAAATACTTATTCCTTATCATCATTGAAATTTTATGTGAGAAGGTTCATAACTCTTGAAGCAATATTTATAGATTTATCTCCATTTGAACTTAGGATTTTCTTTAAGAAATATTATAACTTCTTTACTTTTTAAGGTATCTACTTCAAACTTCAAAAATATATTTCTCATCATTACACCCATGTTGTGTGACAAGGTTTCTAACTCTAGCATGACTATTTCCAGTATTACTCCTCTTGATCTTAGAATTTATGTTAACAATGTTATTTTTTTACTGTAACTTAATACATAATTATACATAATTTATTTTTCTATCATAGTTTTGTCTTCCTTACTGCGTCCAGTATTTTATTAGTCGAGCTTCGCTGTCTCCTGTGACAGCTCTTGTTTGAGTTGAAACTTTCGGTAAGCAAGCATTGCATCGTTTATCGTTGCAAATGTGTAAATTCGCCAATTTATCCCAGGTTTTTTAAACTGTAATTTGAACTTCAATTGCACGTAGAACCGGCCATATTTAGTTAATTTGAAAATTATAACAGAATATAAAATAGAAGGTCAGCAGCTGTTCTCGGAAATCAGTCTTCCATAATAAACGCTGCACAGACACGGCTTTCCAGTAGGACATCGGACAGTAACGGAGAAAGAAAACAAGGAAAAGAGAAGGAAAATGACATGAAGAAATAAGACAGGCAAACAGAGCAAGCGAGAGGAGGAAGAGGGCAAATAAGGCCAACATCTTTGCATTGTATGGCAATACACTGGACAAATCATATAAACGAAACGTTTAATAAATAACACTATAGTTGAATACAAAATCATACGTGAAGGATCAAAGAGGAATGCTGCCCTAAATATAATCAGAGTGGTCAGCTTAAAAAACCGTTTTTAGGTGTACCAAACCTCTCTAAGTCCCATTTCTTCCTTAAAAACGAGCAATGTCAATTGAATATATACTCGTCAAGTGAACTATCACGAAACTTAAAACATGTTATTGTTTAATGTAATTCGAAACAATACTGGTCAGAGTGCTGAATACACAGGAATGGTTAAACAGTTAATCCCCGAAAAATAATCATTATGCTTTATACTTATTCTAAAAAGGACGAAAACAAAGATCAACAAGGCAAAGGCAACGCTCCTCGTTACGCGCACACTTAAAAGCGACAACAGCAGTGGCACCCAGAAGGCACCATCAAAATCTTGAGATAGGACACAAGAAGCCAACAAAATTGATTTTCATTCGTCCCATCTTTATTTATTCCCCAATACATTTATTTGTAAAATTAAATACCGTCTGAGCCCCATTGCAAGTGTGTCAAGGAAGTTTCTTATTAACCTGTAGTGATTATTTTTTCATTCTCCCATACCCAAACAGAAAGGGACACATGGCATCTTTTGCGTACACGGTATCGCGTTTGGAAACGCACTCGTTATATTAATAAAAAAAACGACAGTAAATTTAAAATTCTTTACCTCAATGCAAACTTCCTACACAACAATAAAAGACTAGTAAAATGTTTATTGTTAAGTTTTTCGGTTTAACAAAGCGAATTGTGGGGAAAGGTAGCTAATTTTAATGATATTCCATTTTTGAAACTGTCTGTCTAAAATTTTACAGACTGACCAATTATTGCTTGTTGCAAAAAACACCTTACAGACATGTGCTGCGTTATTGTATATTTTTAAACTAAAAATAAATTGCATTTAAATGCGACGAATTCATTTTAATATCTGCCTAAAGATTAAGATTCAGCAAAATGAATCTCATAAAAATTTCAGGTTTATGAGCGAGAAGGTAAATAAAAAAAATATACTCATCATCGTTATTAAATATGTAGACATAAAACATATCTTTGGTAGGCATTTTAAAAAAACCATTTTTAAGGATATTTTGAAGCCATGCGAAACTATAGCAATTATGATTTACGAATTTATGAATTTGGTAGAGGGAAAATGTTAACAGAGACAATTTTCCTTTTTAAACGAATTGATTGTATTTAATCCGAAAAGGGGGGGGAATTTTTCCATGTTTTTGTTTGTTTCGAAAGCATTGCCTGAGCCAATTGTTCGACTTTAAAAAAGTGGTTAATAAAACATATCAGGAATAAAAAAAAAACATTATGTATCCGGCCCAAATATAGATTATATAATTTGTCGGGTTGCGTCTAATTATAGTTTAATTCAAAAGCTTTTCTTTGGGCCTTCAGTCAACATTTTTTTTCAAATGAAATTATCTAAGGCTTTTTCCCGCGGTGACATCATTTATTAAAGCCGCTTGCAAAAAGTGCATGCTTGTAGAACGTTAATCTCTGCTACTGATACAATATTCTCCAGTGTTTATTAGTTAAAATTATTCTCAAGGTTATTAAAAACATTAAAAATCACATTAAACAATTTCATTGTAAAAATTATTGACCACGCCTACATAGTTAATCTTAAGCAAACGTTCATCACAGCCTCTTAATATTTTGTTAAATGTTACATATTTGCTTGACAAAAATTTGTAAAAAAAAAGGTCATGGTTTTACCACCTAAATATTGAAGTAATAATGAACTTTCCGGGTAACCCCTCCATATTAAATGCAAACTTTAAAAGGGAGAAACCATTAAACGATTTACTATTGAAAATTCATATTTTTTTACAAACAACAAACTGTAATGTTGTTTTGTTTTAATGATAAAATAATGTTTACGGCTTAAAATATACTGACTAGTTTTGAAGTGTTACTGGTGCAATTGACTTTTATTTCTAAATTATAATCATTCCATCCCAATAACTTTTAAGATACTTTGATTAATCTAGTGGGAATTTTATTAATGTTATAGAAAGTGGGTTTTATTTTTAACCATATTTCCGCAAGTCATTTTAAGCGGAAGATCGGTATAAAGTTTAAGGCAAATTTCACGGATTAAATTTTAATTTGAATTTCAGTCGGCCCTTCCTATTATTAAAGCCTTTAAATTTTATCCAGAAATAGATTAAATATATATATTCATTTAAGTATTCATATAATGTCAATTGGAGTTCCAGTCCCCAAAAGTTAAAATCTCCGATCCTCAGATTCTGTCTAATATCCAAACAATACATCTGATTATATCATGTTCACAAGCTATTTTGACATTATGGAAAGTGCAAAAACGCTAATACATCCTTGATTGGTATTTCCACCCACTGCAAATTGTATTTATTTTAAATTTATATACACATGTTATAGATAAGAATTCGTTAGTTATTTGAAACATCAATTCAGTGCTATATTTCAATATTATCTCAGGTGAAATACCAACCATTATTAAATTATTTTTGTTACTCAAAATACAGCTGACTCAAAAACCGGACTGAGTCATTACATTATCCAAATGTTGAAAATATATAAATTATATTAAGGAAAAAAAACAACACAAAAACAACAAAAACCCAAGAACAACCCCAACAAAAACCAACCCAACCCCAACTACTACATACCCAAACAAAACCAAAAAACCCGGCCCACTTGAATAAACCATTCTTAATGTAAGAGTTTAAATCAAAATGTTTTTTTTTTTGCAATTAATACGTGGATCTGGGGAATTTAACCACAGTTATACCCAATGTAATTGAAAAGACAATAAAAAAATAGGGACCTATCTATAGACAAATCAGATTATGAGGCAAAAACATACTAATTTAATTATTATTTTGTAACCCAAAGATGATTTCGACTTTGGGTCTAAATTCAGCACTACCCAAAATGACTAATTGGGAATACACCCAACTGACATTTTCATTTAAAACATGTACAATAAAAGTAGTCAAAAAATTTTTCTTAATTAACAGAAAAATTTGAAATGGAAAATACCTTGAAAAAACCAAAATCTCGGGTTTGTCCATTTAAAAACATGGCCCTAACGATATAATTTTAAAAAAACAAATTGTTTTGTTTTTGTAGATTTTTTGATTTTTTACATTTTAATCCATTAAAACCCCTTGAAAATTGTGAAAAATGGCGTTTTCATGAAATTTATCCCCCGTTTCAAGTTTTCAAAATTCCTCTTATAGAAAACTATAAAAAAAACCGCATTAAATAACTTATCAAAACTTGGCACACATGTTGACTGGACCATTTGCCTTTTTAACAACAGCCTCAGTCTTAAATTATTCTTTGCCAAATCAAAATTGATTGAAGTGCTGCCCAACTTCTCAATGGATTGAAAATAAGAATCAAAAGGCTTTTCAAGCGTTGGTTACACGTTTACCTTTATTGACCGAATAGGGTCATTTTTACTCTCTTAACAAGTCCAAAATTTTTCTTGGCGTCCGGTGCCGAAAAAGTGGGTTCACTTTTTTGAAACAACATTTCTCAAACAAAAATTTAAGTGTTGGGGCCTAAATAAGGCATTTTTTTCACCATTTGATTACAACAAAAAAAAGGGGGGGGGGTGGTGGTGGTTGAAAAGGGCCGTTAAAAGGCTTATATTCTTGGTAACGGTCAAAATGAAAATTTTATAACCTTTCAATATCAGAAATAGTTCCCCGGATCTGTCCCAAAAGAATCAAGAGTGATAAAATAAAATTTAATACATGCAACCATTTTTCATCTTTCAAACATCCCAAAGGGAATTAAAAAAAATCAATTAACTATTAGTAACAATCCTTTTTTGACGATGTAATGTTAACGTATTTGTCTTTAAATGAAATGTTTTAATTTAACTTTTGAATTTAAAAGGGGT